>NC_090650.1:109885019-110255644 GCF_040937935.1 Hyperolius riggenbachi
CCCTAAAATGCCAGGACAGTATAGGAACCCCACAAGTGACCCCATTTTAGAAAGAAGACACCCCAAGGTATTCTGTTAGGTGTATGGTGAGTTCATAGAAGATTTTATTTTTTGTCACAAGTTAGTGAAAAATGACACTTGGTGAAAAAAACAATAAACATCAATTTCTGCTAACTTTTGACAAAAAAATAAAATCTTCTATGAACTCGTCATACACCTAACAGAATACCTTGGGGTGTCTTTTTTCTAAAATGGGGTCACTTGTGGGGCTCCTATACTGCCCTGGCATTTTACGGGCCCTAAACCGTGAGTAGTCTGGAAACCAAATTTCTCAAAATGACTGTTCAGGGGTATAAGCATCTGCAAATTTTGATGACAGGTGGTCTATGAGGGGGCAAATTTTGTGGAACCGGTCATAAGCAGGGTGGCCTCTTATATGACAGGTTGTATTGGGCCTGATCTGATGGATAGGAGTGCTAGGGGGGTGACAGGAGGTGATTGATGGGTGTCTCAGGGGGTGGTTAGAGGGGAAAATAGATGCAATCAATGCACTGGGGAGGTGATCGAAAGGGGGTCTGAGGGGGATCTGAGGGTTTGGCCGAGTTATCAGGAGCCCACACGGGGCAAATTAGGGCCTGACTCGATGAGTAGGTGTGCTAGGGGGTGACAGGTGGTGACAGGAGGTGATTGATGGGTGTCTCAAGGTGTGATTAGAGGGGGGAAATAGATGCAAGCAATGCACTGGCGAGGTGATCAGGGCTGGGGTCTGAGGGCGTTCTGAGGGTGTGGGCTGGTGATTGGGTGCCCTAGGGGCAGATTAGGGTCTAATCTGATGGGTAACAGTGACAGGTGGTGATAGGGGGTGATTGATGGGTGATTGATGGGTAATTAGTGGGTGTTTAGGGTAGAGAACAGATGTAAACACTGCACTTGGGAGGTGATCTGACGTCGGATCTGCAGGCGATCTATTGGTGTGGGTGGGTGATCAGATTGCCCGCAAGGGGCAGGTTAGGGGCTGATTGATGGGTGGCAGTGACAGGGGGTGATTGATGGGTGGCAGTGACAGGGGGTGATTGATGGGTGATTGACAGGTGATCAGTGGGTTATTACAGGAAAGAACAGATGTAAATATTGCACTGGCGAATTGATAAGGGGGGGCTGAGGACAATTGAGTGTGTAGGCGGGTGATTGAGTGCCCGCAAGGGGCAGATTAGGGTCTGATCTGATGGGTAACAGTGACAGGTGGTGATAGGGGGTGATTGATGGGTGATTGATGGGTAATTAGTGGGTGTTTAGGGTAGAGAACAGATGTAAACACTGCACTTGGGAGGTGATCTGACGTCGGATCTGCGACGATCTATTGGTGTGGGTGGGTGATCAGATTGCCCGCAAGGGGCAGGTTAGGGGCTAATTGATGGGTGGCAGTGACAGGGGGTGATTGACAGGTGATTGACAGGTGGTTGACAGGTGATCAGGGGGGATCGATGCATACAGTACTCTGGGGGGGGTTGTCTGGGGAGAATCTGAGGGGTGGGGGTGATCAGGAGGGAGCAGGGGGCAGTTTAGAGTTAAAAAAAAAATAGCGTTGACAGATAGTGACAGGGAGTGATTGATGGGTGATTAGGGGGGTGATTGGGTGTAAACATGGGTCTGGGAGGTGGGCAGGGGGGGGTCTGAGGGGTGCTGTGGGAGATCAGAGGGCAGGGGGGAGAAATCAGTGTGCTTGGGTGCAGACTAGGGTGGCTGCAGCCTGCCCTGGTGGTCCCTCGGACACTTGGACCACCAGGGCAGGAGGCTGCCAGTATAATAGGCTTTGTATACATTACAAAGCCTATTATACTTCTTCCATGCAGCGATCCGGGTGCTAGTAACCCGCCGGCGCTTCCGAACGGCAGGCGGGTTACAGCGCGAGGGGGGCGGAGCCAGTCGCCGGCGGCTGATCACGTCACGAATGACGCAATCGCCGCATAACCACGCCCGCAGCCGCCCCCGCCGATGGGCGTATTGCGGTCGTTTGGGCCCGGTCTTTGCCGCCGCCCATCGGCTGGGGGCGGTCCTTAAGTGGTTAAACTCCACACGGGACTCTGTATAGGTAAGGCAGGAGGCGGGCACTTGGGGAGGGGAGTGAGCCACCTTACCATCATCAGGCGCCTATAGGCACATGCCCACAGTGCCTTATGGTAAATCTGGCCCTGCCTGTGTATACATTATCCACTCAGCTAGCAGATGTTGTGTGGGTGACAATACTGACAATACTGAAATTCTACATTACACTTTTGTTTATATTTGAGGACCATTTGACATTGGAAGTGAGTATGAGAGAAATTACAGATTTGTAACGTGGCTTACTGAACTTAAATGCACTGGCTATGAGTAATTTACTGTGCGGCAGTATGTGCAGCACAGATTTCGGCCTCTTGCACACTGCAAGCGATTCCGATTCAGATTCCGCTTTTTCATCAGTTTTTACATCCGATTCAGATTCTGATTTGCAGTGTGCAGGGAGCGAACTGCAAATCAGAATCTGAATCGGATGTAAAAACTGATTAAAAAGCGGAATCTGAATCGGAATCGCTTGCAGTGTGCAAGAGGCCTTCCTGTTATGTTGTGTTCCTGCTGTTACAGGGAACACAATGGCCACTGAAAATGTAGACTTAGGCCCCGTTCATATTACCAAAGGCGGATGGCCGTGCGATCGGAAACGTAACGCGTACAAATGCACGCTATCTGTGTTTGCATGCATTGCGTGGCTGATCCCCTTTACTGAAAGTAAATGGGTCAGCCACACGTTTTGGGAAAAATGTGTGCAGCATGCGTTCACATACCGTATTGGTACGGAACGCATGCAGTGTGAACATCAGACAGTGCAGTGTATGCACTTCTGATGTTTGTGCGTTTCGGCCTCCCGCACGCGTTGCTGAAATCCGGACGGCAACGCATGCGATCAGGCACGTGCACAGGGGGGTGCTCTGGGTGCCCAGGCACCCCCCTCTTTAAAACCTTCAAAAAAGGCCCCTCTCGCCGCGCAAAATAAGCTCCGCCCCGACCGCGATAAGCCCCGCCCACCCGCGGGAAGCTCCGCCCCCGCCTGGGACACTTTCAAGTGAAGCCCAGACAGGAATCCTAGTGTGGCATACTGACCTCTCCCTCCACCTAGGACCTATACTGACCTCTACCTCCCCCAGCACCCATAGTGACCTCTCCCTCCACCTAGTACCCAGTGACCACTCCCTCCCCTAGCACTCACAGTGACCTCTCCCTCCACCTAGGACCCATACTGACTTCTCCCTACCCAGTACCCACAGTGACCTCTCCCTCCCCCACCACCCACAGTGGCCTCTCCCTCCACCTAGCACCCACAGTGACCTCTCTCTTACCCAGCACCCACAGTGACCTCTCCCTCCATCTAGCACTCACAGTGACCTCTCCCTCCACCTAGCACCCACAGTGACCGCTCCCTCCACCTAGCACCCACAGTGACCTCTCCCTCCACCTAGCACCCACAGTGACCTCTCCCTCCACCTAGCACCCACAGTGACCTCTCCCTCCACCTGGGACCCATAGTGACCTCTCCCTCTCCAGCACCCACAGTGACCTCTCCCTCCCCCAGCACCCTCAGTGACCTTTCCCGCCCCCAGCACCCACAGTGACCTCTCTCTCCACCCAGCACCCACAGTGCCCTCTCCCTCCACCTAGCACCCACAGTGACCTCTCCCTCCCCCAGCACCCTCAGTGACCTTTCCCGCCCCCAGCACCCACAGTGACCTCTCCCTCCACCTAGCACCCACAGTGACCTCTCCCTCCACCTAGGACCCCTAGTGACTTCTCCCTCCCTCAGCACCCACAGTGACCTCTCCCTCCCCAGCACCCACAGTGACCTCTCCCTCCCCAGCTCTAGCAGTGATCCTGCCTACCCCAGCACCCACACTGACCTATCCCTCCCCCAGCACCCACAGTGATTTTTCCCTCCCCCAGTGGCTACCCTCCTGTCCCCTGCAGCACCCACAGGGACCTCCCATCCCAAAAGCAGCACCTACAGTGACCTCTCCCATTGCCAGCGCCCACAGTGGCTTCTCCCAACACCCAGCATCCACTCCCTCCTCCAGTAACCACACTGACTTCTCCCAGCACCCACAGTGGCCTACCCTTCCCCCAGCACCCACACTGACCTCTACCTCCTTTAGCAGCAACTATGCCATTCATAGCAGCACCCATAGTGACCTCCCACCCCCTGCACCCACAATGACCTCTACCTCCCAAGACCCACAGTGATCTCCCCCAAAGGACCCACAGGGACCTCCCTTTCTGCCAGCACCCATACTGACCTCTACTTTCCACAGCACCCCCAGTTCCTTCTCCTCCCAGCACCCACAGTGACCTACCCTTCCCCATCAACCACACTGACCTCAAATTTGAGCACCACACCCTTAAGGATCCACTGCATGGCCCTGCCCCTTCCTGCAGCACCCACACTGACCTCTACTTTTCCCATCACCCACCCCTTCCCCTTATAGCTGGCGCCCTGTACTCACACTCACATGACGCCAAGTATCTGCACCCAGGCCTAAAATTGCACCCAGTACTCACACCTGCACACAGCTTCCACATGGCACCCACTATCTGCACCAAGTATCCACTTAACCCGTAACCGCACCCAAAGTACCTGCATTCAAAACCCATGTGATGCCCAAAGCCCACCCATAGCCAGCACCCAGTACAGGCATGGCGCCAAGTATTCGCACCCATGTCACACCCGGTACCTGCACCCAGCACCCACATGACATCCAGAACACGCACCCAGATCTTACATGGCACCAAGTTCTTGCAATCAACACCCACATGACACTCAATACCCAACCATAGCCAGAACCCACATGACACTCAGTACTTACACCCAGAACCCACATGGCACCCATCATCTGCATTCAGCAGCATGACAATCAATACCCCCTAGCCAGAAACGAGGAGCGGGGGCATGCGGGGGAAGGCATTGCCAGGCCCCTTTTTTAAATTTGAGCACCCCCCACTTATGGACCCTCTGCACGGCCCTGCATGCGATGTTAACGAGGCCTTAAAGCGGAACTGTAAATTTGCTTAAAACAAACTCTTTCACTTACCTGGGGCTTCTTTAAGCCCCCAGCAGCCGTCCTGTCCCACGTCGGTCCCACAGGATCCTCCGTTCTCCCGCCGTGGCTAAGTTTCGTTAACGTCGATGGCAACCACGCCTGCAATAGCGTCCTGCTATTAGTGCAGAATGCTATTGCGGGCTAGAACGCAAAGAAAACTTTGCATAGCCCGGGGCACGCAGGTGCAGTTGCCGTCGACTTACAAGTCAACCGTAACGAAACGTAGCCATGGTGGGAGAACGGAGGATCGTGCGGGACAGGACGGCTGCTGGCGGCTTGGGAAAGCCATAGGTAAGTAAACCATTTGTTTTAAGCGAATTTACAGTTCCGCTTTAATGTTAGATTCCAGTTCCGTTTTCTGGTCAAATATTATAGTAAGTGCAGTACACCAGAGGAGATGATCCCTAATCAAAGTATGACAGTAGAGAGAGGTTTCAGGATGCGTACATTTAAAAAAGTCGCGGTCAAATTTAGGCGCAATTTATCGGGAAAAGAAAAATATTGTAATTTAGAAATATCGATAATTTAACGGTATTTGTAATGTAAAATCGATAATTCTGATTATTATTATTACAGGTATAAAACAGATGTGAGATGAAAACGAAAATATAATAACGTTAAATATCATAATGTAATTCAACAACACAGCTTAACCCAACTCTACTCTCACACAGAACCCTCCCTTGGTGGTGCCTAACCCTAACCCCCCATGGTAGTGGCTAACCCTAAATGTACCTAACCCTACTCTGACACAGAACCCTCCCTGTACCTATCCCTAACCCCTAGACCCCCCTAGTGGTGCCTAACCCTAACCACCCCCCTGGTGGTGCCTAACCTTAAAACTCCCCTGGTGGTGCCTAACCCTAAATTATCATAAATACTTCATATATTATCGTAAATAGAAATGTCAAATATCGTTATCACATCTGTACAGTGAATGTTATATTTTCGTAATTACAAAATTATATGTATTTGGACAGAATTTGCTTATATTCCATCATTAAATATGTTCATTTACCGTTAATACACCAAAAGACTTTTTAAGTTATCATTATGACTGACATCGTTTTTCTTTATTTAGCGTTATGATATTCGTTCTGATATATTATCATAAACTTTAAATTACCGATAGTACCGATTCCACAACCGATTCCACAACAAAGGAATATTACCGAGTTTACTTTATCGATTTATGTAAAATATCGATTTTAGGCACTTGCGCCCAAACATATGCAAAATTGAGTGTAAATTTACAAAAATGATAATTAACATTAGAAATATAGCTGCGCCCAAATCTATTAGCGCTATTTTTAGCTGATCCGTTCAGGATTGCTCTATATTGTATGTACAGCTTGTATAACCTCTGCTTTCACAGTGGGACGTTACAGGTACATGTTAGAGCAGCCTGTAATGCAGCCCAACTCACAGTAATGAAAAATCAATGGGCTGTTCACAGTGCCACGTTGCGTTACAGTGTAACGCTGGACATTTAAAGAAAGTGCAGCATGCTGTGCGTTATATGCGGTTTTAGCCGCGTTAGACTGTTTGCACATGCTCAGTAATGTGTTTTTTTTTATTTTTTCGTGCAGGAGAGGAGGAGGGGAGAGTCCGCTATTGTGGCCAGCCACATGGCTAATTAATATGCACTGCACTGCAGTGTTTACTTCCTGGAGCGGCCGCTTATTGGCTGGCAGGACCACGTGATGCAAAGTGTTCCGATCACGTGGTCTCCACAGCCTATACAACAAAAACGGCGCACCAAGAGCCACATAACGCGGCTCTATGTAGCGTCCTACATAAACACCACCATGCGTTGCATTAGGGGCACGTTTTGCCACCTAATTGTCCCCTCTAACGCAACGTCCTACTGTGAAAGCAGCCTCAATTGAGTAACATCAGAGGGCTCCTAGGAAATCATATTACATTTATTTCACATACAACAAAGCCTTGGAATGAGAGTAACTTCGTAATGTTCTGTCACTACAGAGCTGAGAAAAGGCTAAAATATAACAGGTAGCCTTAGCTCTGTCTAAATTTAAAAGAATCATGGTGAGCTCTGCAGCTCTACTGTGCAGTGTGCTGCTTGTTTACCTTTGCTTGTGGCAGGCAGAGCCCGTCCTTATACACTGTCACAGCCTCTGCAGCACGGGTCAGGCTTGTGCTTGTGCAGTGACTTGTGCTGTGTGACTGATCTGTCACTGTCAGTGGCGTCGCTAGCCCTATTTTGGGGGGCCTGTGCCCCCAATCTGTCCTGGGGTGCCACGGATCTGTTCCCCAGGGGTGCCCGCTGCCCCCTCCCGGCCACCGCTGCCTCCCCCCCCCCCCCCCGCTGTCCCTACTGCCAGAGCGTCAGACCTCGATCAGCGGGCGACCAGATAGAGCGGGCGCTAGGACCTAGCGGACACCGCTGATATGCAGACGTGACATCACTTCCGCATATTTGCTCCCGGCGCCCGCTCTAACTGGTCGGGTCGCCCGCTGATCGAGGTCTGAAATGCTGCTGGCTGCGAGGTGAGGGGGGTGCCTGTCACTCACTACCTAACTGGGGGTCCCTGCTGTCACTACCTAATGGGGGTCCCTGCTGTCACTCACTACCTAATGGGGGTCCCTGCTGTCACTCATTACCTAACGGGGGTCCCTGCTGTCACTATCTAACTGGGGGTCCCTGCTGTCACTCACTATCTAACGGGGGCTCCTGCTGTCACTCACTACCTAACGGGGGTCCCTGCTGTCACTCACTATCTAACTGGGGGTCCCTGTTGTCACTCACTACCTAAGGGGGGCGCCTGTCACTCACTATCTAACAGGGGTCCCTGCTGTCACTCACTATCTAACGGGGGTCCCTGATCTCACTCACTATCTAACTGGGGGTCCCTGCTGTCACTCACTACCTAACGGGGGTCCCTGCGGTCACTCACTACCTAACAGGGGTCCCTGCTGTCACTCGCTACCTAACTGAGGGTCCCTGCTGTTTCCATTTCCATCTGACAGGGAATAAAAATCTGAAAAAACGAATCACGGTAAGCCTTACCAGCTCCTGCAACTCAATGCCCTGCCCCAGCAACCCTTTTGCCACATTTCATAGCTGCATGGCACACATTACATTAAATAGTGCTGTATGCATGTCCCTAAATGGTAAAAGAAGGGGGTGGATAGTGACTGTAGCAGTAATGTTCCCCTCAACCCTAATATTATGCTGCAAATGGGTGTGGCTGGTCAGCGTGCTACATCCCCAAAAGGGACTTTCAAGATCAGGCTGCTGCAATGAAATGGTGGATCTTTTTCAAATTTGTTCAGGCTTGTTGTGCCTCAAGGGAAGGGTTTTTAAACCCTCTAATTTCGCTCACCACCGTAGTGGGTAAAATGAATTGCAGCAAAACATGAGGAATGGCTCAATAGTAATATTTAATGAGCTACAATCCTGTTATAATAATTACCTAGGCTTGCAGAATCGTAGTTACATTGTATTTGAGTAATTAGTGAGCATGAATATTATTTCTTACCAAGTATTGCAGCATCACCCAGAAAAGATCGGGGGACCTCAGCGACCTCGGAGGGGAAATACCTGGCGACAGCATGTCTGCTTGTCCTTCGAGAGTCCCAACTCAAAAGTATTTTCCCTCCTTTATTGTGAGAGTCCGCTTAGCTGCCTGCGCAGGCAGGCAGCCTTTTGACCATTGTTTAGGTTTGCATGCTGCAGGACGCTGGAAAGGAGACCTTCTGTCAGTTTTGCAGCTTGTGCTTGCTGAGGAATTTGCATACGTTGTCATGCAAATTGCCTGGCCACTATAAGTACTATGTGTTTTCCACAATGCTTGGCTGGTCATAAGGATTCCTTCCTGTGAAACACTCCTGGAGGAGTGTCAGCCTTACTCTTTGTTTGAAGTTCAGCTTAGAGTAATTCCTGAAACTGCGCTAGGCAGGTTTTCCTAGTGCAGTTAGGATTGCTTATCTGTTTTGTTTGTTCTGTTGCGATTGTCCTGTCCCAGCGGTGGTCGACAGGAAATCGTTCTGATCTCTGTTTTTAGAGTATAGCTGGTGCAGCGGTTGCTACCCGCTATCCCTTCTGTTCTGTTTCCTTGGATCGCACTAGCCTCTTTTCGCTAGTGCTGTGGATCCTTCTGTTCTGCCTCCCTGGATCGCACTAGCATCCTGCGGTAGTGCAGTGGTTCCTTCTGTTCTGCTACTCTGTACCTGGATCGCACTAGCATCCTGCGCTAGTGTTGTGGATCCTTCTGTTCTGCTACTCTGTACTTGGATCGCACTAGCATCTTGCGCTAGCGCTGTGGATCCTTCTGTTCTGTCTGCCTGGTTCGCACTCGCCTCTTTTCGCTAGTGCTGTGGATCCGTCTGATCTCCATCTCTCTGTCTCCCTGGATCGCACTGGCCTCTTTTCGCTAGTGCTGTGGATTCTATCTCCCGCCTGTTCCTGTTTTCGTGTCTGTCTTGTCTGCTACCAACGCTTGCTGGAGGCTCGGTGAGGTAACCGTTAAGCAAGCGCTCGCGTCCTCTGTTTCATGTTTGTCTGTCAGTGGTTAGTTAGGCGTGCTTGTCTCTATTGTGCTTATCACGTGGAGACCGCGCATGAACGCGTGCACTGTTGCGAATGAGTGCGGTGTTCGCGTTCAGTTAGCGTTTGTTGTTTTTCTTGTCTCCTCATTGTATGATTTGCTGTGCCTTTGCTACTCTCGTGCTCCACCTTGCTGTAGCCTTGTGTCACGTCTGGCGATCGCACCTCTCGCGATCGCATTCCTGCTTCATATCTGCTGTGGTGTGTGCACCGTCGCGGGTTGGCGACTAGGTTGGCGCACACACATACAACCTGTCCCTTTGCTCGTTCACATTCGCAATCGCTTCTCTTGCGATTGCGTTCTGCGCTTCATACAATAGCTGTCTGGCATTTGTGGAGGTACAGAGGATTGGTTCCTCAGCACTCCCCAACGCCATCTGCCGACAGGAATTTCCCTCTACGGGTGCGCAGCACCTTTTGCTGGGTTCCTGCAATTATACTCTTGTGGAGGATTTCCGCCGTATCAGCGCACGCGTTGTGCGCTGATCACGGAGGAAGTTCCACAATCGTTACAGTATGACCAGCCCAACCCAAAACCCCAGTGTAGACGGAATTTCCGATTTGTACGATTTTGTTGAGTATGCATCTGCTGATCAGTTTCCAGGTTTTTTGCCCCAATCCAAAGCTTATGTGGATCCTACTATAGGTAGGATCGCACACTATATTAAAGTAGTTAAAAAATCTATTCTTGTTCCTGAACTCCACCCATATGGAGATTATCTGGATACTGGCCTGTTTGAACCCCCATTTGCTTCCTGGGATGTTGGGGCCTTGCTGGAGGAATTCGATTTTGATTGGAAAGCCTTTTGCGATTTTTACATTGCAAAAAGCGCGGATGTCTTGAATGATTGTATGTACCTTTTGATTGATTCCGATGAATGTGACGAGGGTGATGTGGATCTGGTGATTTATGTGTGGCAGACGATTTTGGATGAGTTGCACACACCCCAACCAATTGATTCCAATAAAGAAACAGCGTTGTAGGATGATTGTTCCTGCCTTTCTGGGGTAAAGCATGAGAGTCTTGACTTTGTGCAATCTGAAATGAATGAGTGTGCTGCTGTGGTTGATTCCTGTGTGAATCCTGAAGGATTCTCTCCTGACAGTGTGCAGTTTGAATCTGTGCGATCTGATGCCTGTTTCTCGGATGTTCCTGCAGATTGTGATCGGCA
This sequence comes from Hyperolius riggenbachi, assembly GCF_040937935.1. Lineage (NCBI taxonomy): Eukaryota > Metazoa > Chordata > Amphibia > Anura > Hyperoliidae > Hyperolius > Hyperolius riggenbachi. Next base: position 109,895,888 of record NC_090650.1, read on the forward strand.
TGAGTCTGCCGGTTTCCTCAAGGATGTGTGGGATCCTTTTTCATTTAGAAACAGATCTTTGAGATCTTCCGTCTGTGACCCTGCTATGGGGAAAATTTCTCGACTATGCAACGTCAAAAGTAAAATTAATATGCCTAATAAAGTTATCCTGTTGATGTCGCTATTTCTTCTGCAAATGAGTCTCTGTCTCACCCTGTTCACACCTGTAGGGGCCCGTTGCCTGATGACAGTTGCTCCAGTGTTTAGGTCCTAGATGCCTTGCAGTCTGCTCCGCAGATCGCGGAGGTTTGCGCTATGGAAGCGTCAGTTTCACAACCTAAAGTGATTTTTGATTCGCAGGTTTTGCGTTCTGATTCCTCGGATTCGACATTGTTAGCCGAATCTAAGAGTGAGACAGCGCTTCGGTTTTGCGAATCTGATGCTGAACCTTCTTTGCCTTGTTCAGAGACGCTATCTCTGAACCTGCCCTGTACTATGAATGAAAACATGTTTTCCTTTCACACTGACGTTTGTGAGCCCCTTTCTTGCTCTGAGGGAAGTGCTGATTCTGCAACCTGTACTCTGGATGAGTCAATGTGGCCTTGCTTAGAATCCCCTGCAGTGTCCCTAGAGGCTCCTCTAGGTATTGCCACTATACTCACCTGTTTTTCTGCAGTTTTGGAGTTACAAGCTAGTTTGACTGCCACACAGAATTCTGGGTACAGTGAGAATGAAGTTAGGGAGTCAGTGTGTGTTCCAGTCTCAGGTTATTGTGGAACCATTCCTGGGACATCTGCCCTGCCTGCAGGAGGTATTTAATGTTCAGCCCTGTAACATGGATAGTTCAGAATCCTTCTTAGAAAACCTGGAAAATGATGTTCCTGAGGTCTTGTTTGATGTTCTAGAGGTCTCAGAGTTCCTCCCAAAGGGTGCAGAACTTGTAGGAGATGTCTCCTGCCCCTCAAGTCCTTCTGAGGTGTTGCCCTCTTCCGTAGGCATTGCTGCCTTGCTGGCTACCTTTTCAGCTCTGGTGGAGCTTTAGTCATGGGTAGTCAATGATGAATTTCTGTCAGATACCATTACAGTCATTGAGATCTCTAAGCCTGAGACCGAGTCTTCTTTTGAAATACCAGTACCTGTGACCTCTACTCGTGATGATTTTCTGCCCAGTCCTCGTTTTGGTCTGGTCGCGCCGGACTCTAAGGTTGGCAGTTCCCCGACATGTCCTGAGGTTTTTCCTGTGCTGGTGTACCCCAGTGTGCTCTGTGACCCAGAAAGCCCAAGTGAGCCTCGGTTACCAGCGTACTCAGATGCTTCCTCGGTGGAGACATGTTCTGATTTAGCCTGCCTGCTTGCATGCCCAGAAGTGATCCCTGAAAGTCCTGATCTTGATGGGTGTCCTGCTATTTCTGAATCTGGAACGGTCATAGGTTCCATGGGGGTGCTTGGTAGCTCTCCATGTGAGCCTGGTGAGCGTTCTGGCTTCTTGGAATCTCTGCGGAGTTTCAAGGCGTTCTGGGAGATTACGAGAGAAGTTTTGCTTGGTACTCTGAATACGATCAACAGCGGCTTTTGTTTTGAAAGAGACACTTCGAACAGGTTTTGTGGCAGATTTGGTATTTTCGGACGCTCCTTGGAAGGTGGTGGGTATTGTCTGGAGGGTGTCGATGGCTTCTTCTCTGGTATCCACAGTCCTGATGGGTGTTACGCTGAGACTTGTAGTGCTGATGGGCATGTTTCGGTGGCTTCTGTTTCCGGTTTCGGGTGGACTGACTCTGGAATTGGACCTTGTCGGGCTGTCCCGACCTTCATGAGTCTTCTGTTAAAGTGGTTTGGAGATATCAGTTTTGATGGTCGTCTGGAATTCGACCCTAGAAGGGGAGGTACTGTGAGAGTCCGCTTAGCTGCCTGCGCAGGCAGGCAGCCTTTTGACCATTGTTTAGGTTTGCATGCTGCAGGACTCTGGAAAGGAGACCTTCTGTCAGTTTTGCAGCTTGTGCTTGCTGAGGAATTTGCATACATTGTCATGCAAATTGCCTGGCCACATTCATTGGAGGCGTGTACTATAAGTACTATGTGTTTCCCACAATGCTTGGCTGGTCATAAGGATTCCTTCCTGTGAAACACTCCTGGAGGTGTGTCAGCCTTACTCTTTGTTTGAAGTTCAGCTTAGAGTAATTCCTGAAACTGCGCTAGGCAGGTTTTCCTAGTGCAGTTAGGATTGCTTATCGGTTTTGTTTGTTCTGTTACTCTCATGCTCCGCCTTGCTGTAGCCTTGTGTCACGTCTGGCGATCGCACCTCTCGCGATCGCGTTCCTGCTTCATATCTGCTGTGGTGTGTGCACCGTCGCGGGTTGGCGACTAGGTTGGCGCACACACATACAACCTGTCCCTTTGCTCGTTCTCATTCGCAATCGCTTCTCTTGCGATTGCGTTCTGCGCTTCGTACAATTCCTGTCTGGCATTTGTGGAGGTACAGAGGATTGGTTCCTCTGCACTCCCCAACGCCATCTGCCAACAGGAATTTCCCTCTACGGGTGCGTAGCACCTTTTGCTGGGTTCCTGCAATTATACTCTTGTGGAGGATTTCCGCCGTATCAGCGCACGCGTTGTGCGCTGATCACGGAGGAAGTTCCACAATCGTTACATTTATATGGACCGAATTCAATACCTGCACAGGCGTACAACGTGTTTTGCCAATGCGCTTGTGCAGATAAGGGTGCGTGATCACCATGCGCTTGTATCAGTGCGCCTGTGAAAACAAGGCACATGACTGCGTGATCACAACATGCTTTAGAAGCGTCACAGAACATGTCTGACTATTGTTGCTTATGTGAGAACTTTGCACAACATCTCATATTTTGACTAGTGTTGGAGATGGCAACATTCTCATGGTCAGTTGGCCATGAGAATGAAAAAAACATGTTTACTAAAATAACCACTAGTGTTGTGACTAGCAGCATTTCATGGTCAAACTTTCATGAGAATGCTATGGGTGGCAACATCTCATAGCCAGTTTTCGATGGGAATGAACAAATGTGTTATTTTGGATCATAACTGCCAGTGGAAGCTAACATATATATCGTGGACACCAATCTTATCAATCAATCAATCAATCAATCAATCAGACATTCATGTCACTTTTGTACTTCAAGGCTTCTGTCTAAAAACCCTAACTTGACAATTTTTGATGCATTGTGGGGGGTGGATGAACAACAGAAGCTTTGTGGGTGGAGGGTCCATTAGTTGGAGTGCTGGGGGAGAGGAGCTTAATCTCATGATGGATATTGATGGATATGTCGGGAAAGCGAGGAATTGTGCAAAGAGTTTTTCTAGCTGCAATAGTTAGACCTTGGTTTTAAGACTGATCAGTTTAAGGATAGCTATAATAAGAAGAAATAGTATCTTCAACCAGTTTCCTGGTTAGACCACTCATTTTCTTACATGGTTTTTACACCTTTCTACTTTCCACTCCTGTGGAAGACTAGCTCTTACATATAGTCTGTCAATGGCCAAGAAAGTTGAACATGTTCTGAAAGTCAGACAGAAAACAAAGTATAATCTATCACTGCTTTCTGGCATTTGTTTTTTTCTGTTTCTAAAAATAGCTTGTTAAAGTAAGCACATGGCAGTGAAAATTATATTCTGAAGCACATCACACTAAATGCCATTCTCCTATCTAAGATAGGAGAATGGGAATATAAGCCACTCCAGACCATAAGATGCACCTAGGTTTAGAGGGCAAAAATCTGGAAAAAAATATTAAACCTGGTGCGTCTATGGGTCAGGTGCATCTTATGGACCTTTACCTCCCCCCAAGCTGCCTTTAAGCTACACTACACTAACCCCTGCTGCCCCACCAGCTAAGCTACATTACACTGCACTGCACACTACACTAACCCCTGCTGCCTCACTACCTAAGCTACACTAACACTACACTAACTCCTGCTGCCCCACCAGCTAAGCTACATTACACTGCACTGCACACTACACTAACCCCTGCTGCTTCACTACCTAAGCTACACCACACCACACTAACCCCTGCTGCCCCACCACTTAACCTCTTGACGACCAGCTAACGCCGATTGGCGTAAACTAGTCGTCTGCGGGTTTCCATGGAAACGGCCGCTCGTTCGAGATATCCGGCCTGCGCAGCTCACAGGGGGAGGAAGAGGGGCAGAGAATGCTTCGGAGGGGGGCTTTGAAGAGCCCCCCCCCGCAAAGCGCAGAGAGCTAGCGGCGATCAGACCCCCCCAGCAGGACATCCCCCTAGTGGGGAAAAAAGAGGGTAAGTCTGATCGCCCTGGCATAATCCTGATCTGTGCTGCGGGCTGGAGAGCCCACGCAGCACAGATCAGACAGAAATTCACTGGTCGGCAAGTGGTTAAGCTACACTACACTAACACTACACTAACCCCTTGCTGCCCCACTAGCTAAGCTACATTACAGTGCACTGCACACTACACTAACCCCTGCTGCCTCACCACCTAAGCTACACCACACCACACTAACCCCTGCTGCCCCACCACCTAAGCTACACTACACTAACACTACACTAACCCCTTGCTGCCCCACCACCTAAGCTACACTACACTAACACTACACTAACCCCTTGCTGCCCCACTAGCTAAGCTACATTACAGTGCACTGCACACTACACTAACCCCTGCTGCCTCACCACCTAAGCTACACCACACCACACTAACCCCTGCTGTCCCACCACCTAAGCTACACTACACTAACCCCTGCTGCCCCACCACCTAAGCTACACTAACACTACACTAACCCCTTGCTGCCCCACTAGCTAAGCTACATTACAGCGCACTGCACACTACACTAACACCTGCTTCCTCACCACCTAAGCTACACCACACCACACTAACCCCTGCTGCCCCACCACCTACGCTACACTACACTAACCCCTTGCTGCCCCACTAGCTACGCTACATTACAGTGCACTGCACACTACACTAACCCCTGCTGCCTCACCATCTAAGCTGCACCACACCACACTAACCCCTGCTGCCCCACCAGCTAAGCTACACTACACTAACCCCTTGCTGCCCCACTAGCTAAGCTACATTACAGTGCACTGCACACTACACTAACCCCTGCTGCCTCACCACCTAAACTACACCACACCACACTAACCCCTGCTGCCCCACCACCTAAGCTACACTAACACTCAGGAATGTTTGGGTAGTACTTTTTAAAACCCGAATGGATTTGGATCCGGGTAGCCAGATATCCGGATGCGATTCGGATATCCGGATCCGACCTTGCGGATATCCGTGTGAACGCAGGTATCCGACCGCATTACCCGCGGATACCCGACCTATTCGGGTATCTGGATAGAAAAAACGAAAGTGCCCTTAAAATAGCTTTTTAGGGTAAATGATGCATGTAGCATCATGTTTTTTTAACCTCCCTGGCGGTAAGCCCGTGCTGAGCACGGGCTATGCCGCCGGGAGGCACCGCTCAGGCCCCGCTGGGCCGATTTGCATAATTTTTTTTTTGCTACACGCAGCTAGCACTTTGCTAGCTGCGTGTGGCATCTGATCGCCGCCGCTACCCGCCGATCCGCCGCAATTCCTCTCGCCGCGGCCGCCCCCCCCCCCCCCCAGACCCCGTGCGCTGCCTGGCCAATCAGTGCCAGGCAGCGCTATGGGGCAGATCGGAGTCCCCTCTGACGTCACGACGTCGATGACGTCGGTGACGTCATCCCGCCCGTCGCCATGGCGACGGGGGAAGCCCTCCAGGAGATCCCGTTCTTTGAACAGGATCTCCTGATCTCCGATCGCCGGAGGCGATCGGAGGGGCTGGGGGGATGCCGCTGAGCAGCGGCTATCATGTAGCGAGACTTTGTCTCGCTACATGAAAAAAAAAAAAAAAAAATTAAAAAAAAAGATTTGCTGCCCCCTGGCGGATTTTTTGCAAACCGCCAGGGGGGTTAAAGGGAAACACAAATTTATTATTTGGTGGACATAAAATTAAAAAAAAAAAAAGCCTGTAAATTATTAACATCAGGAACAATGTGGACTGCACAACCGTCGACAGCGGTCGACGGTTGTGCAGTCCACATTGTGTCCAAAGTCCAACCGCACAACTGGGACATGACTGTTTTCAGCCCAGACACCTCCAAAAAATGACACCGCAATTGTGTTTTGGGTTGAATATAGGTGGAGATATCAGCAGCAGTGGCCTGTGGCACTGTGGCGGTGGGAGCCAGCGCCAGCTTGCTTCAGCCTCTTGAACTCCTCATGCTCAACATGTTTTTTGGCCAGATGGGTGATGAAGCTGGAGGTGCCATACTTGTAGGGGTCACAACCTCCGCTCATCTGTAGTTTGCACACATTGCATATGGCAAACTTGCTGTCCAATAAGGGCAGAGTGAAAAACCGCCAGATTTGGTAAGTGAAGATTCCCCTGCGGCCTGAATGGGATGCTGCTGCTTTTCTCCCTGTGGCGGTTGGGGGTTGAGTGGTGCGGCTGGTGGTAGCGGCAGAAGGATGTGGGTCCCGAATTCCACGGCCACTGTCTGCAATGCTGATCCTCCGTGCCAAACCCACCGACGCATCCTCCTCCTCAGAGTCAGAGCTGACATCCCCATCCTGTGGGTGGTAGTCACGGTCCTTCATCCCATCATCAACATCATACCCCCCCCTCCTCAAAACCCAGAACATCCTCCTCAAACTCCCTGCGGCTAACAGCCCTGAGTTCAATCGTGGAGCCTGGAGCGAAAAGCTCGCTGACTGAAGGTAGACTGCCCACTGGGGTTGACACTGACACGGCAGACCTTCTGAGGGTGGCCGTAATGTTGTTCCCTGTCCTCTTGCCCTTGCTGCCCCTCCCCCGGCTGCCGGTGCCAGCAGCCATAGTACAATTTATATGTGATGATGTCACCAGATGATGTGGGGTACTTTTACTTTAATAAAATCGGGGTTGGACTTTAAATCAAATCAGCACGGAGTGACAGACCGCAGAGTAGAGGACAGACAGTGCACACTATCTGTCTAACTGTCACACTGACAATGCTCAGCACAGCAGCACTGAAGTAATCTGTAGTAAACTAACACAGTACTACTCTCTGACAACTAACTGCAGTACTAACTATATACAATACAATAACACAGTAGTCCTTTCCCCTAACCTATACTGTCCTGCTGGCCTGCACAGCACACACAGACACAGACAGGACCTAGCTGAGTGAATGAAATCAAACAATTACAAGCTAGCTAGCTAAAAAAAAACAATAGAACAATAGTGTAGTGAAGGTGTTTAGCACTCAAAGCTTTAGGTTTATCACTGTATACAGCACTTGCTAAGCAAGCACTGGAGCAAGTCTGTCAGTGAGCAGCCAGCCAGCCACACAAGCAAGGACAATCTGCCTCATCATGCCAGCCCTCCTTATTATACAGGGGGGCTGGCCAGGGTTCCCTTCTGTGATTGGGTGCTAGGGCTTAGTCTGGGAGCCCTCTGATTGGCTCAATGGGGTCAGGTGAGGCTGGCCAGGGTTCCCTTCTGTGATTGGTTGCTAGGGCTTCTGCTGGGAGCCCTCTGATTGGCTCAATGACATAATCTCCTTAGTTACAGTACCCGGATCCGGATATCCGCCGGATATCCGCGGGTATCCGGATTATGCGGACAGATATCCGCATAGAGCTATCCGGATTTGGGCCCAGGAATCCGGATCCGACCGGATAGCAAAAAAATGGTCGGATACCCGGGTATCCGGGATCCGGATGAGCATCCCTGCTAACACTACACTAACCCCTCGCTGCCCCACCACCTAAGCTACACTGCACTACACACTTAAAGAGACTCTGAAGCGAGAATAAAACTCGCTTCAAAGCTTATATTCAGCAGGGGCATGTGTGCCCCTGCTAAAACGCCACTATCACGCAGCTAAACTGGGGTCCCTTACCTCCTAAATCCCCTCGTGGAGTCCCGGGGATCTCTTCCTGGTGAGGCAGGGCTAATGGCCGCAGTCCTGCCTCCATGCTCGTCTATCAGCGCGTATCTCCACCTCTCCCCCGCCCCTCTCAGTCTTCCTTCACTGAGAGGGGCGGGGGAGAGGCGGCGATGCGCCGCTGATAGACGGCGCTGAGAGGCAGGGCTGCAGCCGTTAGCCCTGCCTCAACAGCAGCAAAATCTACGACCAAGTTGGTCGTGGATTTTGCAGGGGGGATTTGGGAGGTAAGGGACCCCCGTTTAGCCGCGGGATAGCGGCGTTTTAGCAGGGGCACACATGCCCCTGCTGAATATAAGCTCTGAAGCGAGATTTATTCTCGCTTCAATGTCTGTTTAACTACACAACACACTACACTACACTAACCCCTGCTACCCCACCAGCTAAGCAGTACTACGTTACACTACACTACACTATACTACTCGTTAACTACACTAACACTACACTACCACTGCAACCACTCTCATCTGATCCTGCTGCCATGCTCCACTACCCCTCACTCCAGTCTTGCAGCTGCACGCATGCTCCTCTTCTCCTCCTGCAGATTCCGAGATCCTGTTCACTGTGGTCCCCTGCCGCTATATAGCTTCGGACCTCTGTACTTCCTTGTTGGCTCCTACTTCCTGATTAGTGGTTCCCTGTGTGACGCCAGCATGTCATACATGACCCCAGTGCAAGAGCACCACTGGGGTCATGCAGGGAACCACTAATCAGGAAGTGAAGCCGATCAGGAAGTATGGAGGGCCAAAGCTGTACTGTAGTAGGTGGCGGCAGTGTGCAGGATTTTGAAAGCTGCAGGAGGAGAAGAGAAGAGGAGCATGTGTGCAGCAGCAGGACCAGAGTGAGGGGGAAAGGAGAACAATGGCAGGATGTGGTGAGTATATTTTGGCAGCAGGAATACTGTATATTTTGAATATAAGATGCACCCACCATTTCTCCCCAGTTTTGTAGAAGAAAAAATGTGTCTTCTATTCCTAAAAATACAGTAATATTTTCAAGTCAATTGTATATGACTAGTAAGAGTAATCATGTAAGCTGAAGACAGTGGGAATCACGATGCAATCTCAAGCTGAACCATTTTTTAAAACGGACATCTGAGCTACTTTTATCAGTGCTAGGAGAAAAATGAATTGCTTAGACTATAGATACCAATCCAAGGTCAATGTAGAGATGCATGAATTTACTCTAACAGGATGCTAGAGAATCAGGAATTAAGAGGAGGTAGGGCACAATTCAACATTATGCAGTGAGAGAATGGGAATGTCACAAAACATCAATTAATCATAAATGTCCACTCACTAAATAACCTGTCCTTATTCAGGTTTTGTGATAAACTTTCACAGTAAGGCCCCTATCCTGTGTGTGCTCCTCCCCTACATACTGTATGTAAAGAGTTGGTGGACCAGAGTGATAAGATAACACTTTTAGGGCCTGATCCAATAAACGTTTTCTCCTGAGGGCCCTTTCACACTAGGGTGATGCGTTGCGGTATTTCTACCGCACCCTACCGCAGGGCAATGAAAGGCTATGGGGCCTTTCATACCAACGTAGTGTGGCGCGATATGACAGAAGTGACATTTCTGCTGCATCCCTGGCGCAAGGGCAAACCTACGTTGTGATTCTGCGGCAAACCGGAAGTCATGTAAGTCTATGGTGGTGCATGTGCCTTAAAATGCCCGCCGCAAGTTTTATGCGTCGTGGATTATGCTTCCGCACACGTGATTGCTTTGGCCACAGGAAATGAGTTTCACTTCTGTCTTGGCCAGCTTCCAGACAGGGATTGACATGTACTAACATGATAATCCTCAAAAGGCCTGTTTTTGGCGGTGTGGTGCTGCCATTCCCCAAGAGATAATTTTCAATCTTCTTTTTTACATAACTTTTTAGCTCTCTGCAATCAGAAACATTCCAAAAAGCAGGTGATAAGTACTATCAAAATTATTGAGAGTATTTTCTTGCTTTTCTCCTAAGTTTTCTCCTAGGTGATATTTTCACACCTTGTCAATCAATGCCTTTTAAGCCACTCAGAAGAATTTTAACATTACTTTTTTACTTACTTTTTTGTTCTTTTTCAATGGCAGAGAGCAGAGATCAGCCTGTGTAATTAGCTGATATCAGCAAGTAATCAGCAAGTGTAAATCAGGGCTGTCAGCTGTGCCTGGGTGTGCAATTGTTCTATGCTGTTTTGTAAACACTGAACGTTAACACTTTCTGTGCTCCCAGAAATTCCAGGAAGTAAACACGGCAGGTTTATTGTAGGAGTTCTTTAAGTTGTTACGAACAAATGTTTTTCTTTAACCTCCCTAGCGGTGTTAATGGTTATACACGTCAATACAAAACATGCTGTGAACAGTATTGATGTGCATACACGTAAGTACTCTCCTGCACTGTATACCAGACCCTTGCTTGACACATTTTGGCAAGTTGCAGGAAAAAAAATGCCCGCCGCAAGTTTAATGCGGCATGTAATACGCTTCTGGGCACAAGATTGCTTTGGCCACAGGAAGTGAGTTTCACTTCTTTCTTGGCCAGCTGCCAGACGGGAATTGACGTGTACTAACATGATAATCCCCAAAGGGCCTGTTTTTGGCAGTGTGGAGCTGCCCATCCCCAAGAGATAATTTTTAATCTTGTTTTTTACATAACTTTTTAGCTCTCTGCAATCAAAACGTTCCAAAAAGAAGGTGATAAGTACTATCAAAATTATTGACAGTATTTTCTTGCTTCACATTTTCTCCTAAGTTTTCTCCTGGGTGATATTTTCACATCTTGTCATAAAATGACTTTTAACCTCCCTGGCGTTCAATTTCCCCAGGCTTTATGTGCAAAAGGTGATCCAATTGATTTTCATAACCTTTTTTTCCTGTAACTTGCCAAAATGTGTCAAGCAAGGGTCTCGTATTCAGTGCAGGAAAGTATTGACGTGTTTGCACGTGAATGTTCACAGCATGTTTTGTATTGACGTGTATAACCATCAATACCGCTAGGGAGGTTACAGAAAAACATTTGTTCGTTACAACTTAAAGAACTCCTACAATAAACCTACCGTGTTTACTTCCTGGAATTTCTGGGAGCACAGAAAGGGTTACCCTTCAGTGTTTACAAAATAGCATAGAACAATTGCACACACAGGCACAGCTGACACCTGACAGCCCTTATTTACACTTGATGATTTCTTGCTGATATCAGCTAATTACACAGGCTGATCTCTCTGCTCGCTGCCATTGAAAAATAACCAAAAAGTATGTAAAGGGGCCCATACACCTAACGATTTTCCTGCCGATATACAGCCGTTTCAATCACAGTGATCGAAACGGCTGTGAAATCGTCGCACACACTGCTGACAGAACGATCCATTTCCATCCTAAATCGATCGTTCCCGTCGATTCCCGTCGACCCATCCGTGCAGAAGATTTTTCTCGGTCGCCGGCGGGTTGGGAGTGCGTCGTTAGCACCGTTTGAATGCCCGTTGACCGACACAATACAGCGGTAACACATTACCTGCTCCAGCTGTTGCGAGTCCCCTGGTCTTCTGCTCCGCTTCGGGCTCCCGAGCTACACAGAACTTCCTGCCCCGGCAGGAAGTTTAAACAGTAGAGCGCCCTCTACTGTTTAAACTTCCCTTGGACAGGAAGTTCAGTAGCCGGAGCGTGGCGGGGCCGAAGCAGAGAAGAAGACAGGGGACTAGCGCCGGCCGGAGCAGGTAATGTATGCAGGAAGGGGGGCGGCAGCAGCGGCAGCTCCACAGGTCGCGATCAGTTTCATGCTGAAATCGATTCACAATCTGTTTGCAGATTCGATCAGAGAGGGATCTATCTGTTGGTCGAATCTGATGGCAAATTGACCAGTGTATGGCCACCTTAAGAAAGTAGTGTTAAAATTATTCTGAGTATTTTCTTACTTGCTAGTGGCTTAAAAGGCATTGATTGAAAAGATGTGAAAATATCACCTGGAAGAAAACTTAGGGAAAAAAGTGAATTAAATAATGGCCAGAGGATGCGGCATGAAGTAAGGAAAATGAAAGAATTGCTTAAAGTAGGAATAGTAGTCAACAAACTACTGAAATTTGCTCTTTACATTAAAAAAATGGCTAACAACAGGAAAAGGAACCACACAGCAATTTGTGCATCAGCATGTAATGATATAATGTCTGTATATTCAGACTGGTCCCATGGAAAGCAATAGTGCCCTATTTCTGTCACTGGAAATACATTTTATATTTCTTGTGAAACATGCCCAGACTGACAGTTTTATTAATGGGTATAGCTAGAGGAAATGACCTTAAGAAAGGAACTCTACTATGCTTATAACAAATAATTGTAATCTCTTAAAACATAATTGCTGTGATGAAATAATGGTTCTAACTCATTATACTAAACACTAGTTACCCAACCGCTACTTGTAAATGTCTTTTATGTTCTTTGTAACTGTATCCTGTAAGAAATATTTTCTTGCATGTGTTTTTATGCCAACTTCATAATATAAAATCAATATTATTTCATTATTCTGTGTAAGTAAACTATTGTCCTGCGGAGACGTACGTTGAAGTCATACTGTGTATTGTTTATTGCAAAATCATCATTAAATGAAACAGTATTTCTGCTGTACAGTTTTAATTGCACTCAGTGTTAAATCTGCCATCATAACTACAAAAATCGTAGGAAATTGCTAAAGACAGCTAATGCTAAAAGTTGCATGTTTTTAAACAATTATAGAAACAGAAGTTAATGTAGACAATTGAGACTATCCCCTCAGCAGAGGCTATTCTTCCTGCGCCAACTGAAGCGATTCGGCATGCCCCGGAAACTGCTCACCAGCTTCTATTCCGCCACCATAGAATCCATCCTCTGCTCCTCAGTCATCGTCTGGTACGCGGGTGCAACGGCCAGTGACAAACTCAAACTGCAGAGGGTCATATCTGACGCAGAGAAGATCATCGGGTCTCCTCGTCCACCTCTTGATCTCCTTCACTCCGCTAGGATGATGAAGAGAGCCACCATGATCTCCCGGGACCCCTCCCACCCAGGCAGTCGCTACTTTGAAATCCTCCCGCGGGGCCACCGCTACAGAACATTAACATCCAGAACCACCAGGCGGGAGAACTCCTTCTACCCCCAAGCGGTTCGGCTGCTTAACGCCAACCTTCCCCGTCGAGGCCTGCCTACTAGCATGCCCTAGCGCCAGCACCCGTCGTCTGCCTGCCCTGGTTCCCAATGCTCCTGGGAATGTTATACGTAAAGGACATATCTATACCTCTACTGAAGTTTTGCTACCTGTATAAATTGGTACTTGTATGTGTTTTCGTGTCTGTCCTCATACTATGTCTATGCCATGTGTACCATAAGCAATTCCGAGTATGGCCCTGCCGTACTTGGCGAAATAAAGTGATTCTGATTCTGATTCTGGGAAAAACATTGAAGGGGATGACTCACTAAAACAATTTATTGCAGCAACTGATGAACTGTTTTCCCAGTTTCAACACTTTTTTTCTGTGCAAAAAAAGATTGGGCAAAAAAAAAAAAAAAACCTAAGTGGGCAAATATTTAAAGGGACACTATTGTGAAAAATTGTAAAATGTAAATAAATGTTTACACATAGTTATAAGAAATGAATTTCTCCCAGATTAAAATGCACTATATAGTACTTTTCTGACAGATTTGACAGGTTTTGGACAAGTCCATCTGCTCATGGGGGATACTCAGTATGTACAAAAGCACTGCCTTGAAAGGATCTATACAAAGATGTGGCCAGCTCCCACACTTGCTTGCACACTGTTTTGGCAGTTGGACTGAGCAACTGCCATTCTGTAAGTGCTTTGAAAAATAAAGAAAACCCTAAAATTCTCCCTGAGCAGAAGGACTGGTCCAAAACCTCCCAGAACTGACAGATTTTGCTATATATTGTAATCAACAGGAACATAGGAGAAAAATCATTGAGAGATCATTTCAAGCTGTAAAAAATATGGGCCCATATGCAATTAAATTTTTCTCCTGAGTTATCGCCTAGAAGATCATTTTTAATTGTCTGTTTAAAATAACTTCTCAGCACTTTGTATTTGAAAAAATCCCAAAAGTAGGTGAAAAAGTACTGTCAAAAGGCACAAAAGGCATTTTATTCACAAGGTGTAAAAATATCTTGGAGAAAACTCAGGAGAGAAAAATAATTGCATTTTGACAATGGTCTAACCATTTGTAACGATTTGTGTCAGCAAGGAACAGAATTCTGATTATTAGGTGATCTGCAGTATCACCTTAATGCAGAGATATACCTGATTATATGGTGATCTGCAGAATCACCTATAATACTGGTATATCAGAAGCTGATGTGATAGCTTAATAGCAAGTATAGTGATTGGTGCAACAGTAGTACTGATAGGTTTAGCTATACCTCACCAGAGGAGCTGGTGGGTACTAACAGTACAGAATCCCTCACCAGAGTCAAGGGCCCTCTGGCGAGAGTAGAGAGCTTATACCTCACCAGAGGAGCTGGTGGGTACTAACAGACAGAGTCCCTCACCAGAGTCAAGGGCCCTCTGGTGAGAGTAGAGTGGTCAGACTAATCGAGTTGGCAACAGACAGACAGATGCAGTACAAAATCAGAAGGCAGAGACAGAAAGGTATAAACAGGCAGAGTTGGCAGCAAGAGCAGATGGGCAGCGGTACAGAGTCACTAAGCCAGTGGTTCTCAAACTTTTTTGGGTGAGGGCGCCCTTGATGGCTCTGAATTTTTTTTCAAGGCACCCCTCAGCAAAAATAACTACTGAAATGCTGTTATGAACCTTATTCAGCAGCACCTCCCAAAGGATGGGGATGAATGCCGAGGCACCCCTGGCAGGTGCTCAAGGCGCACCAGGGTGCCACCGCACCCAGTTTGAGAACCCCTGCACTAAGCAGAAGAGTAGTCAGAACGAGCCAGAGTCATGCACAAATAATAACACAGTAATGAATAATCTTTAAGGCTATCAAACAATTCCTATCTTGTGTGAAATCCCCGGTTTCCTCCTGGATCAAAGCACACCGGAACTATCTAAGGGTCTGAGCGCTAACACCAAGTATTCGCAACAGCAGACAAGTTGCAAGTGATTCAGCTAGGCTTATGAAGCAGAGGAGACCCCTCTGGCACGCTCTCTCCTATCAGCCAATGAGGAGCGGCGAGCGTCTCCTCTGACGTCAGCCGATCTGCCGGTCAGCTGACGCGCCTCCTCCCTGCATAAAGGTCCTGTCTGTGCGCGCGCGCACACGACAAAGCAACCCTATGTGCAGCTGACAGACCCGTCCTCGGCGTGCTAGACGCCTGAGGCACGGATATATTACTAGACAGGGAGCTGGAGGCAGCCGCGGAGGTAGCGCTGTTCACCGCGGCTGCCTCTTCCATGTTTGTTACAGTACCCCCCCCCCCCCTTGAGGCGTGGACTCCGGACACATCCTGCATGGCTTCTCAGGATGCAGCTCATGAAACTTTTTCCTAAGTTCCTCAGCATGCATGCAATGACCCGGCACCCAAGATCTCTCCTCAGGCCCATACCCCTTCCAATGAACAAGGTACTGTACCGAGCTACGAACCCGCCAAGAATCCAAAATCCGCATCAATCTTGATGGTTCCCAATCAATCATCTCGGGGGGGGGGGGGAGGAATCTACATGCACAGCCGGCTTCAACAAAGAAACATAGAATGACTTAACACCTCTCATACTGGGTGGTAGTGAAATTACATAAGTGACATTATTAATCTTTTTAGACACAGGGTATGGGCCTATAAATCTGGGGCCCAATTTTGCTAATGGCTGTTTCAGCGCCAGATGTCTGGTAGAAAACCACACCATGTCTCAGAGTACAAAGTCCCACTCTACAGATCGCTTTTTATCAGCCTGCTTCTTCTGGGTCTGAAAGGCCTTTTCCAGGTTCCTTTTGACCATGGTCCAAATCTCCTTAAAAGATCCCTGCCACTCTTCCAGAGCAGGGAAAGGAGAAGATACCACTGGTAATGGAGAGAATTTAGGAGATCTCCCCGTCACCACCTGAAAGGGAGAAAAGCCTGAAGAGGAACTTTTCAGGTTGTTATGCGCAAATTCTGCAAATGGCAAGAATTTTGCCCACTCTAACTGTGCATCAGCCACATAGCATCTAAGGAACTGCTCTAGAGACTGATTAATCCTCTCAGTTTGCCCATTGATCTGTGGGTGGTAGCCGGAGGAAAATGACAGGTTCATTCCAAGATGATGACAAAAGGTTCTCCAGAATTTGGACACAAACTGGACTCCCCTATCTGACACCACATTTTCTGGTATGCCATGTAAGCGGAAAATGTGTTGAATAAAGAGATCTGCCAGTTCCTGAGCAGAGGGGAGTCTGTCCAGTGGAATAAAGTAAGCCATTTTGCTGAACCTGTCAACTACCACCCATATGACCGTTTTCCCCTCGGACCTGGGGAGTTTGCCTACAAAGTCCATCGACAAATGGGTCCATGGTTCCTCAGGTACTGGCAAAGACTGAAGGGTGCCCACAGGAGCCTGTCTGGATGGCTTATTCCTGGCACAAACTGTACAGTTTCTGACAAACTCTCTACAATCTAGCACCAGTGATGGCCACCACACACACCTAGACAATAGATCCTGCGTTCTGACCACCCCAGGATTCCCTATATTTTTATGTGCATGAAACAACTGTAAAACTTGTAGATGAAAATGAAGTGGCACAAATACAACTCCGTCAGGTTTCCCCTCGGGAACATCCTGTTGATAGGGCCCCCAAGTAAGCGACCAATCCTCCCAGGTCTCGGTGGCTGCCACGACAACTTTTTTGGGCAGTATGTTCTCGGGAGTTGGTGGCTGTACTGTCTCGGGCTCAGAACATCTAGACAGGGCATCTGCCTTAACATTTTTACTCCCTGGCTTATACGTGATGATAAATCTGAATCTCGAAAAGAATAATGACCAGCGGGCCTGTCGAGGACTAAGCCTTTTGGCCCCTTCGATATATTCCAAATTTTTGTGATCAGTATAGACTGTAATCATATGTTCTGCCCCCTCGAGCCAATGACGCCATTCCTCAAATGCGAGTTTAATGGCCAACAGCTCTCAGTTACCGATATCGTAATTTCCCTCTGCGGGAGAGAATTTACGCGAGTAGAAGGCACATGGGTGCAATCTGCCCTGGAAACCCGAGTGCTGAGACAGCACAGCCCCAACCCCAATCTCTGATGCATCCACCTCAACTATAAAGGGACAAGTGACATCGACATGCCGCAAGATAGGGGCGGAGCAAAACAAGTTCTTCAAAGATGAAAAAGCAGAATGTGCTTCAGGTGACCAATTTTAAGTGTCAGCTCCCTTGTTGGTGAGGTTAGTGAGAGGTGACACTACAGAAGAAAATCCCTTGATAAACTTTCTATAATAATAGGCAAAGCCAAGAAATCTTTGGAGTGCCTTCAGCCCCATGGGCTGTGGCCACTCCAAAATGGCAGATACTTTTTTGGGGTCCATGAAGAGTCCTGAGGTTGAAATGATATACCCCAAAAAAGGAACTTCCGACACCTCAAAAAGACATTTCTCAATTTTTGCATATAAAGAATGCTGTCTCAGTTTTTTCAGGACAAACTTCACATGTTCTCTGTGTTTAGCTAGACTTGGTGAGAAATTCAGTATGTCGTCCAAATATACCAAGACGAATTGTCCCAGGACCTCTCGGAAAATCTCATTGACCAACTCCTGGAAGACGGCAGGAGCGTTACACAACCCGAAAGGCATAACAAGGTACTCGTAGTGCCCGTCAGGTGTGTTAAATGCTGTCTTCCATTCATCACCCTCCCTTATGCGTACCAGGTTGTATGCCCCTCTTAGATCAAGTTTAGAAAAGACACATGCATCAGTAACCTGGGAGAACAAGTCATCAATTAACGGGAGTGGGTAACGATTCTTTATGGTAATTTTATTCAATTCTCAATAATCTATGCAGGGGCGAAGCCCACCGTCCTTTTTCTGAACAAAAAAGAACCCTGCTCCGGCCGGAGACTTAGAAGGACTGATAAAACCTTTGGCAAGGTTTTGTTTAATGTAGTCCTGCATAGCGAGTTTTTCAGGAGCAGACAGGTTATACAAATGACCTCTAGGAGGCATACAACCAGGCCTTAACTCAATGGGGCAGTCAAACCTTCTGTGTGGGGGAAGTTTGTCCGCCGACTTAGGACAAAATACATCAGCAAATTCTGCATATTTTGCAGGTAACCCTTCCACCTGAATCCTGGTGGTGCAAACAGCAACTTTCTCCATACAATGATGATGGCAAAAGGAGGTCCAGCTAAGCAACTGGCCGGAGCTCCAATCTATCTGAAGAGAATGCTTTTGCAGCCACGGCATCCCAAGGATTACAATAGAAGTGGCCATTTTAAGCACAAAAAATTGTATTTGTTCTCTATGCAATACCCCCACATGACATAACAAACCCGGAGTTTGAGACAGAGGCTGACTCCCTTGAAGTGGAGAGTCATCCACTGCAGTGAGAACAATCTGTCTGTCTAAGGGGAGCATGGGAATCCCCAATTTGTTAACAAAATCATAATCTATAAAATTAGCGGCTGAACCCTAGTCTATAAATGCCTGGGTAGACTGGACTTGATCTTCCCAGGAAATAGAACAAGGGAGTAGTAACCGATTATCAAGTAGAGGTAACACTGGCTCGCCTAGGGTAGTACCTCTAGCTACTCCTAGGCGGCAGAGTTTTCCACCTTCTTAGGACAGTTCTGTACTATATGGCCTTTTTCTGCGCAATATAGACAGAGCCCCTCAGACCGTCTCCGATTTTTCTCGACCTCTGACAATTTTGAATATCTGATCTGCATTGGCTCATCCTGAGGAAGAGAAGGAGTAGGAGAGGTGACGGGAACGGACCTCACCGAGTGTCTACCACAAGCATGCCTTTGATAACGAATACGGCGATCTATTCTTACTGCTAGTGAGATTGCATCATCAACAATCTTGGGTTCAGGATGACTTAGCATTACATCTACAATAGAGTCGGATAATCCTGATAAGAAACAGTCTAAGGCAAACTGTCCCCACCTAGCTGATACTGCCCACCGTCTAAACTCTGCAGCATAGGTCTCTGCGGTGTTATGTCCCTGCCTGAGAATTTTAAGTTTCCTCTCAGTAGTGATTGCGATATCTGGATCATCGTATATGATAGCCATTGATTTGAAAAAATTCTGAACTGAAGTTAATGCCCCTGACCACTAGGAAGACTGTAAGCCCATGTCTGTGAATCCCCTGATAGAAGTGTTTTAATTAAGGTTACCCTCTGACTCTCAGTCCCTGATGAAACAGGTCTCATCTCAAAGTAAGAAAGGCAGCGGTTTCTGAAATTCTGAAAATCAGATGCGTGCCCTGAAAACTTTCCCGGCATGGGCAGTCTAGGCTCTATAACTGGAGGGGACTGCACTGGTATAGTTGCAGTCTGGAGGGTGCGGACCACCCCAGACAGCTGGGTGATCTGAGTCTGTTGGGTACTGACCAATACGGTTAAATTTTTCCACCGCTGTGGTCAAGGCCCCAACCTGGTTACACAGTGCATCCACAGACATTTTGGTCTGCTGTTCTGTAACGATTTGTGTCAGCAAGGAACAGAATTCTGATTATTAGGTGATCTGCAGTATCACCTATAACGCAGAGATATACCTGATTATATGGTGATCTGCAGAATCACCTATAATACTGGTATATCAGAAGCTGATGTGATAGCTTAATAGCAAGTATAGTGATTGGTGCAACAGTAGTACTGATAGGTTTAGCTATACCTCACCAGAGGAGCTGGTGGGTACTAACAGTACAGAATCCCTCACCAGAGTCAAGGGCCCTCTGGTAAGAGTAGAGTGGTCAGACTAATCGAGTTGGCAACAGACAGACAGATGCAGTACAAAATCAGAAGGCAGAGATAGAAAGGTATAAACAGGCAGAGTTGGCAGCAAGAGCAGATGGGCAGCGGGTACAGAGTCACTAAGCCAGTGGTTCTCAAACTTTTTGGGATGAGGGCGCCCTTGATGGCTCTGAATTTTTTTTCAAGGCACCCCTCAGCAAAAATAACTACTGAAATGCTGTTATGAACCTTATTCAGCAGCACCTCCCAAAGGATGGGGATGAATGCCGAGGCACCCCTGGCAGAGTTGGCAGCAAGATCAGATGGGCAGCGGTACAGAGTCACTAAGCAGAAGAGTAGTCAGAACGAGCCAGAGTCATGCACAAATAATAACACAGTAATGAATAATCTTTAAGGCTATCAAACAATTCCTATCTTGTGTGAAATCCCCGGTTTCCTCCTGGATCAAAGCACACCGGAACTATCTAAGGGTCTGAGCGCTAACACCAAGTATTCGCAACAGCAGACAAGTTGCGAGTGATTCAGCTAGGCTTATGAAGCAGAGGAGACCCCTCTGGCACGCTCCCTCCTATCAGCCAATGAGGAGCGGCGAGCGTCTCCTCTGACGTCAGCCGACCGGCCGGTCAGCTGGCGCGCCTCCTCCCCGCGTAAAGGTCCTCTCTGTGTGCGCGCACATGCGACAAAGCAACCCTATGTGCAGCTGACAGACCCGTCCTCGGCGTGCTAGATGCCTGAGGCAAGGATATATTACTAGACAGGGAGCTGGAGGCAGCCGCGGAGGTAGCGCTGTTCACCGCGGCTGCCTCTTCCATGTTTGTTACACCATTGTTTGTTTGCATCACATCCCTATAGCAACTCCCTCAATTCAGCTTGTTAACCTCCTGAGCGTTATGCCACTAGGGAGGTTTTTCAGCCTAGAGTCCCCCAGAATAAATTTAACAGATCCTATGCCTGTAAAAGCTTTAGCTAGCACTAGGCCAGCTAGTACATATTGCTGGCACCCCCCCCCCCCCGATTGCTGCTGGTTCCCCCCCATCCCCTCGCTAATACATTACCCAGCCTGGACCCAGTAATCGTTGTAGCCTCTCTGCACAGCTCCGGTCTTCACTATGGGGAGGATCGCACATGATGTCATGACGTCGTCGATGCCATGACATCATGAGCAAACCTGATCCTCCCGATAGAGACACCGGAGCTGTGCGGGGAGGCTACGCGATCGCTGGATCCAGGCTGGGTAATGTATTAGTGGGGGGATCAGCAGCGATCGGGGGGTACCGGCAACCTGTACTAGCTAGCCTAGTGCTAGCTAAAGCTTTTATAGGCATGGGATCAGTTAAATTTATACTGGGGGACTCCTGGGGCCAGCGAGCAGTATGCCAGACACAGTCGGGCATACCGCGAAGGAGATTAAACATTCCTTGTACTGACTTCTACTGTAGCTACCTACAAGCATGTGCTACAAAGGGCCCGATCCAATTCGCTTTTTTTCCAAGTTTTCTCCCTGATATTTTTACTTCTTATCAATAAAATGCTTTTAAGGCTCCGGCAAGCAAGAAAATATTCAGAATAATTTTGAGCTACTTTTTGGTACTTCTTTTCAGTTGAAGGAAATGGCAGCGCTTCCAAACAGACGCTGCACCTGAATTGACTACCTGCACAAGTATGCAGAGCTCGACTAACGGGCAGGTTACACACCTTGCATTCAAACAGGTACAGTAAGTTGTGCACAAATTATCCCTAATAGTTAATCCTTACCTGGTGCAGCTAGCCATAAATGGTATACACATTTGTTCAAAAGACAGCAAGCAATGGGCAGCGCTCACAGGCTGCAAGTGAAGTGAAAGCTCCAGAGATATGCCCAGCCCCTTGGGGCTAAATACATACCTTGAATACAAATCAGAAGCAAATTATGTGCTAACACTAATCTAAATTCTAAAATTTGAATGCAAGCTGACACCCCTGTATGCAGCTAGCCTGAAGTATACTTAAATTTTGTACAGCAGAAGGAAATGGCAGCGCTTCCAAACAGTTTAATCCTTACCTGGTGCAGCTAGCCATAAATGGTATACACATTTGTTCAAAAGACAGCAAAGTCAGGTGCAGCGTCTGTTTGGAAGCGCTGCCATTTCCTTCTGCTGTACAAAATTTAAGTATACTTCAGGCTAGCTGCCTCCAGGGGTGTCAGCTTGCATTCAAATTTTAGAATTTAGATTAGTGTTAGCACATAATTTGCATCTGATTTGTATTCAAGGTATGTATTTAGCCCCAAGGGGCTGGGCATATCTCTGGAGCTTTCACTTCACTTGCAGCCTGTGAGCGCTGCCCATTGCTTGCTGTCTTTTGAACTTCTTTTCAGTTGCAGAGTGCTGAAAAGTTATTTTAAACAGAAGATGAAAAATGATCTCCTAGTAAAATCTTAGAAGAAAATGTGCATTGGATTGGGTCCTAAGTCTCTTTTGGGCCATGGTTGTTATCACTTCACCAGTTTTTAAGTGGCTGCAGTATTAATCTTGACCATAAGCAAAAAAGAATTGATAAAGTGCCCAAGCACACACATTTGAAATGTGAGGAGATGGTATTTCATTTCAAATAGGTAATATTTTGCTTCTTTTATCAAGGTTTCATTTTTTCAGCTGGCATAATGAATAAAAATGATTAAGATCATTCAAGAGAGCCATTTTTTCCAACTCACTAAGGCAAGAATTGAACTAATTTCTTTGGCTGCCTAATAAATGCACTAAAAAACGGTAGGATATAATGCTTTCAAGTCATTTCAAGTTATCATTATGTATAAGCTATTTATGTCATGAATAAACTTTTTTTTTCTAATTGCTTTTCTCCAAGATTGTCAGAAAATGTGCCAGACAGAGAGATAAAATAATCTCACATGCTGACCAGCCAGTCCTGAATTATTACAAGAAATATTACAGTGTAACATTTAAAAAGAGAAGCCGTTCAGAATGGAACATTTTAATAATCTGAATAACCACTAAGGCCTCTTGCACACTGCAAGTGATTCAGATTCAGATTCTGCTTTTTAATCGGCTTTTACATCCGATTCAGATTCAGATTTGCAGTTTGCTCCCTGCACACTGCAAATCGGAATCTGAATCTGATGTAAAAACAGAATAAAAAGCGGAATCTGAATCGGAATCGCTTGCAGTGTGCAAGAGGCCTTAAAAATGAATTCCAGGGATTTATGTTAAAAATATGAGTGAGTATGGGCCTGATGCAGTGAACTCCAGTAAAGTTGTCTTGTGGATGAAGCGCACAGCAGTTTTACCATAACTAGTACAGGAGGAGCAGAAAGCATTAACCCTTAGTGCCACGTGCGTTACCAAGTGAACATGCATGTTGCTATGGTAACATGTGACGTAACGTGCATTAGCATAGCAACGCTCATGTAGCTGCTGTAACACACGTGGCACTAAGGGTTAACGACTGGTGCTCGCCCCCCCCTCGCGCTAGTAATGGTAAAATTGCCATGGTAACTTTACCAGAATTCACTGCATTAGGTTCCATATAAATAAATGTTTTTTCAAAGCTTGGTCTAAGTGAGTATTTGAGTTTAAAGGGAAATTTCACTTTGGTTATAGAATTGCCAAAAATGTTGATCCGTGCTGCAAAAAACATTGTCCAAATGGTATTAATTATCTTTCATCTTTCAATTGCCATTTAAATAGGAACTTTACTGAATAAAACTTTATGAATAAAATTGTCATTGTAAAATCTTTCTTTATCTTGATTTAAATTGAGCCCATGTGGCAACATCCGTACTGCTTGCTGACCTGTGTTGTATGTGTCGAAGTGAGCAGAAATAACACCTAAAATACACAGTTGGAGGTGCTCTTTATTTTACTATCAGGTGTGTATGTATATATATATATATATATATATATATATATATATATATATATATATATATATATATTATATTACTTCCCTGTAATGTGATTAGGCAGAGTTGGTATGCCGCTAGAATCACTTGTAATTCCCCCTCCTCCAGGCTGGAAGGCTTCTTGCCTCTTTCATTATTGCTCTGTATTGTTCTGTGGTCTGATCGCTGATGGAAAAGCCAACACAGCGCAGTGAGGAAAGCTGAATGGAACGGAGCAGCTGATCTGTGGTGAATCAGCTGCATAAGAAGCACAGTGCACATTTTTCCAGCCTGTCTAACTGCCGAGCCCGTTCTGCTAGACGGGATAATACACAAGTACCATATATACTAGCTGATGTCCCGGCATTGCCCTGGTATATATTTGGCTGGTGTTGGCTCTGCCCACTTTTTCTAACACACAAACACTCAATGACAAAGTTTGTGAGCTTTGGGGTCCTTGGCATCAATAATTTGTATTGTCCCATTGAAATGAAACAAATCTGATTGGCTGTTTGTGGCTCTGCCTCCTTTTCTGAATTTGAACCCCAGTCACCAAATGATCAACTCTACCAGGTTTGAGGCTTGTGCCATTAACAGTGCAAGAATGGCAGCAATTTAAATATTCCCCTTAAAAATCAAAAGGTGTATTTTAATTGTTGTTTGTAGGTTCCACCCACTTTTTTGAATATTAAAGAGACACTGAAGCGGAAAAAAAATTATGATATTATGATTTGTATGTGTAGTACAGCTAAGAAATAAAGCATTAAGATCAGATACATCAGTGTAATTGTTTCCAGTACAGGAAGAGTTGAGAAACTCCAGTTGTTATCTTATGCAAACAAGCCATTATGTATATATATATATATACATAAGCTCTCCGACTAAGTTAGTCGTGGAGAGGGCTGTTATCTGACTTTTATTATCTCAACTGTTCCTGGACTATTTACTTTTCCTCTGCCAGAGGAGATGTCATTACTTCATAGACTGCTCTGAAAGAATCATTTTGAATGCTGAGTGTTGTGTAATCTGCACATATTATAGAATAATGCAATGTTAGAAAAAACACTATATACCTGAAAATAAAAGTATGAGAATATTTTCTTTGCTGCTAATCTTCTGGTAATTATTCATAGTACACAACCAATTCATTATATCATATTTTTGTTTTCGCTTCAGTGTCTCTTTAATCCCAGTCACCCAGTGACCAACTGTGCTAAGTTTGAGAACCCTGCCATTAACAGTGTAAGAATGGCCACAGTTTACATTTTCCCAGTGAAGATTCTATTTGTCTCCGCCCACTTTTTGTAAACTTGACATACAGTCACTCAATGACCAAGTTTGTAAACTTTCAGATTCCCAGCAACAAAATTGTGTGAATTGAAGCAGTTTATCCAGCAAAGAAATCTGATTGGCTGTTTATGGCTCTGCCCCTTTAGTGAATTTGAACTCCAGTGATTTAATGACTGACTGTAGCAGGTTTGAGGCCTCTGCCATTAACAGTGTTAGAATGGCAGTAGTTTAAATATTCCCCTTGAAAATTAATAGGTGAATTTTGATTGGCTGTTGTAAGGTCCACCCACTCGCCAAAATCTTAATCTCATTCACCCAGTGACCAAGTGTTATAAGTTTGAAAACCCTGCAATTACTGTAACATTTTTTTTTATTAGATAATTTAGTTCGATTATTCAGTTAGATTGAATATAAAGATTTTTCCGACATGTATGATCGGATTTTTATACAATTTTTATTGTACAGTGTATGGGTACCATCACAATGGCTGCAGTTTACATTTTCCCATTGAAAGTGAATGGCTGAAATTTGATTGGCTGTTTAATTATCCACCCACCTTTCCTGGATTAGTAACCTCAGTCACCATCACCAATGACCAACTGTACCAACTGTGTGGGGACTCTGGCTTGATTACTGTGAGAATGGCAGCCTTTTCCATTTTTTCCATTGACATGAATGGGTAAAATCTGATTGGCTGTGTGCAGGGGGTATGCGGGACCCCCAAAACATATCATCCCAGGTGGTAAGGGGTCTGTATACCAAGTTTCGTTTAAATTGTTCAAGGCGTTTGCGAGTGATCGCTGCACACACATATATACATACATACACACACACATACATCCGATTTTATATATATATAGATGTATGAATGAGTAAAGACGATCTTACCTTCTTAAAGGACAAACCACTAGGGTAGGTATACGTTTTTTATTCATTCATGCACTAAAAGACAACACGTTTCATGGGTGCTGGCCCACTTCTTCAGGTCAATACAAAAAGTGCCTTAGCTGCAGTAACCATGGTAGTGAGCACCTCTTAAAGAGCGGTGCCCTGCGGCGGTTATGGACGAGCTGAGCTCGTCCATACCACCAAGGAGGTTAAGGTGCTGAATTAAATTGTTGCATTTTTATTTTTTTATATTCAAGCCACAAGAATCCATGGAGGTCCAAGGGACAGAAAGTTCTGAAAAATCTTTCCAATGGAGATAGAGACAGCAATAAAAAGCTTCAAAGAAACCTAAATATTGTGTTGGAGGCGTCCTGATCAATCTAATAACAGGTTAGTATATCTAGGAGTATATAGTTCTTACCTCCTTCTTACTTCCTTAAGGACAAACCACAAAGGTAGGTATACTATTTATTCATGCACGTAAGACAGACAATGCGTTTCACGGGTGCTGGCCCGCTTCCCCAGGTCAATACAAAAAGTGCCTCGGAGTCGGTAGCACTATAACGCGGACGTGAGCGCCTCTCCAATCTTAGATCACTGCTACCAAGGCACTTTTTGTATTGACCTGAGGAAGTGGGCCAGCACCCGTGAAACGCATTGTCTGTCTTATGTGCATGAATAAATGGTATACCTACCTTTGTGTTTTTTCCTTAAGGAGGACAAAGAACTATATACTCCTAGATAAACTAACCTGCTATTCTGAACGGGGATGGTTATTGTCCCATAGGCCTGAATGGTGGTTGCAGTTTGTTGCAGCCCGCCTTTGTGAGTATAACTCTTACAGTGAGTATAACTCATACTGCACATGCACTGAATGCTCCCGACGTAAATATATCATGTTTGCCATCATGATATATTTACAAGCAACTGTCTACCAAATACTGCCTGCCTATTTCTTTTCTTGTGTCTGATCTGTAACAATCTGTTAAATAGTTTACATTCTTCCATACCAACTATTATTTTTACAGGTCAGGTGCCTATGGTTCATAAGCAAGTGTAGAACTCCCATAGCTCCAGGATCACACCCATTTTCTTCAACCCAAGAGGCTTGAGTGTAACCAGCATTGGCTCAGCTGACAAAGTCGTTACAGTCATATTTCATGAGAGATATGGCATAGAGTGCCTTATGGATAGGCCCATATCCTGTTCTGAACTCAGAATCTCATCTGCATCCAAAGTGGATTTAAAGACACATATTCTATAATTGTTTATCTTTGCATTTAAACACATGCCTAGAAATCTGTTTATATTTATTGTAGTAGTACAACCTTGCTGAGTGGAGACAGCTTTCCATGCAGTATTTAATCAATTAGTGCATATATTTACTAATTATGCACCCGGGGGCCTTCTATGTCTCCCACAGAGGCCGGTTACCTGTGTGAGCTCAGTACATCAGTATGTACAGAGAAATATGTCTAGCAACTTCTTAATGCTGTGCAGCCACTGTAGCAGAAAGCATGGCCTGTGATCAGGGCCGCTCTGGTAAATATTTGTAAGGATCCTTTCCAGGGAATCTTTTGTTCTGCAATTGTTAAATATTGCTTAATTTATTTATTTTTTTGCGTTTCTTCCATCTGTTTTTTTTTCTATAACTATTTTAGGTTCTTCCTTTTTTTCCTTATTCCGCTCTTCTATTTTCTATTTTAATTCACTATCTCTTAATAACCAGCTTCTCTGCCTACCAGTCCCAAATGAGCATGGGTGGAATTACTTCCTTGTAAAGTAAGTAATATAATATTCTTGTAAATTCTACAAATCTAATTCTATGTTTTTGTCTGACAGACTTGACACATTCAGACACATAGAAGTTACTGTACCTTAGCTTGTCTTTCAATTTTCTGCAGTGAGATGTGAATCAGAGCACAATCTGAAAAAGTGTCAGTTCGAATTCTAGACTCTGCAATTCTATCTAGGTCTTTTTGTGTGATAAAAATATAATCAATTCTAGAGTATTTGAAATAGGATGCGAAAAAAAGATATAAGCCTTTTCTGACAGGTCGACACACCTGTCAGTTGCAGTCACATTTGCTTTAGCTTGATATATTGTACTTCAGTATTGGGTATGGGAGAGAAGAAGAACCATTGGAGATCTACCAACCATCAAGATTCCTTTGGTGCAGCTTTGCAATATGGCTGGAGATATATCAAAGAATCATGCCGGTCCTACACTGGCTTCAATTCACAAAGCAGTTTAGACTAGTCTACTGATGGTTTTTAGTCTACTGATGGTTTGGTGTAATGTTTTAGAACAGTTTTTTAGACCTGGTGTAACGAATGGGGAATTATCTCCGCCCAAGATCGTGCTGGCACTGCGGAAATCCTCCACAAGCGTGGAATTTGATAGAACCTAGCTTGGGTGCAATGCACCTGTAGAGAGAGATTCCCACCGGCAGATGGAGCTGTGGAGTGCAGATGAACACAGCCTCTGCACGGCCACAGATGCCAGTTGGGAATTTTACGAGTTGAAGCAATGCAGGGCAAGATAGCCCTTAAAGAGAGAGAGAGCACAGAGACTTAATGTATGTGTGTCCACCAATCTAGTCGCCATCCAGCGACGGTGAACACACAATAACGGAAACCAAGTGGGAACGCAATCGCAAGAGTGGCGATTGCTAACAGCGACACAAGACCGAAAGAGCACAGATAAAGAATGTATGTATGTCCACCAACCGAGTCGCCACCCGGCGATGGTGAAACACACAACAGCGGAAACCAAGTGGGAACGCAATCGCAAGAGTGGCAATTGCTAATAGTGGCACAAGACCGAATGAGCACAGATATAGAATGTATGTATGTCCACCAATCCAGTCGCCACCCGGCAATGGTGAAACACACAACAGCTGAAACCAAGTGGGAACTCAATCGCAAGAGTGGCGATTGCTAATAGTGACACAAGACCGAATCAGACAGAGCACGAGAGTAGCAAGAAAGCCACAGCAAGCAACAGCAATCAGAACAACAACAAGGAAAATAACAAACGCTAACTAAATGCGAACACCGCACTAATTCGCAACAGCGAACGCGTTTAAGACACGATCACCGTACGTTAGGCGCCCAGTGATAAGCATGCCACCCTCACTAACCAATGAAACACAAACATAAAAATAGAGAACACGAACGCTTGCTAAACAGTTACCTCACCGAGCCTACAGCAAGCATTCATACTAGACAAGACAGACAGATGGGGCTAGCAGTAGCAACCGCTGCTCTGGCTAGCACCCCTAAGGCAGAATACAGAAGGAACCACCGCTGCTACCGCTAGAGCGGATGCGATCCCGACAGACAAACAGATGGGGCTACCAGTAGCAACCGCTGCTCTGGTTAGCACCCCCAAGGCAGAATACAGAAGGAAGCACTACCACTAGGGCGAATGCAATCCAGACAGACGGAGCAGCCAGTAGCAACCACAGCTCTGGCCTACACTCCCAGACAGACAGAACGATTTCCTGTCGACCGTCGCTGGCGACAAGACAATCGAGACAAAGACAGAACAAGGCAATACAGATAATACAACCTGACTGCACTAGAAGGGATGCCTAGTGCAGTCCCAAGGAATTACTCTAAGATAATCTTAGCAAACAATAGCAAGGCTGATACTCTAGGTGAGTAAGCAGGAACAAACCATCATGACCAGCAAGGAATTCTGGGAGCACAAGGTATTTATACTGCAAGCCATCAAAGGAGGCAGCCAGGCGATTTGCATGACAAGTGTATGCAAATTCCTGACCAGCAGAGCAACTCTGAAACTTGCAAAGTGAAGACAGGTCTCTTTTCCAGAGACCTGCAACACTCAGACCTAAAGAATGGACAAACAGCGGTCTGCCCGTGCAGACAGCTGAGCAGATCATTACACCTGGTCTAAAACATTCAGTAATTAGGTCGGTAAAGCCAGGGAAATGATCAAAAGATGCAATTCACAAAGACAAACAAGGAGTAACCACGCCCACTTTTTCTGACAGAGATTAGACCAGCTGATTTCTGTCAGTAAAGTAATTCTGTGAGGTATTTTAGACGTGAGGATGGAAGCTTTTGAATTAATTATGCAGGAGTTTAATTGTATCCAGAGGAGATCTCATCAGAGGAGAAGGATGTCAGTCATAGCTACTCGTTTGTGAATTGCATCTTTTGATCATTTCCCCTGCTTTACCAACCTAATTACCGAATGTTTTAGACCAGGTCTAAAAACAGGTCTAAAACATTCGGTAATTATTAGTGAATTCCTTCTTGATGCAACTGATTTAAACCAAACCATCAGTAGACTAAAAACCATCAGTAGACTAGTCTAAACTGCTTAGTGAATTAAGGCCATTAAGTGCATAAATGTACGCTAATTTTTTTTAAATACGTATCTTACCTTGGCATCATTCAAAGTGGATGTGTTTGTTGAAGCGAATGAAAACTTCTCTTCAAGCAAGTGTTTATTTCCTAGTCTGGCTACCTTGTTTCTGTGTAAATGAAATTCTAGTGGTTACCCTTCGCCTTTGGCATTTAATGAAGGGATTTTTTCATCTTTTCTTTATGTTTGCTGGTTTACCACCAATGTGTATGTAGAATTGGAACTAAAAAGAGGGTCAGTATGGGGAGGTTGAATTAATTTAATGTAAGATTAAATGAGAAGAGATATGGGGAAGATGGTTTGGAAAATCCAAGTTACTATAAAGCACTGAGCTCTCTAAGTTTCAGCGCTACTAAAAAATAAGCAAAATAGATGGGTGAAATAGTATTATTTATTTATTATATAGCGCTGACATATTAGTAATGCTGCGCGTATATTGTCTTGTCACTAACTGTCCCTCAGAGGGGCTCACAATCTAGCCCCTACCATAGTCATATGTCTATGTATGTATTGTGTAGTGTAAGTAAAGTATAGTCTAGGGCCATTTTTTAGGGGGAAGACAATTCATTTATCTGTATGTTCTTGGGATTTGGGAGGAAACCGGAGTGCCCTGAAGAAACCCACACAGACATGGCAGAACATACAAACTCCATGCAGATAGTGCCCTGGCTGGGATTCAAACTGGGAACAAAGCACTGCAAGGCGAAAGCACTAAACACTACGCCACTGTGCTGTCCATATGTAGTATGGCAGTGTATCAAGCAACGGTTATCCTCTCAGAGTTAAAGAGACTCTGAAGCGAGAATAAATCTCGCTTCAGAGCTCATAGTTAGCAGGGGCATGTGTGCCCCTGCTAAACCGCCGCTATCGCGCTGCTAAACGGGGGTCCCTTCACCCCCAAACCCCCCACTGCAACACTTGGTCGCAGACTTGGTCGCTCCTGGAGGCAGGGCTAACGGCTGCAGCCCTGCCTCCAGTCGCGTCTGTCAGCGGTGCATCGCCGCCTCTCCCCCGCCCCTCTCAGTGAAGGAAGACTGAGAGGGGCGGGGGAGAGGCGGAGATACGCGCTGACAGACGCGCGTGGGGCAGGGCTGCGGCGGTTAGCCCTGCCCCAACCAGGAAGCGCTCCCCCGCATTACGGAGGGGATTTGGGGGATCAGGGACCCCCGTTAAGCCGCAGGATAGTGGCGGTTTAGCAGAGGCACGCATGCCCCTGCTAACTCTGAGGTCTGAAGCGAGATTTATTCTTGCTTCAGACTCTCTTTAACAACTCCTTATTACCCCATATAAATTTCAGTGTAAATTTATTTTACCTTAACATATCACTATAATTTCCTAGTAAGGGCAAGATGGACTTAATAGAAGACAATTAATACAAATCTAATTTAGTTAGGATATTTCATAGTCCTCTTCTCCTCTCTGTGCTCATCCTTGTTCATCTCATCATTTGCCTGAAAAGGATACCAGAGCTGAAAGCAATGGTAAAAATGGGGGGGGGGGGGGGAGCAGGCATGTATGGGAAGTAGTCCTCAATCATTCCCAGTGCTCCCCCCGTTTGCCTCCATCCCCCTTCACTCTCAGCTAAATGCCCCCCAGCAGCATCTGCTGGGTCAGTGAGTCGTTGAGCAGGGCGCAGGTGCTGACCCATGGCCTGGATTGCGTGCCTGCAGCCAGGAGTGCACTGCGCATGCGAATTACACATATATGTGACCTCATTTTAATGCTAATGAGTTGTACAATAGGATTGTACAATAGGATAATAGACAAACTCAATCCTTTATTAAAAAAAAACCTGTCATTTTCAAAATTAGCCTTATTTATGGTGGAAAAAAACAAGATATAGATCATTTAGGTGTGATAAGTAGTGATAAAGTTATTGGCGAGTGAATGGGAAGAGTGCTGAAATGTGAAGTTGTTTGCGTCCATAAGGTGACAACAACCGCAAGGGCTAAAGTAGTTAAGCATGGAGAAGTTTAATCTCCAACTTGTTAAACTTAATGCCATCTAACTCTCCTGAATCATTCTAGAAGCTCTGTGGGCCTGTTCAATTTCTATGTATACCCTGACACTTCCAACATTCTATAATAATGTACATCAGTGATAGCTGCATCTGGTCAGATGCAACAGATTCTGGTAACCCTCTTACTTCTACAGCCCCGTTGCCCAGGACCTCAATGTGTCAACTTATAATAATAAACTGAATATTATGGAGCAGTGTTGCCTCCTGTAGCTTTTTTTTCGGCTTCCCAGACTCAAGGTGGAACCTGTAAAATCTGTCCTGGAATCCAGAATATTGTGATTCTTGCCTTCCATATTTTTTTTTACTCCCTATTCCTTTAGATTGTAAGGTCACTAGGTCAGTGTTGCTTCACTTTTATACTTGTCATATTACTGCTGAATGTTTTGTAAGACATATCAGATACTGTGACATTTACTGTATGTTGTTTACCACATTTGTATTATGTACCCATGACTATTGTACACCTGATTGTGTTTCACTTTATAATATCAACAATAATGCATGGAACCCAGAAAAATAATAATTTCCGGTTCTAAAACAATTCTAAGCAAGTCGTTCCTTACAGAGCATTGATTCTGCTGCTCTTTTCAGACATTACAGGAGATAACAGCAATAGGTCTGTCTGGTAACCATGACAGCAAGGGAAAGAAAGAGTTTTTTTAAGAAGAGATAAGGAGCCCTCTGTCAAAAGTACATAGACTTTACTCTAACAGCTGTCAAGAAAAGTCCAGAATCATCCATCGAAGAGCTGCACCATTGATGGTGCTGAGGAGTGGCATAAATACATGGCATTGCAGTTATAGTTACAGCCAGGGAGAGAAATCTGGAAATTATCTTTAAAAAATAATTGTGCCTACATGGAGAAAATTCAGGTATTGTCTTAGAAAATGTGTTTTTGTTTCCTATTAAGAGATTATTACATTGTCTCTGTATTACTGTGTTTTAAGGGAGAAATGAAGCATGAATGAATTACAATGCACTTTATGAATCAAGCAACCTATCAGCGTTCTTCCAAGTTCAGTCATTAATAGGATAGTTTTAAAAGAAAGGAAGACTTCAAACTGTGCCTCAAATTGCAAAGATATTTATAGGAGAATGTGTTGAAATACACCATGAGCAGAATGATTCACTTCTGAGAAAAATACATTCTACAGAAAAGGAAAAATAACCCCTGTGGCAACGAAATGCGGGTCTAGCTATGTGATTGTATCAATATACATTGTGTGCACAATTATTAGGCAAGTGGTTATTTTGAACAGGGAACATTTTGTTATTTTGACCCTAATGCTGGATACACACGGTGCGTTCGTGCACTCGATTTTCCCGTCGATTCCCGTCGATTCGTTTATTTCCAACATGTCCGATTTGGATTTCGATGGATCGTTAGGTCGATTCGGCATACTTTGCATGCGAATCGACCTAACGATCCATCGAAATCCAAATCGGACATGTTGGAAATAAACGAATCGACGGGAATCGACGGGAAAATCGAGTGCACGAACCGTGTGTATCCAGCATAACATCTTTCCGCATATATTCCAACTCCAAGCTCTAAACTATTTAAATGAACGCTAATTGGATTTAACCTCTTGAGGACTGCAGTGTTAAACCCCCCTAAAGACCAGGCCTTTTTTTGCTGAAATGGCCACTGCAGCTTTAAGGCCAAACTGCAGGGCCGCACAACTAGAGTTGAGCGTAATGACCTAATTTCGCTTTCGCGAAATTTCGCGTAATTACTGTAATAACGATTATGGCCGTAAGTACATAATCGTAATGAAGAAGTATTTCGTGAAATTTCGCGTAACCGTAATTTTTGCGTATTTTTCGCATTACAGTGGGTGTCGCGAAATTACGTTTGCGTTGCATGCAACCGTTTGTAAGCGTAGTTACATGCCGTAATTTCGCGATAGTTCATATTACTGTAAGCGTTCATTTTCGCTTAGTTTTCGCGTTACGGTGGGTATCGCGAAATTACGGTTGCGTTGCATGCAACCGTTTGTAAGCGTAGTTACATGACGTAATTTCGCGATAGTTCATATTACTGTAAGCGTTAATTTTCGCTTA
Organism: Hyperolius riggenbachi; assembly: GCF_040937935.1. NCBI lineage: Eukaryota > Metazoa > Chordata > Amphibia > Anura > Hyperoliidae > Hyperolius > Hyperolius riggenbachi. Next base: position 109,930,238 of record NC_090650.1, read on the forward strand.
GTTTTCGCGTTACGGTGGGTATCGCGAAATTACGTTTGCCTTGCATGCAACCGTTTGTAAGCTTAGTAACATAACGTAATTTCGCGATAGTTCTTTTTACTCTCATTGATCACAGTGTAATGTAAGCGTTCGTATGCGAAAATTTGTTAGCGTTCGTCTGACTACTGTTGATTCGCTTCTGATTGGCTGATGCGAACAATAACAGGAAGTTGAGCAATCTCATAGGGGAAGAGGCTGCCTGCACGTTCTACAGCACAAGCGAGGACAGTAGCTGAGCAGGGTGTGTCACAGACTGTCTGCAAGATGCCTCCCAGAATGCCTCGAGGAATGAAGGAGATGCTGATTACGGTAATAAATCAAACACATTGTATATCATTTTTTAAACTGTTTTTGTGAATGTCTTTACCATCTAAAAGGCTCACAGGTTTTACAGAGGGTTTGTATTGTAGCATTGTTACCTTCAGGCTAGCTTCACATATAATATAACATAGCGCTTTCCGCAGGTGCGTTTGTGTTAGGGTAATGTGTTTTTACTGTTTTTTTTGGTGTGTTTTGGTGTTGCTTTTTTTTATATCCAGGTGCCTTTTTCATGCTTACTGCGTGTGTTTGTATGCATTTGCGGTTCGCGTATGTGTTTGAATTTTTTTTTTAGTATATGAAAAATGGTTGGGAAAACAGCAGAAAGTGGAAAAACATCATAGATCTTTAACCGGTTCAGCACCGCAGTGCCGAAAATCTCATGCATTCGAGCAACGTTCACCTCCCATTCATTCGCCTATAACTTTATTGCTACTTATCACAATGAATTGATTTATATCTTGTTTTTTCCGCCACCAATTAGGCTTTCTTTGGGGGGTACATTATGCTAAGAGCCACTTTACTGTAAATGCATTTTAACAGGAAGAATAATAGAAAAACTGAAAAAATTCATTGTTTCTCATTTTTTTGGCCATTATAGTTTGAAATTAATATACGCTACCGTAATTAAAACACATGTATTTTATTTGCCCATCTGTCCCGGTTATTACAACATTTAAACGATGTCCCTATCACAATTTATGGTGCCGATATTTCATTTAGAAATAAAGGTGCATTTTTTCAATTTGTGTCCATCACTATTTATAAGCTTATAACTTTAAATAATATAATAACATATTCTCTTGACATGCATAATTAAAAAGTTCAGACCCTTGGGTAACTATTTATGTTTTTTTTTTTTTTTTTTTTTTTTAAAACGCATAAGCGTTGTTTACATGCATTTTTCCCTGCAAGCGGTTTTTGCCATGTGACGCGGCCTCAGTGGTGTATCAATAGGGGTGCAGAGGTTGCGACTGTCCGATCGCATCGCGGCCCTTGGTCCATATGAGCCCCGAGCGGCCCTCCATCAAGCATAATATTAGCTCTTTTTTGGTCCTGTGCTGTTAATTATCACTTCTATAGATCCTTTATAGTAGTAATTATTAACAAACCATCCCCTACTTGCTCCTCTGACACTGCGGTTATCTTTGTTATGTATATAGTGCTTGGGGGGGCCCCCGTATAAAATTTGCCCCGGAGTCCATAGCTCCTTAGGCTTAGCTAAGCCACTGGTTACCTTGATTGATATACAGTTTTGTTAACCACCCTGGCGTTTAATATTGCGTCAATTTTTTATTTTTTAACAAAATTTTTTGGTTCATTTAGGCATGAGAAAGGCAGTAGCAATTGTAGATGGATTTGGCTTGCCCTGTGATACAGTGGACCCCATACTGGCATCTACTGATGAGAGCAGTGTATGTTTATGCCACCCAGTGTAGGGGTGCAGATGGTTTTTATAGTCACTCAGTCATATCTTGTGCATAATCTCTCCCAATAGCCATCAACTATATTTATAGAAAGCAATAATCGGTTTCTGTTATAGCCATTGGTGGTTCTTAAAATCTCTCCCTATCCAAAGGTAGGCCCCAACATCGTGTCCCCTTATATCTTCTGATACTCATTGTTAATCTCAAATTACTAGCAGCAGTCATAGTTGGCTACCACAATTTTTAAACCCGGTAATTATTAATAATATCATATTCTACATGTGTATTTCATCTAGTTGTATGTAAGAAAAACACTAATTAACTATTGTGTAATACATATATTTGGTATTAATACTTTTTTTAAATTTATTTTACAGACCTTCATCCGAGGTCGCTATGACCATGTGTGCAGGAGGGACCAGCATGTCCTGATTGAGAGGGTCCAGGGGGTGCTGAGGACACAATACAACCGTGTCCTCAGCACCAAAAAGGTCCAGATCCTCTGGTCCGACATAAAGCGGAGGAATAGGGATCTGGTGGCCAGGGTGACCGCTGAAACCCGATGTAAGTCATCATAGTATTACTATATGTAGGTCTATTTTGGGTGTTATGCACTGTATCTATTGATCCTATACAAAATGCCATTGGGACTGAGATACGCGCAGGTCATTGGAGGATCGGAGGGGGCGGGCCGGTATGTGCCTGTGGACCAGATCAGAGATGTAAGTCGGGCAGGTCTTGTGCACTGATTTACAGGCCAACCACAGGATTTTGAAATTGATCCTAATTTCCTAAAGCTGATGTGGAGCCAGTGTACACTGTAGGGCTTTACAGAGCGGAGTTGTATAGGCAATGAGACTATGTTTGTTTAGGATGGAGTTCCTCTTAAACTCTAAACCCCCCTCCCCCCTCCAAAAAAAAGTCACTTAACTGGTGCTTCTACCAATCTCTTGAAGACGTCCTGTACTTAATGATCATTTGGTCCACTGCTATGGCTGAGTTTTGTTTTTCGAGCCACCGTGCATCCTTGCTCCCGTCTCTGTCCTGCACAGACACAGGATGTTTTAAGGGGGCTGGTAAAAGCCCCAGGTATGTGACTCTTTTTTTTGGGGGGGTTCACATTTGAAGAGACTCTGAAGGGAGGAAAAAATCTCACTTTTTCTTATATATAGCAGGGGCATGTGTGCCCCTGCTAAACCGCCGCTGAACGGGGGTCCCTTATCCCCCAACCCCCCCCCCCCCCCCCCCCTGCAAAACCCACTACTTTCTTGGTCGTGGATTTTGCTGCTGCTGGAGGCAGGGCTAATGGCCGCAGCCCTGCCTTTCAGCGCGTCTACAAGGCGGCTGATCTCCGCCTCTCCCCGCCCCTCTCAGTGAAGGCACAGTGAGAGGGGCGGGCAGAGGCGGTGGTCAGCGCTGATAGATGCACTGAGAGGCAGGGCTAATGGCCGCAGCCCTGCCTTTCAGCGCGTCTATAAGGTGGCGGATCTCCGCCTCTCCCCGCCCCTCTCAGTGAAGGCACAGTGAGAGGGGTGGGCAGAGGCGGTGGTCAGCGCTGATAGATGCACTGAGAGGCAGGGCTATAGCCGTTAGCCCTGCTTCACCAGTAAGTGATCCCCGGGCAGAACGGAGGGGATTTGGGAGGTAAGCGACCCCTGTTCAGCGGCGGGATAGCGGCGGTTTAGCAAGGGCACACATGCCCCTGCTATATATAAGACAAAAAGTGAGATTTTTTTTCTTGCTTCAGACTCTGTTTAATGTTCACTTTAAATGAAGTAGAGTCTTTTCTAATCATTTTTTAAAATACTAATAAAAATATTTGTATTTAGACTAAAAAGTTAATCCTTTGTATCCATTTTATGACATACTGTATATGTTTCACAATATATTATGTATTATTTTCAATTACAGCTGGACATGCTGGCCCCCCCCCTGCACAGCCCCAGCGCCGAAGAGTGGCCAGGCCCAGCTCCTCCCGGGGTTCTTCTCCTGGGCCTTCTCACCACAGCGAGCGGCGAGTTCGACGGACATCAGGCCGATATGGTAAAAATCTTAAACTTTATAATTAATATCCCATATTAGGTTAACTGAAGTCAGTTCCTGTTTCCATTACGTGCGATGCGGCTACATAGCCGCATACCACCGCGGCTGTCCGCAAACCAATGCACGGTAATGGAACAGTTTCCATTGCATGTGGGTTTATGCCGAGCGGCGCAGTGATCCAAGAATGTGCAGCATGCTACAGATTCTCGCACAACTGCATCCACCTGTACACGTGTCCACTCTCCTCTATCAGGAGATGCAGAAGTGATGCCAAGGCAAGCAGAAGTGATTTCATAAGACGAGGTAGCTGCATCAGCATCACTACGATAGTGGCAATGGGCACTAAATGTTATTGTGTAAGCTGGGCATTATAGGTTCTTTTTTATTCCCCAAAGAAACCAAACCAAACACATAATATCAATCACATGATTAACTACATTTATTAGTGTAATGGTGGCATTGTTTCATATAAAAAGTATCATCATTGTATACCAACTGGTTACACTATTTTCCCCATTTTTTTCTACAGTTTCTCTAGCCACCTACCATAAGGTGACCGCAGAGGTGAGGAGGCTCAGGAGGAAGGTCCGGGCGATCCCCATCCTCAAGAAGCAGGTCCTGGAGCTGCGAGAAAGTTCCGCCCGGCATGAGGAACAGATAGCACGGCTGATGGGTGTCGGGGGGCGACCTGACGCCTAATTTTTATTTACCTTTTTTTTTGTTTTATTGTAAATAGTTTTGATTTTTTTTTTACAAGAATTGAACTTCATCCCAATCAGTAGTTGATAACCCCTTTTACAAAAAAAAAAAAAAATAAGACCATCCGGGGGTGCTGTATGGCTGATATTGTGGTGATACCCCTCCCACAAGAAACCCCTCCCACAAAAAAATAAATGTTTTTTGTTTAAAGGTTACTATACTCCTGTGTATCTTTTAGAGCACAATAGGACGATCTCACTTCTCACTATACATTTAACTAAAGGATTATTAGGAGCACCATAGTAATACAGTGTTTGACCCCCTTTCGCCTTCAAAACTGATTTCATTCTACGTGGCATTGATTCAACAAGGTGCTGAAAGCATTCTTTAGAAATGTCGGCCCATATTGATAGGAAAACAAAACCTGTCGCCTGGCAGCCCTGCTGGTCTATTTGGCTGCAGTAGTATCAGAATCAAAACTGAATCAAGCATGCAGCTAATCTTGTAAAAAAAATCTGACACGAATATCAGAAACCCCTGATCTGCTGCATGCTTTTTCAGGGGCTATGGCTAAAAGTATTAGAGGCAGAGGATCAACAGGGTTGCCAGGCAACTGGTATTGATTAAAAGGAAATAAATATGGCAGCCTCCATATACCTCTCACTACCGTTGTCCTTTAACCCTCTGTGGATAACACAAGATATTTTTATGATAATTTCAAGGTTTCAAATATATATTACTGTGTAATGTGCAAAGGCTGATAGGTTGAAGGACAAGGAAAACCACAGAATCCGGGGATAAATTGTCAGGAAAGGTCACAAACATGGCCAGGGGCATACACAGTACATCAGGTAATTTAGGTACAGAATCGTAAGACTGGGCCAAAACAATAAGAATTCAGGGTCATACACAGGTGAGGTATTGCAGTACACAAGGGGTCATTCACAGGATAGGTAAAGGAAATTCTGAGATCAATACATGAAGCCTCAAAGGTAGTAAAAGTACAGGCAAGGTTCAGCAACAAGAAAAGATAATGAGACCACACCCAGCAGCACAGCACCAGCTACATACTATTACAGGCACTGAATCACTGAATGACCATGTTTAAATACAATCTATATATATAATAGAGTAAATGCCTCAACCTTCAAACAAGAAGAAGAAGTAGCGTCCTGCCCCCAGGGCCGGTCCAAGCAAGAAGAAGGGGCTGGTCCAAGCAAGAAGAAGTAGTGCCATATCAAACCAAGGGCAAAGAGGGATAATTTGCATGCATATTCAGTAGCCGTGCATTCTGGGTAACCACAAATGTTCACTTATAGCTCAATTATTGCAGATTTGCTTCTGTTTTAAGAAGGAAAATTACACCAAGCTTTGCTTTTTTTTTTTTTTGTAGGAGGTCTTTTTGGTCCCTTTTATCCCCCTATACATTCCGAGTGGTTTGGGTCACCCTGAGCTGCTTGGTTACTCTGTTGTACTGGTCCAAGCCTTATCTCATACAGCCATAGCAATCCTTGCCATGTACAGATGAGGACAAAAAGTCTGAAACAGGCTGTCACATGTTGTTTTGATATGGCTGTGCAAAATTTAAAGCTGTAAGCTTGCTATACACCAGTGGATCTGGATGCTTGCTTGGGTTACTAAGGATGAAAAAGAATAACTGGCGTATTTAGTTGCAGTGCATTGTGGGTAACCACAAATGTTCACTTATAGGCTAGCTGAATTATTGCAGATTTCCTTTATTTTTAGAAAGGCAAATTACACCAATACAGTGTGCAGCATTGCAGGAAGTTACGACAGTGGAATGCACGCTGGAACACGGAAGAGGTGAGACATTCCCGCCCACTGTCTCTTACTAATAGTGGCGGCTGCTACTGTGCTTAAGCAGGAGGGGGAGTGCCCATGGGGGTCCCAGGTGAGGGAAGGGGGGGGTTCCTACTGAGCTTAAGCTGGAGGGGGAGCACACATGAGGGACCCAGTTGAGGGGGGGTCCAACCCCCTTCCCCGCCGCTGTGCCCAATACCCCCTTCCTGCCCTCTACCCCCTTATGCGGCGTATGCTACGCCGCAGGTCGGCTAGTATTACAAAAACCATGGCTGGCCACACATCATCTCAACCAATAAGCAGCAGTTTTTTGGATAACATTCTTTAAAACACAGCACACTGATGGTGGTGAAATCGATGTGAAGAAATATCGGAGTACAAAATGTACAGCGTGGGCGGCTCTAGGGTCGTGGAGGTTGACCTGGGCAGAGAAATATTTGTTGTCCCCTTCAGCCGTCTACGGCGATATGGTATGTTATACATGATAAATGACTACATACGTTACAGACATTGTATAGAGACATTTTTCTCTGGACACAATTGGTACATTTTACTGTATTTTGAGACTGCATTTTGCCAGCTTTCGCCGTTTCCACCAGGCACCACGTGGAGGTAGCAGCTATGCCCAGTTTTTTTTTTTTTTTTTTTTATTTATTTATTTATTTATATATTTTTTTTTATAATTTTTTTTTTTTTTTTTTTTAATAACTTTTTTTTTTGGGATTCTATGTGCTTAATAAACAACTTCAAACCGGATATATGGGGAAGAAAAAAAACAGTCAGAAACAACAGTGGGATGCAGCGGCTCAGCCTACACCATCACCCTCATTCTAATGACATTTCTGGACTCATTTAACAAACTAATTATCTTAGCAAAAAAGGGGAGCAGCGGCTCAGCCTAGACATAGACCATCACCCTCATTCCCAGGACACTTATAGTGTAAGTTAACAGACTATTAATCTGTGACACAAAGAGGGGAGCAGCGGCTCAGCCTAGACATAGACCATCACCCTCATTCCCAGGACACTTATAGTGTAAGTTAACAGACTATTAATCTGTGACACAAAGAGGGGAGCAGCGGCTCAGCCTAGACATAGACCATCACCCTCATTCCCAGGACACTTATAGTGTAAGTTAACAGACTATTAATCTGTGACACAAAGAGGGGAGCAGCGGCTCAGCCTAGACATAGACCATCACCCTCATTCCCAGGACACTTATAGTGTAAGTTAACAGACTATTAATCTGTGACACAAAGAGGGGAGCAGCGGCTCAGCCTAGACATAGACCATCACCCTCATTCCCAGGACATTTCTGTCAAAAGTCTGAAAAAAAAAATTAATCTTAGCCATGAGAGGGGAGTAGCAACAAAACACTACTATGAAAGACAGCAGCAGGTTTTTGTATAAAATTGTATTCAGCAGAGCACCCTGATGGTGGTAACACTGAAATGAATGACAGCAACAGGCTATAGTTATGGTTTATGTGGTGGTGGTGGTGGGGGGGCAGTGAATCCTGATGGTGGGAACACCGCTGTGACGAACCAACGCTGCTATTTGGTATATGTATATGGTGATGACAACACCATTATTAAGATCAACAATTTTTTGTCAGAATTTTTTTTTTGCCAGAGCTTCCTAATGGTGGGAACACTGCTAAGAATAAAAACAGGACTAGCGATGGAGAGGGAACTTAATGTGCACCCATTCTGTCCCTTGATATGACAGGAGGACCCAAGTAGTCACTGGCAATCCAGGACTGGTTCATTTTTAGAAATGTTAGTCTGTTCACCGAATCCGTGGACAAACGGGATCGCTTATTCGTGACCACACCGCCTGCCGCACTGAATGTCCGCTCTGATATGACACTGGAAGGTGGGCATGAAAGGAGTTCAAGGGCATACTGAGCCAGCTCACGAGAGGTATCAAGTCTGGCGGCCCAATACTCCATGGGGTCCTCTGTGCGCATGCTGTCTGGTGCACTGAGTGACCCCATATAGTCAGCAACCATACGATGAAGCCGCTGCTCTTGACTTCCTGGTACTGCTGCTGCTGCAGCAGGCTGATCTGAACCATAAAATTGCCTCATGGCACCAAACAGGTCTCCTGGTCTACTGGCTCTGCTTGGCACAGACACCTGTTGCGTAGGATGAGTGAGGATAGCTGGGCTTTGAGGCATTGGAAAAGCCGCTAACAGACGCTGGACGAGGGCCTGCTGTAGCTCACCCATCCTCTCCTCCTGCCGGCTGGAAGGAATGAATTGAACAAGCTTACCCTTGCAGCGCGGGTCTAAGAGGGTGGCCAACCAATACTCTTCCCTCTCCTTAATATTGCGTATCCGGGGGTCCCTTTGGAAGCATCTTATCATGTGACCAGCCATTGGGAAGACCAGAGCCTGCTCCTCCACATCCTCCTCCCCACGTGTACTTAAAACTGTAAAATCATCCTGATGTTCATCTTGCATTACAGTTTCACCCCAACCATGAACCAGAGATGACGCACTACTCTGCTCTCCCTCCTCATCATGCTCAGGCACCTCCAGGAAATCCTCCACAACATCTACATCCTCATCCTCCACCTGTGGCTGAGATTGGCTGCTTTGGAGTGAGTGTTGTTGCTCCATCGCAGCAAGGGCATCCTCTCCAGCTGTCAACAGGCTAGTGAGTGACTCATCCAGAATGAACACAAGAGGGAGCACATTACTAATACTGACTTGCTCACTGCTCACTATCAGAGTAGCCTGATGGAATGGAGCCAAAACATAGCAGAACTGATGGATCATGTGCCACTCTTCCCTAGTGATGTATCTGAGTGTTGCACTTGCACCTGATCTCTGGGTGCTTTGCTCCAGGATATACTCAGTTACTACTTTTTTCTGCTCCCATAACCTCTCCAGCATGTGGAGGGTGGAGTTCCACCTTGTTGGACTATCTACCATGAGCCTGTGGGGGGGCAGGCCATGGCGCCGCTGCAATTGAGTGAACAATGTGTTGGCAACTGAGGAATTTTTGAAATGAAGAGCGATACTCCTTGCAGTCTTTACCAAATCACTCAGGCCTGGGTAGGATCGCAAAAATCGCTGAACCACTAGGTTAAGTACATGTGCAAAACAAGGCACATGAGTGATATTGCCATTTCTAAGGGCAGCCTGCAGGTTTGCAGCATTGTCACAAACGACGTGACCAATCTGCAGTCTTCGTGGGGTTAGCCACTTCTGCACCTGTTGCTGTAGCATGGAAAGGATGTTGACTGCAGTAAGTCTGTGTTCCCCAACACTCACAAGCTGGAGCACCGCCTGACAGCGTCGGTGAGCCACATTGGTGTAACAGCGTGCTCGCTTAGCGGGGGTGGGGGTTACAGTACCAGTAGAGACATTGGCACAGGGAAATGCACAACTGTTCCCCTTGACACCACGAGGTGGTGAAACCAGATCACTGACAGGCCCAGGACCGGAACCCTCCTCCTGATTATGGAGGGTGACCCAATGCGCAGTGAATGAGAGGTAATGTCCCTGCCCGTGGCTGCTGCTCCATCCATCCATGGTGAAATGTACCCTGTCACCTATTGAATGATCAAGTGACAGGGTAACATTCTCCAGCGTGTGTTGATACAGAGCAGGGACCCCGGTCTTAGAAAAATAATGGCGACTTGGGATCCGCCATTCTGGTATTCCATACTCAAGTAATTGGCGAATAGCGGACCCCTCCTCCACAATAGAGTAGGGCAGCAGCTGCTGGGCCATAGCCTGTGCCAATAGGCCATTTAGCCTACGGATTCTACGATTGGATGGAAGTGGTGGCCTTGTCGGTCGCATTACCTCGCTGATCAAGGGCTGGGTGCTGCGAGATGATGAGGATCGTGCAATGGAGGAGGATGAGGTCTGGCCTCTGTTACCTGACTGTGTTGCAGAGGGAAACCTAGTTGGAAGAGGCGGGACAATGTCAGACGCTGGAGAAGAAAGGGAAGGCGTCGGCGAATGGGACTGTACAGTATTACTCTCTTTGCTTTTTCTGCCCTCTAGAACTTCTTGGATAAGGTTATACTGCCTCTTGTTGTAGTTTTTTAGGTGGGAGTGTTGTGCACCTGTTCCCACGTTTGACAATTTTTTCCCTCTGCGCATCCTGACACCGCACCCTGGAATAGTACAAATGACAATCAGAGGATCAACGTTTGAGACGGTAAAATATTTCCAAATTGGTGATTTCTTCTGTGAAGGTTTGTTTAATGAGGTTACAGTCCCAGGCCCTCCAGTATGGGAGAGGGTGCCTTCAGATGAAGGCTCTGTCTGCGGCTGCTGCCTACTGTTTGCTGCACCTACACTACCAGAGGAGACCGTGTGGGCACTAGGCTGAGACGCCATTATACGCCGATGCACCCTCTTCCTCCTTTGCCGATTGGATTAATCAGAACTGGCATCACAGTCAGGGTTATAATTTTCATCCAAGAGCTCATCATCACTGTCTCCCTCTTCAGAACCCACCCCCTCATCATGAACACCAAAGGCAGGCACTTGTTGCGGGGAGACTTCCACCGGGTTTAAATTTTGCTCCCTTGACAGCTGCAATGGATTATTGGGTTTGCACGCTATGCTCTCATTATCACCTGCTACGACTGCATGCGTGATGTCAAGGTTAGCATTCTCCTCAACATCAACCTCCAGTAAACTATGGCCATCAGGCAGATTTATGTCTGCCTGCTGAAGAGCTTCATCCACAAGGTTGGAAATATGGTCATCAAACAACAGTGCAGACTCCTCAGGTACAGGAGTTTTGGGGCCAGCTTTTTGAGCAGGCATGGGTGTGCTACTCATGGTACTGCAGCTGCTAGGTACATCGTCATTAGGGGACTGGCTACTAGTGTCCCTTGTCACCCAGGCCACAATTTCATCAGCCTGTCTTTCACCAATGCGCTGTGGTGCCTTTGAAGATAAAAAGGACCGCATTAGGTTTAAGCCTCTTTTTGGTGGTTCATCACAACTGCCTGATGCTGAGTGGCCAGCACCTGCTGCAGCTGAGCCGACTCTACCTGCTGATGATGTAACCCTGCCTGCTGTGGACTGTCCCCTGGCTCGTGCAGATTGTACCTTGCCTGTATCAGACCCTCCCCTGCCTGTCACTGATTGTCCCACATTTGATTTGAAATGTCCCCTGCCTGAGGCTGGCTGATCCCTGCCTGACAAATCACCGAACAGATATCTTCTAGCAGTACTTCCCCTGCTTATGCCACGATCACCACGTCTTCCAGACATGTTACTAAAGTTTTGGGGAGTAGTAACACAGATAGAACTTTATTGTAGGGGATGGGCAACAGTACAATAGAAATTGTTGGAAAAAAATAAAACTAGCAAAATTAAATTAAATAAAACAATTTGAAAAGTACAAAACACGAAAATTAGAAAAAAAAAAAAAAAAAGGAAAATAAATCCAAATAACTTCCACTGGCTCAGTGGAAAAACAGAACTTACATACAGGGGTTATGTCGTGTCTGCCTGTTACTGACACTTAAAACAAGTACTTAAAGATAAAAACAGACAGATATATATATCACTGGCTGTTGATGAACACAGACAGAGCCTACCACTGGGTCTCTATCTGTCTGAAATAGCTGATAAACACTGAAACAAACAAATCCCAGTCTGAATAATGCCCTAAAATGGTTAAAAAAACAAATGAACTTCCTCACAGTCTATAGCAATGACTAAAATAAAGCAAAATGCTAGAAAAGGCAAAGAAATGGTGTATATGAGTTCTGCAATGTGCTCTCTCTCACTCCTTCTCCTACAGAAACAACAACCCACAAAGTGAAACTGACATGGCTGCCAGATTATATGCTAGGAGGGTGGGTCAAACTACAATTGGTTGTTTAGGATGTATCTCAAAAGAAGCCTGTAATATGATTGGACAATCTCCAATACCCAGACACTTTCCTGTGTATAGTAATTACTATTGTAAACGAAATTACTTTCATTTTCAAAATTACAATGTATTTCTATTTATAGCTAACAAGTAATTACGAAATTCGCGAAATTACGAAGAAATGCGAAATTACGGTATGGTTTAACGCGAAATTACGGTATGGTTTAACGCGAAATTACGTTATGGTTTAACGCGAAATTACGGCGTGGTTTAACGCGAAATTACGTTATGAACGAAGTGCGAAATTTCGCATTGAAAATTACGCTTACGGTATTTTCAATTACGATTTTAAAGGCAATTACGCTACCATATTTTCGTAACGTAATCGCAAATTTCGCATGCGTAATTATAGTAACGCGAAATTTCGAAAATTTCAGCTCAACTCTACGCACAACACAGCACACAAGTGATCTCCCCCCCCCCCTTTTCTCCCCACCAACAGAGCTCTCTGTTGGTGGGGTCTGATCGCCCCCCGTGTTTATTTTTTTTTATATAAATATTATTGTTCGTGATTTTTATTAAAAAATCACTGTTTGTTTAAATAAGTTCCCTCCCTCTCTCCCCACAGCCAGCCAATTACGGCAGCCAGCCAATTACGGCGATCGGCTATCATAGGCTTCTGCCTATGAGAGCCGATCGCTCTCTTGTCCCCCAGAGGGACAGCCGTATGACACGGCTGTCCCCAGTACAGCGCTGCAGCCGATCGCAGCGCTGTACATAGAAATAGATGGCGATCTCGCCGTCTAACAGTCTCCCGAGCGGCAATAGCCGCTCAAAGACTGAAGGCGGGGCGGAGCTCCGCCCCCCAAGCAGGAGATGCACGCGCAGCCTGCGCGCGATCTCCTGCATTAGCTGGCCCCTGGACTAATTGGCGTTAGTCGGTCCTGGGGCTGCCGCTGCGGCCACGCTTATCGGCGTGACGCGGTCGGCAAAAGGTTAAGCATATCAGGTGATGTGTATTTACGGTATGTAATGATGGAGAGCGTGGCCTAAAGGTGCCCATACATCTAGCGATTTTTCTGTACGATCGACCATTCCCTACGATCATTTTGTCGAATCGAAAGAGAATTAAGAGAGGATTGAGTGTGTTCCAGTACGCCCAATCGATGAAAAGTGTCTGATATGTCGAAACGACCAGCTTAGTGTCACGATCTGTTCCTGCTGGTGACGTTTGTGAACTGTATGGACTTCCTCTGTTCACCAGCAGATGTCCCCTCATTTCAAGAACATTTTACATTCCTCCTGAAGTTCCCTCTGTCCACCAGCAGAGGTCTCTGTATTCAAGAACTGTGTCTCTGCAGCCTTGGAAGAGGTCACATGACCATCCTGCAGAGTATATAAGTCCAGCTACAACAGAACACTGTTGCTAGTTCATTGATGTGGATAGCCCTAGAGCCTGTGTTCTGGTCATTGCTCCTGTTACCTGCTTCCTGATACCTGTTTCCTGTTACCTGTAACCTGTCTGCCTGTTACCTGATTGTTTGACTCCCTGGTGTATGATATTGGCTTTGTCTGACTATTCTTCTGCTCACTGATTGTATTGCTTGATGTCCTGGTATCTGATCTCGGCTTGTTGTCTAACCTATTGCCTGCTGCATATGTCCTGCGCTTGATTGTATATTATCCTGTGTATATATATTAGTTAGTTAGCTTAGTTAGACAGGGTCCGGGGTTCACTGTGTGCACACTGTATATATTATATTTGGTTTGTGTATGTCTGATCGTAAGACATTTGCCTGCAACAGTATTGCCAGTTTGCAATCATTTTGCTACTTGTACAGTTCACTTGTATTTATGTTCATTCACCAATTGCAGCATCACTTGTGTGTATATATCCTGCCCTTGTAAATAAATCATTACTTTATTTCACCTTATCCCTGGTTTGGTCTTCAGTATTTCTACATTAAGTGACATTCTGCATTCAGTGCAAATCTGCATGCACTGCTCGTTACAGAATGAACTAGCCAAAACAGTCACTAGGAAATACTGAAGGTTTATTTGTTCCAGCCATGGGGTTAAACTGGACTCCGCAGGATATAGATTACTTTGCCATATTTGCAGAGGAGGATAGAAAACACTGCTATAAAGAGTTTTTAGATTACTCTTATGATGAATTGCAGCAATTAATTTCACAAATTAATTATTTTGTGCAGCAAAATATTTTTTCAGTGTCTGATGTACAAGCCCTGCTGCAGATTCTGCAAAGTCTTTTGGTAGCTAAAAATCCAGCTATAACAACCTATTACCAGCCTAATCAACAGATTAAGCCAATTAACCCTTTAAGCTATGTTCAGAGTAATCTATCTGCTCCCATTAAAAGTGACTGGGACCCTCCGTTTGGAAAATGGGAGATTGAGTGTCTGTTTAATGATTTGAATGATGATTGGAGGTCTTTTATTAGCTATTATGCTCAGAAAGATGAACAATTTGTTTCCGCATGTATAAAATCTGCAAAAACTTTGGTTGATTTGGGTGTGTGCATGCAAAGGTCTGTTTCTCCTTTAATTGATGCATGGGAGAGAGTTCTGTCCACTTACTTTCCTTCTGCTAATCTTTCTAATGACCAGCTCACACAGTGCTCAGTGGCTAAGGTTAAACCTGCTTCTAATCACAAATCAGTTCCCCTTCAGACTGCAAAAAGATCTACACCTTGGTTAAAGCAGTATCCAGTTACATACCAAGAGCCTGTTCTCGCTTTGAAAACCGTCAAAGCAAAGAATAAACGGAAATACTTTCCAACCTCATCTATTCACCATTTACTACCTGTTGCACCAGATCCAGGTGGAATCACCTTACAAACTTTGACACAAAAGCCTGCAGACTCTTGCCTCCAGCCTGCTGCAGAACCTCTCATCCAGCCTGCTGCAGAACCTCTCATCCAGCCTGCTGCAGAACCTCTCATCCAGCCTGCTGCAGAACCTCTCATCCAGCCTGCTGCAGAACCTCTCATCCAGCCTGCTGCAGAACCTCTCACCCAGCCTCCTGCAGACTCTTGCACCCAGCTGCCTGCAGACTCTTGCACCCAGCCGCCTGCAGACTCTTGTACCCAGCCGCCTGCAGACTCTTGTACCCAGCCGCCTGCAGACTCTTGCACCCAGCCGCCTGCAGACTCTTGCACCCAGCCGCCTGCAGACTCTTGCACCCAGCCGCCTGCAGACTCTTGCACCCAGCCGCCTGCAGACTCTTGCTTCCAGCCGCCTGCAGACTCTTGCTTCCAGCCGCCTGCAGACTCTTGCTTCCAGCCGCCTGCAGACTCTTGCTTCCAGCCGCCTGCAGACTCTTGCTTCCAGCCGCCTGCAGACTCTTGCTTCCAGCCGCCTGCAGACTCTTGCTTCCAGCCGCCTGCAGACTCTTGCTTCCAGCCGCCTGCAGAACCTCTCATCCAGCCGCCTGCAGAACCTCTCATCCAGCCGCCTGCAGAACCTCTCATCCAGCCACCTGCAGAACCTCTCATCCAGCCGCCTGCAGAACCTCTCATCCAGCCGCTTGCAGAACCTCTCATCCAGCCTCCTGCAGACTGTTGCACCCAGCCGCCTGATGAACTTTGCATACAGCCATCTGCAGAACCTTGTCTCCAGCTGCCTGCAGACTCTTGCATCCTGCCAGCAGAACTTTGCATCCAGCTTGCAGAAACCTGTATTCAGCTCACAGTCTTCTTACTTTCGGTACAGCAGTGGTTAACTTCATCTCTTCCTGCCAGATCTTTGCAAAATACAATTTCTGACATGTCTACACAGCCTACAGCTCCTGCCAAGTCTGCAAGGGACAGCACTTCGCTCCAGCCACTGCCAACCAGTTTACCAGCCTGTCCAGGTGCATCTTTGCCAACCAGTCCAGCTGCATCTCTGTCACCAGGTCCAGCAGAAAGTTTGCTATCCTGCCCAGCTACATCTTTACCATCTTGTGCAGCTGCATCTTTGCCAACCAGTCCAACAGTAAGTTTGCCAGCCCGTCCAGCTGCATCTCTGCCCTCCTGTCCAGCTGCATCTTTGCCATCCTGTCCAGCTGCATCTCTGCCAACAGGTACAGCGGAAGTTTTGCTTCAGCTCGCACAGGCTTTGCGTCAGCCCGCACAGACTTTGCGTCAGCCCGCACAGACTTTGCTTCAGCCCGCACAGACTTTGCTTCAGCCCGCACAGACTTTGCTTCAGCCCGCACAGACTTTGCTTCAGCCCGCACAGACTTTGCTTCAGCCCGCACAGACTTTGCTTCAGCCCGCACAGACTTTGCTTCAGCCCGCACAGACTTTGCTTCAGCCCGCACAGACTTTGCTTCAGCCCGCACAGACTTTGCTTCAGCCCGCACAGACTTTGCTCCAGCCCGCACAGACTTTGCTCCAGCCCGCACAGGTTTTGCTCCAGCCCGCACAGGATATGTTTCAGCTTGCACAGACTGTATTGGGGTGTCTACCAACGGTCCAGCCAGGTGCTCAGCCAACGGCCCAGCAAGGTGCTCAGCCAACGGCCCAGCCAAGCGCTCAGCTAATGGTCCAGACCCCTGAAGCCAGCCAGCCTGTTGCCACCCTGCCTGAAGCCAGCCAGTCTGTTGCCACCCTGCCTGAAGCCAGCCAGCCTGTTGCCACCCTGCCTGAAGCTTTCCAGCCTGTTGCCACCCTGCCTGAAGCTTTCCAGCCTGTTGCCACCCTGCCTGAAGCTTTCCAGCCTGTTGCCACCCTGCCTGAAGCTAGCCAGCCTGTTGCCACCCTGCCTGAAGCTAGCCAGCCTGTTGCCACCCTGCCTGAAGCTAGCCAGCCTGTTGCCACCCTGCCTGAAGCTAGCCAGCCTGTTGCCACCCTGCCTGAAGCTAGCCAGCCTGTTGCCACCTTGTCTGATGCCCACCCTCTAAAGACTTTTGTTGATGCCCACCCTCAGACTTTTGTTGTTCCTCAGCTCCTACAGACTTCTGACAACAAAGCCCAGTTTTGCAGACCTCTGCTAAAGCCAAATCAGTTGTCCTGGTGGAGGTATACTATTGAACTGTTTGGCTGGAGACTTGTTTACATGCTGTCCTTCCTGCTGGTGTCTAGTCCACTGCCCTGCTTGATGACATCTGCTTCCTGGTTCTGCCTGCTGCCTATCCTGATATCTGGTTCCTGGTCCT
Source organism: Hyperolius riggenbachi (assembly GCF_040937935.1). Taxonomy (NCBI): domain Eukaryota; kingdom Metazoa; phylum Chordata; class Amphibia; order Anura; family Hyperoliidae; genus Hyperolius; species Hyperolius riggenbachi. The sequence goes on from NC_090650.1 coordinate 109,947,600, forward strand.
GCCTGCTTCCGTTTCTGATGACATCTGGTTCCTGGTTCTGCTTGCTGCCTTTCCTGATGACATCCAGTTCCTGGTTCTGCCTGCTGCCTTTCCTGATGACATCTGGTTCCTGGTTCTGCCTGCTGCCCTGCTTGATGACATCTGCTTCCTGGTTCTGCCTGCTGCCTTTCCTGATATCTGGTTCCTGGTTCTGCCTGCTGCCGTTCCTGATGACATCTGATTCCTGGTCCTTCCTGATGTTCTTCAGACTGCTGTGTATCTTGCCTTGTTGCCTGACGGTCTCCAGTCTGCTGTCTGCCTTTTCGCCCAATGTTTCTTGGGACCCAGGTGGATGTGAATTGGTAGTCTGGTGGAGCGTCCTGAGGCCGCTCCTCAAGGGGGGGGGGGGGGGGTACTGTCACGATCTGTTGCTGCTGGTGACGTTTGTGAACTGTATGGACTTCCTCTGTTCACCAGCAGATGTCCCCTCATTTCAAGAACATTTTACATTCCTCCTGAAGTTCCCTCTGTCCACCAGCAGAGGTCTCTGTATTCAAGAACTGTGTCTCTGCAGCCTTGGAAGAGGTCACATGACCATCCTGCAGAGTATATAAGTCCAGCTACAACAGAACACTGTTGCTAGTTCATTGATGTGGATAGCCCTAGAGCCTGTGTTCTGGTCATTGCTCCTGTTACCTGCTTCCTGATACCTGTTTCCTGTTACCTGTAACCTGTCTGCCTGTTACCTGATTGTTTGACTCCCTGGTGTATGATATTGGCTTTGTCTGACTATTCTTCTGCTCACTGATTGTATTGCTTAATGTCCTGGTATCTGATCTCGGCTTGTTGTCTAACCTATTGCCTGCTGCATATGTCCTGCGCTTGATTGTATATTATTCTGTGTATATATATTAGTTAGTTAGCTTAGTTAGACAGGGTCCGGGGTTCACTGTGTGCACACTGTATATATTATATTTGGTTTGTGTATGTCTGATCGTAAGACATTTGCCTGCAACCGTATTGCCAGTTTGCAATCATTTTGCTACTTGTACAGTTCACTTGTATTTATGTTCATTCACCAATTGCAGCATCACTTGTGTGTATATATCCTGCCCTTGTAAATAAATCATTACTTTATTTCACCTTATCCCTGGTTTGGTCTTCAGTATTTCTACATTAAGTGACATTCTGCATTCAGTGCACATCTGCATGCACTGCTCGTTACACTTAGTCGATCGAGAAGGTTGTAAGATATCGGTCGATCGCACAGGAATCGGCTTCTGTTTATGTATCATTCGATCGACTCTGAATTGATTTTTGCATTCAGAGCATAGAGACACAACATCGGTCAGATCGATTAGTGAAGGTGAACCACATAGGATATCGCTTGTAGTGTGTGGGTCATTAGTTGATCAACTTTCAGTCAACCATACTGAAGTTGATTCCCCAATAAAGTTGATCGCTTTGTTGATTGAATCAGAATCGCTAGATGTATGGCCACCATGGAGACCAACACCCTATAACAAGGGGTGCATTATTATAAAACATCTTCTTTTTCCTCAGGAAAATGGGCTAAAAAAGAAATATAAAAATTGTAAAAAGTCTTTCAGGGGGAGCAGCTCTCTTGAAATGGCTAAAATATTGGGTGTGATCATAAAACCATAAAATAGTTTGTTGCAAATAGTCAACAGGGTCGCAAGAAATGTGTTGCGCATATAAGACACAAATCAAAGGGACCCTGTAACAAAAAAAAAGTCCCTGGGGGATACTTACCTCAGGAGGGGCAAGCTTCTGGATCCTAATGAGGCTTCTACCATTCTCCTAAGCCTCAGAGATCCAGAGCTGTCTCCTCCGAAAATGCAGCTGCCAAGGATGTCGGCTGTGGCACAGTAGCACGTACAATATTTACCTACTGTAATCCTGTGCAGACGCAGTAGCAGCTTTCTGATTGAGCTCAGGTGGAAATAGCCAAGCCCGATCGGGCCCGCTCTAGGTTGCAGGTGCAAGTCACATGCGCCTGTGCAGTAGAGTAGACCCGATTGAGCTTGGCTATTTCCGCCTGAGCATGAATGCAAAGCCACTACTGAACCTGGGCAGGATTGTGGTAGGTAAATGTCTATCTCGGCGGTGTTCGAGGGCTGTGAGCGCTGGATCCCGGAGGGTGAAGGATACGGGGGAAGCCTCATTAGGATCTAGAGGCTTCCCCCTCACGAGGTAAGTACTCCCCAAGGGCAGTTTTTCTGTTTTTACATTTGAGAGGTGTCAAATGTGAGGCTACCGGGAACCCATTATCCCCCAGTAGAGATGGTCCGAACCTCCGATTTTCAGTTAGGCACTGTGAACAACAGATAGGTAGGTATATGCAGTACTGAGTATTGCAATGTGCACCTGTCACACACACAGGTAGTCACTGAATGTGCTGGACCTGGCAGTGGCACACACACAGTATGAATTAGCAAGGCTGTCTATACAACACAAGTGTCCGTGGGAGACACAGAAAAAAAAATCAATCACAAGAACAAGATTAGCCCTCATAAGAGCTGTTGTGGGGTGCTATTTTAGCAATAAGAATCAGCAAGGAGCAAGCTAACAAGCCTACAAAAGCCTAACTAATATTTCCCTATGAGAGAGTCTGCACTGTAGCGGCTGTCCCTTCTCTATTTACTGCAGGCACACGAGTGAGTATAATGGCTGGCGGGGCCTGCCTTTTATAAGGGGGGAGTGGCTCCAGGAGGGAGTGTAGCCAAATTGGCTACAATGTGCCTGCTGACTGTGATGAAGAGGGTCAAAGTTGACCCTAATGGTGCACTATGGGGGCGAACCGAACTTCCGGAAAAGTTCCCGGTTCGTTGCGATCGTGAACCATGGAAGTTCGCCGGGAACCGTTCGCAGGCGAACCGTTCGGGCCATCTCTATCCCCCAGACCTGTCATATTCCAGAACTGTAACCTATGGAGTTCCCAGAACTAAAGATTTTCTGTGCTTAGAGACATAGCCAAGGTAAGAAAGGCTGAAACCCAACCACTACTGAACAAGACACATAAGTTGAAAAGGCAAGAATGACTGAGAAATATCTTAACACTTTCAAAAGATTTACATTTTTCAAAGGATTTATTGGCTGATGAGATGAGAGTGAGTCCTGACAAACCAGATGAATGGGCTAGATTAGTAACGGGCACAGAGCTCCACCTTGACTTAGGCGCTAGCAAAGTGGAATTAGGGTACTGGTATGTGCTGGTACCATTAAAGATAAGCTAGTTAGACGCTAAAAAACATCTACCAAACCTACTGCCATTGTTTAGAAGAGACTTTCTTCAAGTACAGGAAAAGTATGCAAACAAGCAAGATTTTTTTCATTTAGTCGTGTAATAATTGTGCACAGTAATATTTGCCTAACAATTGTGCCTAACTTTCTACATAGGTATTCCTCTGAGGATATTCGCATTTGCAATTCCTAAGTAAAAACATTCAGGCTTCAGGTTGATTAACATCTTGGATTGACTGATAGTGCTATATTTCTTTCTCATTAAAATGAATCCTCAAAACATCCACTTACATATGCCTAGTAATTGTGCATGCAGTGTCAAAGAAAAGACAAGAGTCAAAGACAAGACAATCAGCTAAAAATTCTGTGTGTGCCAACCCAGGGGTCTAGTCCTGGGAAAAGAGGTGAGTGGAATCACCTGGAAAACCCCTGCCAAAATGGGCGTGGTCAAGCATAATGTGGGCATGGTCATGGGTGGGGCCAAATATACATGACCTTAACAGTGATGTAAAAGGTCTGCCGGGGAAGTTTGAGCTCTGCCGTAGTGTATCCCCCCAAAATAGATGTAATCTGACAGCATTTCACCAAAAAGACACAATCTGGTAGAAGTTCCTCCAAAATACAGATAATATGGCAGTGGTTCCCCCAAAATAGACAATGTGGCAGCAGCAGTTCCCCCAACATACACATCATTTGGAAGCAGTTCCCCAAAATACGCAAAACCTGGCAGCTGATCACCCAAAATATACGTAACACCCAAAATACATATAATCTGTCAGCAGTGGTCCCCCAAACATACACAATCTGGCAGCAGTTCCCCAAAATACGCGTAATCTGGCAGCAGACGTTCCCCTAACATACACATAATCTGGCAGCTGTTCCCCAAAATACACATAATCTGGCAGCAGCTGTTTCCTAACATACACATAATATGGCAGCTGTTCCCCAAAATACATAACAGCAGTTCCACAAAAATGCAGATAATCTAACAGAAGTTCCCCCAAAATAGGTACCCCCAGCATAGGTAGCCAGGTCTATAGGTGTCCCCAGTATAAGTAGCCATGAGTATAGTAGTCCACAGTGTATGTAGCCAGAGGTATATGTGCCTAGTATATGTAGCCAGGGGTATATGTCCGCAGTATATGTAGCCAGGGATATATGTGTCCAGTATATGTAGGCAGGGGTATATGTGCCCAGTATATGTAGGCAGGGGTATATGTGCCCAGTATATGTAGTCAGGGGGTATATGTGCCCAGTATATGTAATCAGGGCTATATGTGCCCAATATATGTAGTCAGGGGGTATATGTGCCCAGTATATATGTAGTCAGGGGTATATGTGCCCAGTATATGTAGTCAGGGGGTATATGTGCTCAGTATATATGTAGTCAGGGGTATATGTCCTCAGAATAGGTAGTCAGGTGTCCCCCCAGCATGAGGGGAGCAGCGCAAAGAAGAGGGAGAGCTGTGAGCAGTGGTGGAGAAGGGGGGGGGGCATCTCCCCCCCTTCCCTCACCTTAGGGTGCTCTCCCTCCCTCGCTCTCCCCTCCAGAAGTAACATGCGTGCAGCCGGCAGCGGGCGAGACTTACCTCTCCTCATTCCGGCGCGAGCATTCCACTGCCGCAAGTCTGGTCTGGTCCAGACCAGAGCAGCGGCATGCAGATCCGGCGCCAGAACGAGGAGAGGTAAGTCCCGCCTGCTGTCAGCTGCACGCGCGTTACTTCTGGAGGGGAGAGCGAGGGAGGGAGAGCACCCTAAGGTGAGGGAAGGGGGGGGGGGAGATGGGCCCCCTTCTCCACCGCTGCTCACAGCTCTCCCTCTTCTCTGCACTGCTCCCCTCCGAACATGCCAGGGTGGACGGCGTCCACTCTCTGGAAATAGTAAGTGGACGTCGTCCACCCGCGTCCACGCACCACTCGACCTCTGTGCCAACCCAACATTCAGATTATCTGTGCGATACTGTATATTTATATGGTTACTGGTAGAGCATGTATCAGAGCTCTATAAGGCACCACTGCCACCGGGCGGCGCTGTAAACCTGACACAGTCTCCTGGATCCCGACCACAGGCCATATCGTGCGATCGGATGTGATTGGGACCCAGAAGACCTGTCGGACGTTCAGAGTCACGGGTGGAGGAGGAGAAGAAGTCGCCCAGAACAGGTAACTATAACAGTTCCCTGCCACCCGCTCGTTTGGCTGCATTAGGCAGCCATACAAGATTTGCCAACAGAAGTTTACATTGCACCAGCAGCTTTCAAATGAAAATTTTAGCTTGAAGTTGCTTATGGGTTAAATGAGTAAAACCACCACAGTAAAAAATCCATTAAAAGCTTACCATCTTGCCTGTTAATACAGTGATTTGTCTATGCTCATACCCATTGCGATGTTTATTGCTGCACAGCCAGGCAGAAATAGATAGAAAGCTGAGAAATGTGTGCAGAACTGCTATTTGTTGGACAATAAGATTAGCAGTAAGGGCCCTTTTCCACTAGCGGCGATTATGATGCAGAATCACAAAATCGCAATCCGCTAGTGATTGTTAAATCGCTACGGTTTGCTTTTTAACATAGGAATCGCGGTACGTAATTTCCACTACCGCAATTCATTTTTTACTCAAACGTAATCATGCCGTGGAGCGATTTTTGGCGCGATTTTGCTATGCAGTGCTTTGCATAGCAAAATTGCGATCGCAAACGCCGGGAAAATTTGTTCACTTTGCTGAATTGCAATCGCTAGCGTTTAGCGCAAACGCTAGCGATTGCTAGTGAAAAAGGGCCCTCAAAGCCATTTATAGGCAAATACAGTTTGTTTTCAAGTACGTGTAGTTGTTGAACTGACAGTGGCTTACCCATAACTGAGATGTAGGTCCTTCAAAGTATCCCAGAAGGGATTTAGCAGCAGGCAGATGATAATTATGGGTAGGATCTACAGAACATAAAGATTAAGCCAATTGATTGGTGCAGACAGAGGTTAAAGTGTAATTGAATTTGCATACTTGATCTGACCGTCCTCGGTGTCTTTACATCACTGGAATAGCTACCAAAAGCAACACTTGTTTTCTTTGCCAAATGATTCTGTTCCTCCTATGAAAAGGGAATGGGCAAGTGGCATGCAGACACTAATGAAGTCCCCCTTTGAGATGCGTATAATGCACACCAGAGGATGTGCGCTGATCAGTGAGGACAGCCGAAGGGCCCATGGTTGAACTGAACTGAGACCAGCTTTGATGCAGTCTTGTTGACAGTATTGTTTTTAGACTTATACTGATATCAAGCCCAAAGTGTCACTATAGCAGTGATAGTGCTTTGAAGTTGCCCTCATATCTTAAAGCAAACCTGAAGTGAAAATAAACTTACGAAATAATAAATTGTATGTGTAGTACAGCTAAGAAATAGAACATTAGTAGCAAAGAAAAGATATTTTTTTTTCCAGTACAGGAAGAGTTAGAAAACTTCAGTTATCTATGCAAAAGAGCTTCTCTGAGCTATTCGCCCCACTGGGTCAAATACAGTCCTGTTTTCTGAAGCAATTTAACAGCCAAGAAACTGTGAGAGACAGCTAGAGATAAGGTTTTACTGCAGTATAGTTCAATGGATCATTATGTCTGCTTTGTTTTATAGTTTCAAAGACAGAGTGTGGTTTCTAAACTGCAAATATAACAGAATGATGCAACTGAAAATAAAATATGACACTTTTCTTTGCTACTGATTCATTATCCGTACAACACATACAATGATTATATCATAAGTTGTTTTTTTTTTGCTTCAGGTTTGCTATAAACACTGGAGGATTTTTAGAAGTGCATACTATTTACAGAATGTGAGCATGCGAAGCTCACTAAATGGATTAATTAGGAATGCTAAAATGCTAATGCATATTGGAGCATTGTTATTTGTAATACCAATATGCACAGGAAATTCTAGAAGAGTTTCAGTTTGTGAAAGCCTTTGTTGTGTTTGCTAACATTTAGCTCTTCTTCAATGTCTTTATATTATATGTGAAAGGATAATATTAAAACTTGCTAAATGTCAGAATCTTAGGGTGCAATTCAATTTAAAAGAAAATCCATGGGCACATAGAAAGAAAGCAGCCGTATAAAGAGACAAGAGACCGTCACTGTATGGTATCATAGACCTCGAGTGAAAGATCCATACACAGGCTATTTATGTTTATTTTAGCAAACGGTATCACAAGAGAGTTGACTTACGGTAAATCTTTTAAATATCAGTGGCCATTAGAATGAGCTGAACATTTATTTATATATTTTGGTGGCATAAAGGGTCAAATTAAAATGTTTTCTTTAAACTGTTTGACTATTTTAAATGTTTGACTATTTATAGTGTAACTGTCAGGCATGAAATAAAAAAATCAATTCGTTATTTTTATCTGGTAAACAAGTAATAAGAATGCAAACCAGATAATACAAAAGTTAAAATCACTATTACTTTTCTTGTTGATAAATGATCATTCCCCAGTGTACCTGATTCTTATTTGGTACGCACAAAATTTGGTACACAAAAAGGAAGTTGCAGGGCATGCTGGGTTGTCCATTTTTGCTCCTCTACTTCCCCTCAGACTTGACTAATACATCCTGATTAGCTGAATCCTCTTTCCCTCCTGACTTCCCCTCCCACACCTTTGTTCCTCTCTGATTGGCCAATATTTCTCATGCTTTGTCAATGTACTTTCTATAGTGGAGGGCGGGCAATGCATACACAATCAGGCAGAGGACAGTAAGGGAGGAAATGACATCAGGATTGGCTTCAAAATAGCCACAGTGAAAATGGGAAATGCTAAGAAGGATTTTCTCTTTTTTTACTGTAGAAAAATCACTAAAATCAAAATGTGGACAGTGCAATACATATGTTTTGTAAGTAGAGCAAGTATTTAACTACTTATAAATATATATGTGGGGGGTGGGAAGTTCTGAGATAGTATAGCTCCTCTTTAACAAAATATTTCCATTTACTGTATTCATGTTTAAAGAGGAACTGTAACCATGGATTGAACTTCATCCCAGTGTAATGATCCGCTCAGCTGGCTGCACAGGCAGACAGCTGTTTGACCATTCCTCTAGTCTGTGGGCTGCAGGTCTCTGGAAGAGAGACCTGTCTTTCCTTTGCAAGTTTCTGATCTGCTCTGCTGCTGAGGGATTTGCATACATTGGTTATGCAAATCACCTAGCTGCCTCCTTTGTAGGCTGGCAGTATAAAAAGCTATGTTTTGCCAGAGTCCTTTGCTGGTCATCCCTCATGGTTTGTTGAAATACTCCTAGAGTGTCAGCCGTGCTATTGCTTGTTAAAGTTATCTTACAGTAATTCTTGGGACTGCACTAGGCAGCTTCCCTAGTGCAGTTAGATTGTTATCTGTTTTGTCTGTATTGCCTCTCTGTTGCGATTGTCCTGTCGCCAACGGTGGTCGTCAGGAAATCGTTCTGTCTGTCTGGGGGTGCTAACCAGAGCTGCGGTTGCTAGTGGTAGCCCCTTCTGCTCATCTGTCTTGCTTGGATCGCACCAGCCTCTAGCGGTAGCGGCTGTGGATCCTTCTGATCTGCGTTCTTGGAGTATAGCTGGGGCAGCGGTTGCTACCTGCTATCTCATCTGTCTGTCTTGCTTGGATCGCACTCGCTCTGGCGGAAACAGCAGTGGATCTTATCTGACCTATACCTGTTTTCTGTTTATCTGTCTGTCTTGTCTGATACGAACGCTTGCTGTAGGCTCGGTGAGGTAACCGTTAAGCAAGCGCTCGCGTTCTCTGTTTCGTGTTTGTCTGTCGGTGGTTAGTTAGGCGTGCTTGTCTCTGTTGCGCTTAACGTGTGGAGAACGCACTGTAAACGCATTCGCTGTTGCAAATGAGTGCGGTGTTCTCGTTTAGTTAGCGTTTGTTATTTTCGTTATTTTCTCATTGTCGTTTGCTGTGCCTTTGCTACTCTTGAGTTCTGTTCTGATCAGCGTTCTTGCTTTTGTTTCTGCTGATGTGTGTTCACTGTCGCAGGGTCGCGACTAGATTGGTGAACACACATTCATCCTGTATCTGTGCTCTTTCTCTTTAAGGGCTGTTCAGCCCCGCATTGTCTCAGATCTGTACAATTGCCATCTGGCATTTGTGGCCGTGCAGAGGTTGTGCTCCTCTGCACTCCACAGCGCCATCTGCCGGTGGGAATTGCCCTCTGCTGATGCATTGCACCTAGCCTGGGTTCACCCAATTATACGCTTGTGGAGGGTTTTCGCTGTGTCAGTGCGCATCTTGTGCGCTGACCGCAAAAACGATTCCGCAAACGTTACACCCAGTCAGTAACTTTAGATTGTAAGCCTTTGGCAGGGTCCGCCTCCCCCCACCCCTTAGAGTGTCCTTCTTGATCTTGCAACCCCAGCTATGACACCCTTCCCATGGCCTTACTCGGACTTGCATTGCTGTGTTTTTGTAAAATCATATGATCATGCATCTTATGCCCTGTTTGCATGGATGACCTTGTGCTATGTATCAGAATCAGAATATTTAATTTCGCCAAGCACGACTGGGCCGTGCCCGGAATTGGGTTTGGCAAGTGCAGGGCAAGTGTGAAAAAGAGCAGGACATACAATACAACTACATGCACGCATCAACAATATAAAGATACAGTTAAAGCAATTGGTCACATATGAACACATTTACATAGCAATATGCTTCCGTGCGGTCAGGTTTAGAGTTCTAAGAGTTCAGGTAGTTTACGGCTGAGGGGAAGAAACTGTTTCTGTGCCTCGTGGTCCTGGTGTAGATAGATCGGAATCTCCGGCCTAAAGGGAGTCTACTGAAGAAGCGAAAGCATGGATGGGACAGATCATTAGCTATTTTTTGAGCACTGGAGCGCAGTCTTGAGTTGAAGATTTGATCAAGAGAGGGGAGTGGTTTCCCGATGATTCTCTCCGCTGATCTGATGACCCTCTGCAGTTTGTGTCTGTCACTGGCGGAGGAGCCAGCATACCAGACCAGGATGGAGGAGCAGAGGACAGATTCAATTGTGGCTGTGTAGAAGCTCGTCAGAAGGTCGCGGGCCATACCAAACTTCTTCAGTTGGCGTAGGAAAAATAGTCTCTGCTGGGCTTTTTTCTGGGTGGTGGTTGTGTTGGCTTTCCAAGTCAGGTCCTTAGAGATTGTCGTGCCGAGGAGGCGTGCACAGGGAACATTATCAACTACCGTGCCGTAACCATTTGCTACCGCTCTGTCTGTCATCCCTTGATTACATTGTATGTATCCCTATTTATTGTCCAGTGCAGCGTAATATGTAGGCGCTTTATAAATACTATAAATAATAATAGCTGATACCCCTTTTCCCATGAGAAGTCTTTACCTCTTCTAAAATAGATCATTAGGGGTTCTATATGGCCGTTATTGTGTGAAACTCCTCCCACAGTGTGATGCCAGGTCCTAGGTCCTGACAGTTTCCCTTCTGTGAGCCTTGTTGCATTGTGGGAAATTACAGCTGTTTCCAACTGCCAAGCAACCAGTATCTCCCTCTGTGCACATGTACTTTATATCTATGAAAAACAACCTTTAGCCTATTGCAATGTTGGTGGGTGTGGTTATTAATAATGACAGCTGGTGCTGTCTACCCTTTTTCCCTGAAAATAAGCCCTAGCTGGAATTTTGAGCATGCTTGAAATATAAGACTTATGCCGAAAATAAGCTCTAGTGGACGTTAAAGAGGAGGAAGAGACGGCAAGCAAGCGAGGACACATCGGTGCAGTGCCAATTGGGCTCTAGTCCTGTCATCCCAGCACACAGCAAGGTTATCAGCTATGTGCAGGGATGACAGGGTAGGTGTCTGATCAGTATAGTAGCATACCTTTAAATTCAGGAACAGCACAGTACAAAGAAACATGAAATGTTCTGCTGAGAGACACTTCCTGATAGAAATATAAGACACCCCCTGAAAATAAGCACTAGCACATCTTTTGGACCAACAATTAATATAAGACATTGTCCTATTTTCGGCGAAAGTGTCAAACAAAATAAATAAATTACATGGCGAATAGCAATAATTTCTTGCTCTATTTTTTGCAATGTATTAATTTATTTTTTCCCCTTTTTGTTAAAGTTCCTCTTTAACTGCTTAATAACTTAAGACCATTTTCAATTTATACGCTGTCCTCAACTACAGCTGTCTGTGTCCAGAAGTTCTGCATAGCCTCCCGCCAGAGTGGGACTGTATTTAAAGAAGAACTTTATTGACACATAACAGAATGTAATACATTATTCAGGATACCCATTTTTACCTTATTTGTCCAGCTTTCAGCATCAGAAATGCTTCTTGTATCTTTATAAAGCTGTATATTGGTATGTAACCCTGCTCTCACAGTGATGTTTATCCTAGGTTATGATGTCATGCAGATTCAGCCTTCTAGCTCAAAACACTCTGTGAGATCATGTGATGTTCCTGCTCACTTAAAAAGTACCTTAAAGGGAATCTGAAGCAAAAATAAACGTATGATATAATGAATTGTATGTGTAGTGCAGCTAAGAAAAAGAACATTATTAGCACAGATATGAGTCTCATATTGTTTCCAGTACAGCAATAGTTGTTATCTATGCAATAGAGCTTCTCTGAGCTATCCGACTAATGTAGTCAGCGAGCAATGCTATTTTCTGAAGCACTTATACATCAAAGAAACAATGAAAGACAACTTTAGATAAGATTTTACTGCAAAGAAGTTCAAAGGGTCATTATTTCTGCTCAGTTTCATAGTTTAAAATGTGGAGTGTAGTTTGCAAACTGCAAATATTAGAGAGTGATGCAATGTTATACAATAAAGTTATATAACTGAAAATAAAAATATGAGACTCTTTTCTTTGCTACTAATGTTTTATTAGTTATCCGTACTACACATACAATTTATTATAATATACTTTTTTACGCATTAGTGTCACTTTAAAGAGGACAGATAGGGGGAAGTCTGTGTTAAATACTTATCTGGTCTAATGTCTTCGACTTTTTCACCACAGGTGATGCTCTACCCCCTCCTCGGCAGTGCAGTCATGGCCATGTGTCCAAAGATTGATAAAGCACTTGAAAACCTCCGCCTGTGTTGTCATGGCCCGCCCAGCTCAGCAGCCACCAATTAGGCCACAGCTGCAGAGAAGGGGGCAGGCTAAGAAGGGCCGGATTTAGGCCAAGGCCACCTAGGCCATGGCCTAGGGAACCACAGGAGCAAGGGCACCAAAGCAGCATTCTAAACTGGTGCAGCATTTGCAAGCTTGCAAAAACTGCAATGCAGCTAGATCAGGCGAGCCCTGACCAATGTGCTCTGCTGCTAGCCGCCTGTGCAGCAGCCACCTTGCTCTCTGTGCATGTTTGCATTGTGGCCAGTGGCTATGGACTTGGGCCGCATTGGAGATGAAAAGGAAGAGGAAGCTTCTGCACTGGGGACGAGCTGATGGCTGCTGCGGTGTGAATGTGAGCTGGCTACCTATACTGAAAGGGGGTGGGAAAAGGAGGGATTAAGGGTCACTGGAAGGACATGCTGCTTGCTTTTTTGGCAGGTGGAAACTGTTATTTCCCACAATGCAACAAGGCTCCCACAGTGGGATGTCAGGACCTCAGTGCTGTAAGGCGCTGACATCACACTGTGGGAGGAGTTTCACCCCAAAATCAGCCATACAGAGCCCCCTGATGATCCGTTTGAGAAAAGGAATAGATTTCTCATAGGAAAGGGGGTATCAGCTACTGATTGGGATGAAGTTCAATTTTTGGTTGTGGTTTCACTTTGAGTTTGAATGCATTCTTGTTTCAGGTGTGTGATTTAGACACTCCTGATGCATGAAAGAACAACAGGATGCCAAGCAACTGGTATTGTTTGAAAGGAAATTAATATATCACCCTCCATATCACTGTATCTTCAGTGGTCCTTTAAGGCAAATGGGAACTTGACAGGGATTTTTTGTTTGCATGTAAACCACCATACCATAGGGCTCTTTCATCCTTTTTTGTTTGGGAATTTGCTATACATTTGATCATCATGTTGCATTAATCATTGTCGTTACTATGTCTACCAATTCTGTATTGTGTACCAATGTCTATATTTTGCATATACCATTGTCTGCATTATGGCAAAGACAGTTAACCTTTTGCAAACTCACATGCAAATGTTCATACAAATGCATTCACAGAATTCAATCATCCAGGAACCACTGCTATCCCTACAACTTAGTTAAAAGCCGAAGTCTTAGTACAAAAGAATACATTCTCTTGCACAGTCACCTACACCGCGCAGAGGTACCCCAGAATTCATAATGTTTTCATGTCTGCACTATGCATGTTACAGGGCCAACGTTAGGACACCTATGAATACTGAGGTACCTCTGCGTGGTGTAGGTGACTGTGCAAGAGAATGTATTCTTTTGTGCCAAGACCCCAGATTTTAACTAAGCTGAAGGGATAGCAGTGGTTCCTGGATGACTGAATCATGTGAATGCTTTAGTGTGATCATTTGCATGTGAGTGTGAAAAGGGTTAACTGTCTTTGCTATTTTGCTCGCCATACCCCCTTTAGCACCTCCCTCATAACATATTTAAATGTCCTAACTTGAGGGGATGTACCTGGATTTTTATGTTTTTTATTGTCTGTATTTATATGTACCCAATGTGTGTTTCTTACTCTGTACAATACCACAGAATATGTTGGTGCTTTATAAATCAGTAATCATCATCATCCTCATCATGAAGCCCCCCTGAAGACAATTAATATAATTTAGTTTCATAAGGATTAGGCTGAATGTATGCATTGCTATGTGCATAGCCTGACACACACAAAGCAAAAAAGAGCTTCCATGTGTACTAGACAGTATTTATGTTTGCCCTGGATAATGCAGGTTCACATAGACAGAAGTGATTGATCTCTCTAGTGACTCCAGGAAGAGAATTTATTTAATTACTAATTTACTTTGTAGCAAAAGGTCGGCTCGCCTGTACACATTGCCATTAGCATCCGTTATTCAATTCTGACCTCTGATGTATTAGTTCCATTTCTCAAAAATTCATTACACAAGACAAGGTACAACATCACAATGTTCTACATTTCTTTAGTTGTATCTCTAATATTTTTGATAAACATAGGTAAGGAGCCTGACACTTGATTAATAAATACTTATATTGCTGGTATTTTAACCTTGAGCTATTAGCCCTCCAATGTTCCTTTATACTTGAATGACATCTGCAATCCCACAAGCAAAGAAAGGAAGAGAGTGGTGTTGCTATTTGGATTTGGGTCAAAGTACAATTGAACTGGAATTCTGGGTAATCAAGGTCAACTCTTCCCATCAACTCCTAGTGCACCTATTCTTGGCGCAAACTAGGAGAAGAGTAGGCAGGCACTCAGTAAGACTGCAGATGTAATGACTTTGGCTGTGTTAATAAGCAAACGCCAGTAGAAACTACGTGCTCACGACAAAAAGTCAAAACATGGCCTCAATCACAAGGAAGAGAAAAGCAAAAAATATGTCTGGCACTGTAGCTTTAATGCAAAAGCAGCTGGTGTACAAGCATATATTGTAGATGATTCACATAAACATGTCCATAAATGATGGTACTTATCGTGCTCTGTGCTGGAGTGGGGAGGCACTGTGGGTGCACGGCCTTACGACCGTTTCACAATGGGCTGAGCCTTGCTTCTTCGGAGGCCAATCGTGCACGTGGGGAACAGCGCCGGCAATTTATTTGCTTGTCCTGATATCCTTCACCATTACCGCCGAACACCCGATCAAACACGGTGGCCCGACTGATCGATACATGCATCGTCAATCAGGCATGAACTTGGCGGCACCGATTTTCATCCAATTTGATAATAATTATCGAATAGGATGGTCGATCAGCCACCAAGTCAAGAAATGTATGGCCACCTTAAAGAAATACTTAAGCCTATATCCCCCCAAAAAAATCAGTTTTACTCACCTGGGGCTTCTACCAGCCGTCCTGTGCCCTCACACTCATTCGTGGATCCTCCTGTCCCCCCCACCAGCTACTTTCACTCCGTCAACAGGCCTGGCCACGCGTCTCCTTCCACGCGTTCCTGTGTGCAATAGCTCCCTGCAGGGCTGTGGAGTCAGTACAAAAATCATCTGACTCCTCAGTTTATGAAACCACGTACTCCAGGTACCCTGAATGAATCTGACACTTCGACTCCGCCTCCTTAGTCTAATACTTACCAGGGCTGTGGATTTGGTACAAAAATCATGCGACTCCCGACTCCTCAGTTTATGTAACCACCGACTCAGACTCCAACTCCAGGTACCCAAAATTGCTCTGACTCCACAGCTAGAGATGGCTCAAACCTCCGATTTTCAGTTTGTGAACCTTGAACGCGCACTTTCGCAAAAAGTTCGGTTCGCACAAACTTTTCGAACCGCAATAGACTTTAATGGGGAGGCGAACTTTGAAAACTACAAATATTTATGCTGGCCAGAAAAGTGATGGAAAAGATGTTTCAAGGGGTCTAACGCCTGAGTTTTTGCATGACAGAGTGCTACACATGCCAAAAGTCCCGGGGAAAAATCAGGATTGACGCACAGAAGCGTTTTAAGGGCAGAAATCACATTGCATGCTAAATTAGAGGCCTAAAGTGCTTTAAAACATCTTGCATGTGTATACATCAATCAGGTAGTGTAATTAGTGTACTGCTTCACACTGACACACCAAACTCACTGTGTAACGTACCGCAAACAGCCGTGCTGGACTGGTGCGCACCATGGCCAGAGTGCAGGCGATAGCAGTTTTCAAGCACATATGGTCGCCGGGCTGAGGTAGCTCAATGACAGAACAACAGTGTGAGGATCCGCTGACCACTGTTCAGGTCTGCATTCTGCAGGTCTCTGGAAGAGAGACCTTTTGTCAGTTGTGCAGCTTGCTGCTGAGGAATTTGTATACGTTTGTCATGCAGATTGCCTAGCCACATCCTTTGTAGGCTTGCTCTATATATACCATGTGATATCACAGACCTGGGCTGGTCATAAGGATTTAGTCCTGTGTAACACTCCTGTAGTATCAGCCTTGCTCATTGTTTGAAGATTAGCTTAGAGTAATTCCTGGGACTGCACTAGGCAGGTTTCCCTAGTGCAGTCAGGATTGCTTATCTGTTTTGTTTGTCTGTTGCGATTGTCCTGTCCCAGCGGTGGTCGACAGGAAATCGTTCTGTGTGTCTGGGTGCTAACCTGAACAGCGGTTGTTACTGGTAGCTCCTTCTGATCTGTCTTCCTGGATCACACTAGCCTCTTGCGCTAGTGCTGTGGATCCTTCTGTTCTATCTGCCTGGATCGCACTCGTCTTGTGCTAGTGTTGTGGATCCTATCTCTCGCTTGTTCATGCTTTCGTGTGTCTGTAACCGTTAAGCAAGCGCTCGCGTCCTCTGTTTCATGTTTGTCTGTCGGTGGTTAGTTAGGCGTGCTTGTCTCTGTTGTGCTTATCACGCGGGGACTGCGCATAAACGCGTGCACTGTTGCGAATGAGTGCGGTGTTTGCGTTTAGCTAGCGTTTTTTATTTTCCGTATCTCCTCATTGTATGATTTGCTGTGCCTTTGCTACTCTCGTGCTCTGCCTTGCTGTAGCCTTGTGTCACCTCTGACAATCGCCTCTCTCGCGATTGCGTTCCTACTTCATATCTGCTGTTGTGTATGCACCGTCGTGGGTTGGCGACTAGTTTGGTGCACACACATACAATCTGTCCCTGTGCTCATTCTCTTCCACAATCGCTTCTCTTGCGATTGCGTTCTCACTTGGTTTCTTCTGTTGTGTGTCCGCCGTCGCAGGTTGGCGGCTAGATTGGTGGACATCCATATATTCCTCATCTGTGCTTATTCGGTCTTGTGTCGCTGTTAGCAATCGCCATCTCCGGCGATTGCCTTCTCGCTTTGTCTTCCTGGTTGTGTGTTCATCGTCGCAGGGTGGCGACTAGTTTGGTGAACACACATACCCTCTGTCGCTTTGATCTCTCTCTTTCAGGGCTATCTTGCCCTGCGTTTCTTCCCTTCGTACAATTCCTGTCTGGCGTCTGTGGCAGGGCAGAGGAGCTGTTCCTCTGCACTCCACAGCTCCACCTGTCGACAGGAATTTCCCTCTACAGGTGCATTGCACCTTTTGCTGGGTTCCCTCAAATTACACGCTTGTGGAGGATTTCCGCAGTGTCAGCGCACGTCTTGTGCGCTGATCACGGAGGGAATTCCACAATCGTTACAAACAGTGACTGTCCAGCTGATCGAATTTCGTCTGTCCACAATCAAGCAACGACCTTATTATCTTGGCTGTGAGCAACCCCCCCCCCCTCATATAGACACTCATATAGCCGCCGGTCATTGCTTCATTGTGATACGCAAGCCCCTTCACCATGGCAAGGTAACAATCACGAAGTGGAATTGACACATGTACATGCCTTTTGATTGGTTGTTGCAGCTGCAGTGCAGCCAGAAAAATTAGGCAGGCATGTACACGCACCAGAAAAATTATTATAGCGGCCTGGAGTCCTGGACCCTGTTGGTGGTGACGGAAAAGGCAGTCAAGCGGTCTGCAGGCAGAGATGCTGTGTGGGGGGACTGACTTAGTCTTTGGGCAGGCCTGACCATGCTTTGCAGACCACGTGGTCAGATGGACCCTTGACCCAACGCTGTGTGCCAGAGATGACACCACTTGCCTTTCAACATCACAGTACAGTTTGGGTATCACCTTTTTTGATAAATAATTGCGGCCTGGTATCTTCCACTGCGGTATGTGGCTTTGCCTTTGTGTGCTGCTTTCCCTCAGGTGGTCATCCCATTGCAGTTTGTGCTTTGTCATCATGTGCCTTCGTAAGGAAGTTGTCCCCACGCGGGTCTTAGTCTTTCCACGGCTCAATTTTTAGTGGCAGAGAGTGAGACTAGAGTACAGATGGCATTGTTCTCATCTGAGGCAGACACAAAAAAAATTTCCACACCACTGAGCCCTGGGGTGATGGCACTTTGGTGGTGGCGGCCGACTGAGTGTTAAGTGGGGTGCCAGAATCAGAGCAGGAAGAGGAAGATATGTCATGCTTCTGTGCGGAACCTGAGGTAGATTAGGTGTTCTGTGTTAAATAGTCAACTACGTCCTGACAATCTTGGGGGTTAATGGCACGCGCCTTCTGAACACTGTACTTTGATCCAGGGCCACACAAAATCACGACAGCACGACCTCGAACAGACCTGCCGGGTGGCCTGCATCTGCCTGTTTTGCCCATATTGGGGAGGGGGTGAAGTGAAAGGTATGCACTGACTTGACTAATACAATGTGCAGTCACACAGGTGCAGTGAACAGGTATACAGTGACTGGTATCAATACAATGTGCAGCTGTCACACACACAGGTACCGTGAACAGGTGCAGTGACTGGTATATTATATAACCCTGCTTGCGGTCACGGAGGTAGGTGCACTGAACAGGTAGGTATGCAGTGATTGGTATTACAAATGTGCAGCTGTCACACACACAGGTACCGTGAACAGGTGCAGTGACTGGTGGTATATAACACTGCGTGCGCTCACGTAGGTAGGTGCACTGAACAGGTAGGTATGCAGTGATTGGTATTACAAATGTGCAGCTGTCACACACACAGGTAGTCACTGAATGTGCTGGACCTGGCAGTGGCACAGTAGGAATTACCAAAGGGCCAAGGGCCAGCTGAAACTGACTGACAGAGCTGTATATGCAACAAAAGTGTCTGTGGGATACACACACAAAAAAAGTAGATCACAAGAACAACATTAGCTCTCAAAAGAGCTGTTGAGGGGTGCTTTTTAGCAATAATTATCAGCAAGGAGCAAGCTAACAAGCATAACACAAGAGCCTAACTAAGCTTTCCCTATGTCTACAGCAGGTTCTCTCCCTTCTCTAATTACTGCAGCCGCACAAGTGAGTGAAAAGGCTGACACTGCCTGCCTTTTATAAGGAGAGAGCTCCAGGAGGGAGTGTAGCCTAATTGGCTAACCTGTGTCTGCTGACTGTGATGTAGTTGACCCTAATGATATAGCATAGGGGGCGGGTCGAACTCGCATATAGTTCGTGGTTCACCGCGAACGCGAAACAGAAGTTCGCGCAAATAAGTTCGCGGTCAAACTGTTCGGGCCATCTCTATCCACAGCCTTGGCGTCCTGCACTATTGTGGATGGGAATGTGCAGAAGGAGACGCGTGGCCAGGCGAGTGCAGTAAGCCTGTCGGCGAAGTGAAAGTAGCTGTTGACTGGGGGGGGGGGGGGGGAATGTCAGGAGGATCTGATTGTGACTGCGAGGGCACAGGACGGCTGCAGGGGGATGGTAGCAGCCCCAGGTGAGTAAAACTGTTTTCTTTTTTTTTTTAGGCTTAAGGATCCCTTTAAGTAAACATTAATTTATGTGTTTCACTGACTGTAAGTTTATTGACTGACTTAAAGTGAAAGAAAGGAAAAGAAATATAATTTACTGAACTGGGGCTTCATCCAGCCACCTGTAGTCCTTCAGGTCCATCACTGTTCTCCCAGTCTGCTCAATTATGTGCTCCTCCAAAATCTCGCTGGCTAGGCGACTGCGCATGTGTTGTCCTGGATGCGTGCCATCCCTGTAGTGCAGTCATGGCCCGGAGCATTCTGTACATGCACAGTTGAGAGATTTACGAACTGCGCATGCCCAAAACTTTGCCTTCCATGGCACAAGCAAGGAGGTGCGTGAGATAGAAGAAGCCTGTGGTGTGACAGCTGCAACACAGAATGGACCTGGTGGACAGCAAGGCCACACCCTATGGTGTGCATCACCCCACCTCGCCGTACCTATTATAACGTCGCCAGTGAGCTGGGCACAGGGTGAGCTGAATGACAGCTCACCCTGCTACTGCTCAAGTTCCCAGCGGCATTAAATAAAATTCCCCCTCTGAGTCATAGCAACTCAGAGGACGAAGTTATTTGGGGTCCGATAATTGCAGAAACCCTGAATTATCCTTGTACGGGGTGCACACTATAGCATTAGTGCAATAGCAGCAACCAGCTTCGGCACTCGGCTACGAATGACCTGCTTCGCACCTCCCTACCCATATTTGAACAGAAGTGACATGTGATGGGTTTTTGCTGCCACTTGAAATGCACGGTGTTACCGAAGCCGCCATTTGGCTGCATGTAATTGCAGCTAAATGGCACTTGTGGCTGGCAGCTGGAGAGCTGAACTGCTCAGTAAACAAGCAGTTCAGCCCTCCGCGGAAAAGAGGCCTGAATAAGCCCTGCTTTAATACTTCATATCCCAAGTGTGGCTTGACATATTTACTATGCAGATTGTTTATGTCATATTCTGCTGATGTGTTAATAAATCACAACTTCACATCTTCAAAATGATAATCACCAGTGCTGAATATAAATCAATATGTTCACTCTGCTTACTGAATTATAAAACATAGTTACATAGTTATTTTGGTTGAAAAAAGTACGTCCATCGAGTTCAACCAGATAAACAAATGGTGGAAAACATATTCTCCATCAGATTAAAAGCAAAAGCATGCTCTTCTTGAGCAGGTCACATAGGTACAGACTTACAAGGTACAGAATAACAAGAACATTCTGCACAGTATCCCATAAGGTGAAACTCTTAGAAAACATTAAGTCACATCAGGAGGAGAATGTGCATAAGTATAATACATATGCACACATATACAGTATAAACTAGAAAATATGTCTTTGATTTGTTTTAAGGCACCAGGTCCACTTCCTTGGGAGGATAAACATAAGAGAACTAAATAAACAACAGAGAACTCCCACATAAAAAGGATAAGAAAGGGTCAAATTGAAGTCGATACCTAACATAATATTGCATGGATCTTTTTCGAGAATTTTAATAATGTATGAAAAATCCTTTAGAGAAGTGAGAAACATTGCAGGATAATACCACCAAAGAACAGTGTGTCTCAAGAACAAACAAGGTCAGGGCAATACATATAGGGCTTGATTCACAAAGCGGTGCTAACTGTTAGCACGCCTGTGAAAACCCCCTTAGCACGTCTAAACAAGCTTTTCGCGCATAAAACTTTACGCGCGCAAAACTTTATGCGCGTAAAACTTTATGCGCGTACTGCACAGAGCACAGGGCGCACCGCGCGAAGTGCCCATTAAAGCCTATGGGACTTAGCGCGCGTAAAATTAGCGCACGATCTGATTGAGAAATCCGGTGCTAACCTACTTAGCACCCTGGTTAGCGCGTCTAAAGACTTTAGACGTGCTAAGTAGGTTAGCACCGCTTTGTGAATCAAGCCCCTAGTATGTGCAGAGCCAGGACAGGGAAACTATCTTGCACATCAAAGTCTCAGGGTTATTTCCCTTATTGACTTCCAGATCTTAATTAGGGACGTAGGAAATATTAACTATACTAATTTACCTTTTGCTTTTCTGATAATTTAATGCTTGTAATACCAAATCGGTCATACTCATTTGCACCTATGAACCCTAGGACAGTTTTATGTACTTTTTTCTTTGCAGTGGGGATGCAATGCCTCTGCCACATCCCATAGCAGCGAAAAAAAATGACAAACGTGACGCTGTGGCAGAGTGCGCCAACAGGGTCAAATGTATAGCGCCGCCCCCCTGGCATTCCGGTCAGTCCAACAGGGTCGTATGCATAGCGCCACCCCACTGGGATTCCCGTCAGTCCAACAGGGTCATATGCATAGCGCCGCCCCTTTGGGATTTCCATCAGTCCGACAGGGTCATATGCATAGCGCCGCCCCCCTGGGATTCCCGTCAGTCCGACAGGGTCATATGCATAGAGCCGCCCCCTGGAATTCCTGTCAGTCCTACAGGGTCATATGCATAGCGCGACTCCCTGGAATTCCTGTCAGTCTGACAGAGTCATATACTTTGCACCGCCTTCTGGGATTCCCGTCAATGCAACAGGGTCATATGCATAGCACCACCCCCTGGGATTCCCATCAGTCCAACAGGGTCATATGCATAGCGCCTGCGCATGCACACTGCCATTCTCCGGGCTCTGTTGCTAACACTATGCACGTCGCCTATAGACTGCCATTACGTCAAGCATCGTAAGCAGTCAGATCCCCTGCAGAACTGTTCCAAGCAAGGATCCAAAATTACTTTTTACAGCAACATGTACAAGCACAGTCACACATTAACATACCTCATATTTTCCTGTGAAGCCATTTCACACATATTATTGGCAATTTTTTTTATCTAAATATTTTAGGATAAGCATAACAATAAGCATCACGGCTGTTTCCTCTCTTTGAAAAAGCGGGGTAACGCCCGCAGAACTAGTAAGTCCGTTCAGGGGGACCCCGTCTCTCTCTATGCCAACACCTGTTGCCTGCACTCCTCATTCTGGACCTGGGCTAAGTATCCTCTTTATGCACATTTTTTTCTATGGGCTGCTTCACTTCATTAGTATCCATTGAGGTTATTTGCTATATACTGTATAATTGTATGTATTATTATTATTGTCCATTTAGATTGTAAGCTCGCAAGGGGAAGGTCATCCTCCTAATGTTTACTGTTTCAATATTTGTGCTGCTTGAGACTCTGCTGTACATTTTTTGGTTGTACCTATGTTCCCCTTGCCGTCTTATTGTGCTTTCAGTGGCTGGATAGTGTAACAGTGGCTGGATAGTGTAATAGTTAAAGTGGACCCAAATTAAGAATACAAGATTTCAGAAATAAAATCTATTTTCTAAATTATAATAATAAATAGCAGCCTTTTTTCAGCTGCATGATGACAAATATAAAATATTTTACATTTATTGAAGGAACCCCTCCCTTCCTTTCAAATTGCCAGGACAAAATCCGGCAAACTGGTGGAGTAGATGGTGTCCGGCAATGGAGGAATTGCTAATGGCTGCCCCCAGTATAACCCTAGTTATGGAATGAGAAGGGTGAAAAGCATGCACTGAAATGATCATAGGCTTGAAGGAGTGTTTATTTATCGTTGTGTGTGTCAGTGGTGCAACTAAATATTTTTAATTAAAAAAAATGTTTGGTTTGGGTCCGCTTTAAGGGCTCTGCCTCTGACACAGGAGACCTGGGTTCAAATCTCGGCTCTGCCTGTTCAGTAAGCCAGCATCTATTCAGTAGGAGACCTTGGGCAAGACTCCCTAACACTGCTACTGCCTATAGAGCGCGTCCTAGTGTCTGCAGCTCTGGCGCTTTGAGTCCGCCAGGAGAAAAGCGTGATATAAATGTTCTGTGTTTGTTTGTAAAGCTCTGCGGAATATGTTGGCACTATATAAATAAATAATAATATTATTATTATTTTAGGTATATAGCGCCAACATATTCCGCAGTGCTTTACAAAGCACAATAAGTCGACAAGAGGAACATAGGTACAACCAAAAAATGCACAGCAGAGACTCAAGCAGCACAAATATTGCAACAAAAACAGTAAACATTAGGAGGATGACCCTGGCCATGCAAGCTTACAATCTAATGGGTAGTGTATGTATGTGTGTTATATTCTTCAATTGCGCCGATTTCCAGTTAGCCCTTTATCATGTACTAGATTGATTGTTCATATTCCTGGTTGGTCACGGTTTATTGCACTATATCGGCACTTTATCTATTTTGGATGGATAGCACCTTTATTACTGAACCCGGGTTCTTCCACCTGGGGGCACAAGTATTTGATCCCCCAGTGTTGATATTATTATAATATTTTACTCTAATGTGCAGTTGATACACTATTTGCAACAGCTTATAATTGGTAGGGATGCTCATTCGGATTCCGCGGAAATGCAATTTCCAAAATTCCGATCAGAAATTGCATTTCCGCATCGGAATGCGTAAATCGGTAATGCAAGCACCGTAGGCGGATTTCCGCCGGAAATCGCGGAAATTTCCGCCGGAAATTGCGGAAATTCCACCCGACTTTAACATTGATTTTCTCAAAAACTATAAGGTCTTTTTGAAAACTTTTTTTTGTATCTTGTTCACAAGATTCGGTTTAATAAACCCTGAAAATGAGGTGTTTCTAGGACTTAAGGGGGCTTTGCTATTAACCGCTAAAGTCGGCGGATTTTTACTGTAATGTACAATGCAGAAAATCTGCATCTGCCCATTTCCTGCATTTTACAAATTTACCAAATTTTCAGGGTGTATTAAACAGCATCTTTTGAACAAGATGCAAAAAAAAGTTTTCAAAATAGTTTTTGAGAAAATCGATGTTAAAGTCGGGCGGAATTTCCGCGATTTCCAGCGGAAATTCCGCATTGGAATGCGGAAATTGGTAGCGGAAAGCGGAATCGGTACATGACGGAATGTGGATTTACCGCGGAATCGGAAATTGGCATTCCGACCATCCCTAACAGGAAGGTACGTATCGGTATAGAATCGTGAGGCAAGAGAGTAATCAGTAATCAGGCAGAGGTTCAGCAACATGTAGACAGATGAGCAGAAGTACAGGATCAGAAAACAGATTCAAAGTCAGAGTGCTAGCCAGAGTCGTACACAGGAGATCAATACAATAATAATATCCTAGCCTGGGTGTGAAATCCTTGGCAACAACACCCCGGAACTAGTCTAACAAAATAACAATAACAAGACTGCATAATTTCTAAGCTTGGTGTGAAATCCGTAGCATCAACACCAGGGAACTACCTAAGGTCTGCGCGCTCACATGCAAGTATTCACGACAACAGACAAAGTAGCAATGCAGCCCGGAGGCTTATAAAGCAGAGGAGACCTCACTGGCACGCCCCCCTCTCATCAGCCAATTCTGGGCGCCGTGGGTCTCCCCTGACGTCAGCTGACCGGCAGGTCAGCTGACGGGCTTCCTCCCCGCATAAAGCTCCCGTCTATGCGCGCGGCCGCGCGCTATGGCAGCCCCCTGCACGGGAGAACGTTCCGTCCTCGGCGTCCTGCACGCCGAATGGACGGATGGCCGCATGGAGGCAGCTGCGGCGGTGCTGTTCGCCGCAGCTGTCTCGGATATTACACTCCCCCCGTGTCTCCCTGTCTGACAGCAATGTGTTTGTTGTCCGACAGTGCTTTCAATGCCTCCTGCTCAGCAGTAGTAAAGGTGGCCATACACTGATAGATTTGCAACAGATTCGACCATCAGATAGATTTCTGTGAGATGCCTGTCAGGTAGAATCTGACAGGAATCTATCTGATGAGTGCCACACACTAGGAACAGATTTCAAATAGATTTCAGAATGAATCGAAAAGCATTACTGCACCATTAGATCCAATGCAACTCTATGGGCCATATGGGATGGCAGCAGATCAACCTAGATACCATCCTGTCAGATAGATCAAATTGATTGAAATCGATCGAAATCAGCCGCAAATCAATTGATCGGTTGATTCTATAGATTTGATCGAATGATTGGTTGCTGAAATCGACCAGTGTATAGGCCCCTTTAGATTAGAGTGGGTCCTTTGGGAGGTGTCATGGCAAAGTGTCTTGAATTGATCTAAAACTATTTGATAGAAAGTTTTAATGTATTTGCCCTTGGGGTATTTGCATGGGGTAAAAAACGTACTTTGGTTTGAATGAGGTATGTGCAATCTCATGATTAGGTAGATATTGTAACTACTTCTCATCCTCTTCTATCCCAGTCCCTTCAGCTAATAGATCCATCAGATCGGTCATAGCATCCCCAAACCCCATCTCTTTGTCGAAGTTCCCCGTCAGGCATGGGTCTCTAACTACCTCAGAGTGTGTCTTCTGGTGGGCTGACTTTTTCTTGGCTTGAATGGCAAAAAATCTCTTAAAGGGGAACTGAAGAGAGAGGTATATGGAGGCTGTCATGTTTATTTCCTTTTAGACAATACCAGTTGCCTGGCAGCCCTGCTGATCCTCTGCCTCTAATACAATTAGCCATAGCCCCTGAACAAGCATGCAGCAGATCAGGTGTTTCAGTGGTTCAGACTTATAAGTCTGATCTGACAAGACTAGCTGCATGCTTGTTTCTGGTTTTAATCAGATACTACTGCAGAGAAATAGACCAGCAGGGCTGCCAGGCAACTGGTATTGATTAAAAGGAAATAAACATGACAGCCTCCGTATACCTCTCTCTTCAGTTCCCCTTTAAGTGTGAGGGTCCTGACTCCTTATAAAACGATAAAGGTCTTTATAAAACTGGAATTCATTGGGTTTACTGGTAGGGGCAAAATTAAGACCTTTTTCCAATAGACTTATTTCACTGTCAATGAGCTGGTATCAGGGGCATAGCAATAGGAGGTGCAGAGGTTGCAACCACATCGGGGCACTTGGGCCAGAGGGGCCCCAAGCGTCCCTCCCTCAACCACAGTATTAGCACTCTGTTGGTCCTGTGCTCATAATAATCACTTCGATAGATACTTTAAATGGTGGTAATCATTAACAAAGTGCTCCTTAGACCCTTCTTGCACCTCTAACACTGTAGTTGCCATTGGCAGGTTTTGGTGCGCTGTATCAATTGTTATGTATAGAGTGCTTTGGGGGGGGGCAATGTAAAACTTGCATCGGGGCTCCTTAGCTACGCCACTAGCTGGTATGAGGATAAATTAAAGATTTTTATGGTGGAGGATCTCTTGTTCTTTGTTTCTCTTTTTTTGGACCTTTCTCCCACTTCTATGTCCCGTTCTAGTTGATCTATATGCCTTTTGAGTGATACCTGGGTTTTTAGGGGGCCCTCTTCCAAAAAATGGTCCTATTTGGGATCTCTCAATATTTCCCCAGAGAGTGTAGCTATTCCGGCCCCACCAAATAGGGAGTCAAACATAGGCAGAATGATCAGAAAGTAATCTCATACCCTCTTTTGTATAATTCTCTAGGCCCACAATGACCATGCCTCCCCTGTTGTTCGCCTGTCTGACAACAATGTGTTTGTTGTCAGACAGGCATGGCCGGATTTCTGGCAAGGCCACATAGGCCATGGCCTAGGGCACCAGATAAACAAGGGGCGGCCTGCAGACAGTGGGCATTATTTGCAGGGCATTATTTGCAAGTGTCCAAACACATGAAATGGGTCAGGATAACTGCACTATTAGTACCAGCTGGCATCTGCCTGTGCTGTGCTACAGGCAGCTGCAGTCCGTTAACCAAACGTTTGTGAACAGTGTGTGACTAGCAAAAAGCCAGACCTTGTCCAATGACTAGCAGCTGCAGGCAGTTACAGAAGGTCGGGTCCCACGCACTTGGTGTGGGGGATGAAAGGACCAGGGGCAGCACCAGCAAATAGTACAGAATACAGAAAGCAGCCTCTCACAGTACCCATTTCTTAATTATTGATGGCCAGCGCTGTTACCCTGGAGACAGCAGTGGGTACAGGACTCACTTTTACGTGTTGCTGACCCCACCCAATGTCCAATTGTGAGCCACTTTTGACTATGTGTGTGTGGTGGATGGCTCCCACCACGCCCATCACCTGTAGATCGCTTGATTGACCAGTTCCCCCATGTGACGTGATTGATTCACTTCACGTTGCCATGGAGACCTCGGCATTAGCCGCAATAGTGGACACCATCAGCCCAAAGTTTTTTGGGTGTGTGTGTGGAGAGAGGTGGTAGGATACGGTTTCGGTTGGGGCGGCTGGTAATAGTCGGCCTTGGGCGGTAAGAAGTACAAATCCGGCCCTGCAGACAGGGCTTTCAATGCCTCCCGCTCAGAAGTAGTAAGCTGCTCCATCAAGCATCTGATTTTATACACAAGGTATACTGTATAGTTTACATCTTGATCTTTTGGGATTTTGATCAAGAAACTTTTGAACAGTATTACTTGTGAATTTTCGCCAAAGGCATTTTCACATTGAAAATGGCATTTTCGTTTTCAAGAATTTTCACGTTTTCGCTTTCGAGATTTTCTATATAAATACGCTAAAATGTTCGCCTAATATTTACTGACTATCAGGGTTAATAGCAAAGTCCCCTTACCAGGTAGAATCGCCAAATTTGCAGGGTATGTTAAGAAGCAAAGTGGGTACAAGAGGAAAAAACATTTTCAAAAAGTCCTTATAGTTTGGGAGAAAATAGATTTTAAAGTTACGATAGGAAAAAGGTATACATGTAAAGAGAGACTGAAACCAATTTAAAAAGCAGTTTTTACCTATTTTTTAGTTGAAGGATCATTGCCAGACCTAAAACGCTGCATTCCTGCGGCCGGACGAGGGTTTTATAACTCCCAAATCCCCGGGGCTAAAACTGGGGAGAGCTTCCTGGTAGAAGCAGAGCTTTCTGCAGTAGCTCTGCCTCTCCTTGCATCAATCCCCGCTGATCGCCGCCCAGGGGCATCTCTAGCCATTTTGTCACTCCAGGCGAGAAAACCTGTGGTGCCAACCTTATGTGGCCAGCATTCACCAGAAAATAATTGTAATGTGGCCAGTATTTCACTAGAAAATGATCCTAATGTGGCCGCGTTCACCAGAAATGTATGCTCACCTGTAAAAAAAAAAGCATTTACTCACCTGTTGCCAGATGTAAAAGTAAAAGTGATTCCAGGTGAAGGAAACAAGACCTTATTGCTCAAATTTGTGTTGCTGAGTGTCAATATAGCTTCAATCCCATGACGGGAGCTTTGGCTTTCATACAAAAAAATCCAGAGACAACATGGGCAATTGTTGGACGAGCTAGCCCAGAGCAAGATGTGCTGTTCTATGAACAAGGTGAAAGAGTGGGTACTCTTCTGGCTCAGATTGCCCACACAGGAAACTCACCCCGTAATCACGCAAATACTTGATACCTCCGGTAATCTAATAATGGGCCCTGCTGAAGTGAACGCAATTGTTGCATCATTTTACCATGATCTTTATGCTAGTCATTCTCAGGCCACCTCTAAAGACTCTGAGAACCACTTATCTGAACTTAATATGCCTAGGTTAACACCGGAATAACGTACAACCCCTGATGCCCCGATCAAATATAAGGCCGGGGGAAATATGAGGATCCCGAGGAAATACATATGGCTGTAGCTAGCTTTCCCAGTAAAAAAAAAAAAAGTCCCCGGACTTGATGATATCACCATTAAAATCAATAATAAATACGCTGATGAACTCTCCCCTGCTCTACTGCAAACCTAGGAGGAGGCATTTATAACAGGCATGCTTCCAGAATCGATGTGTCAGGCACTTATCGTGGTGATACCCAAGCCTGGCAAGGACCCCTCCACTGTGAATCCTGTTTTTATCCGGCATCAATCAGACCGGATTGATGCCGGATAAAAACACCTCTCTAAATGTACGCAGACTGTGGACTAATTTAGAATGTGGTATCCAAGGCGAGAGGTTGGTTGCTTCTCTTGATTTGGCCAAGGCCTTTGATTCATTGGAATGGCCCTATTAGATGGTGGTCCTTGCCAGGTTTGATTTTGGTGAGGGATTCTGTGGCTGGTTGAAATTACTATACAGTTCCCTGACAGAAGAGATTTGCACCAGTGGGTGGATCTCAGAAGTTTTCCTGGGAATGGCCCAGCATGCCCTGGTACATTCCCTGCTGCAAAGGAGCAACTGTGTTCTCCCATTGGAGGTTCCTGTACAAGCAATTGCATGTTTGGTGGACTGTAAGTTGAAGTATACCTTAGGGCTGCATAACCAAGCCAGACAAATTACTGGTACAGTATCCAGAACTCCTTAAAAATTGATGCCACAATTGAATACAGGTAGCCACTCGCTTCCTGTGAGTGGCTCTGATACCTCTGTGGGGGGCAGGACTTGCAGCACGTGTCCTGCAAAACTTTCTGCTCACACTTGAGCTTATCATGAAGCCATCTTCAAAAAGCCGCCAATCATAATAAGCCACTCACATCTGTAATGTGAGTGGCTTTGATACTTCCGCATGCAGGACTTAGCACTCTACTCTCCACTCTCCTTAGTTTTGCCATGAGTAGGCCCGCTCTGATCTGCACTACAAGTGAAAGTAGCTTGTACTGTGCTCCACACGCTACCAGATGTGTCATCATTAACAAGGGAAGAGATACCCGGGAGTGCATACAATCCCATGGGAGGACTGTGACGATACTTTTATCAGATACTAGCTGATGACCCGGCGTTGCCCGGGTATGTATTTGGCTGGTGTTGGCTCCGCCCACTTTTTCCTAACCATAACACACAAACACTCAATGACCAAGTTTTTGAGCTTTGGGGTCTATGGCATCAATATTTGTATATTCCCATAGAAATTAAACAAATCGGATTAGCAGTTTGTGACTCCGCCCCTCTCCAGCACTTGAACCCTAGTCACCCAATGACCAACTGTAGCAGGTTTGAGACCTCTGCTATTAAGAGTGTAAAAATGACAGCAATTTAAATATTCCCCTTGAAAATCAACAGGTGAATTTTGATTGGCTATTATAGGCTCCACCCACTTCCATGAATATTAATCTCAGTCACCCAGTGACCATCTGGGCAAAGTTTGAAAACCCTGCCATTAACAGTGTAAGAAGGGCTGCAGTTTATATTTTCCCAGTGAAATTTGTTTTTGGCTCTGCCCACTTTCTGTAACCTGGACACACAGTCACTCAATGACCAAGTTTGTGAGCTCTGGTGTCCTTGACATCAATTTGTATTTTCCCAGTGAAATGAAACAAATCTGATTGGCTGTTTGTGGCTCCATCCCCTTTTCTGAATTTGAACCCCAGTGACCGAATTATCAACTGTACCAGGTTTGAGGCTTGTGCCATTTGAATGGCAGCAATTGTAATATTCCCCTTGAAAATCAACAGGTGAATTGTTATTGACCTTTTAGGCTCCACCCAATTTTCTGAATATTAATTCCAGTCACCCAGTAACCAACAGTGCAAAATTTGAGAACCCTGCCATTAAGACTACGTTCACATTATGAAACGCAGATGGCCATGCTTTCGGAACGCGTATAAACGCATGCCATCTGCGTTTCTATGCATTGCGTGGCTAATCCCATTCACTGAATGGGTCAGCTGCGCGTTTTGGGGAAAAATGCGTGCAGCATGCGTTCTGGGACCGCACTGGTCCGGAACGCATGCAGTGTAAACATCAGACAGTGCAGTCTATACACTGTTTGATGTCGTGTGTGTCGGCCTCCCGCACACGTTGCTGAAATCCGGACGGCAACGCGTGCAAGTTTAAAAACCCTACCAATAACAGAATGGCCGAAATCAATCTAACAAATCTGAATGACTATTTGTGGCTCCACCCCCTTTGGTAAATTTTGACCCCAGTCACCCAATGACTGACTGTATCAGGTTTGAGTCCTCTGCTATTAACATTGTAAGAATGGTAGCAAAGCACATATTCACACATGTAGTTATTGACACTGCCCACTTTTCTAACCTTGACATACAGTCACTCAATTACCAAGTCTATGAGCTTTGGGGTCCTTAGTATCAATAATTTCTGTATTCCCATTGAAATTACACAAATGTGATTGGCTGTTTGTGGCTCCACCCCTTTCTTATTTTAACCCTCAGTCACCCAGTGACCAACTGTACCAGGTTTGAGACCTTTGCCATTAACAGTGTAAGAATGGCAGCAATTTAAATATTCCCCTTGAAAATCAACAGGTGAATTTTGATTGGCTGTTGTAGGCTCCACCTATTTTCCTGAATATTAATCCCAGTCATCCAGTGACCAACTGCAAAGTTTGAGAACCCTGAAACTAACAGTGTAAGAAATGCTGCAGTTTACATTTTCACAATAAACTGTGTTTTTGGCTCCGCACACTTTTCGTAACCTTAGCACACAGTCCCTCAATGACCAAGTTTGTGAGCTTTCAGGTTCCTGGCATCAAAACTTTGTGAAAGGAAGCAGTTTATCCAGCAAGGAAATCTGATTGGCTGTTTGTGGCCCCGCCCCTTTAGAGAATTGGGACCCCAGTCACCCAGTGACTGACTGTAGCAAGTTTGAGGCCTCTGCCATTAACAATGTAAGAACGGTAGCAGTTTCAATATTCCCCTTGAAAATCAATAGGTGGATTTTGATTGGCTGTTGTAGGCTCCACCCACTTTCCTGAATATTAATCTCATTCACCCAGTGACCAAGTGTGCCAAGTTTTAAAACCCTGCCATTAACCGTCTAAGAATGGCTGCAGTTTACATTTTCCCATTGAAAATGAATGGCTGAAATTTGATTGGCTGTTTTATGCTCCGCCCACTTTTCCTGGATTTGTAACCCCCGTCACCAAGTTACCAACTGTGCCAAGTGTGGGGACTCTGGCTTGATTACTGTGAGAATGGCAGCATGTTACATTTTTTCCATTGACATGAATGGGTGAAATCTGATTGGCTGTTTGTAGCTCCGCCCAGGTGTGCAGGGGGGACGGGTAACCCTCAGAACATATCATCCCAGGTAGTAAGGGATCTGTATACCAAGTTTCGTTCAAATCGGTCAAGCCGTTTTTGAGTGATCGCGGCACATACATACACACACATCCGATTTTATATATATATATTTCAAAGTGGAAGTGGTAACGCTGCATCCTCTTGTTTACATTCACAAGAGCGTGTTACACAATTATATATTGTCCATCAGGCGTACCTAACTCCTTCTGGTGTTGCTAAATATAACCCATTGGCTAATGTCCCAAATGCTTTGCTCCCTCTCCCTCCTTTTTGCACCTTATTTGGGAATGCCCTATCATGAAGTCCTACTGGATTCAGATTGTCCAGTTTATGCAGGATAAGATGGGTACTCCCATGACCTCAGACCCCTTGCTTTGCCTTCTGGGTTTTATACATGATGAGGATCTCCACTCCCTATGAAAACCTTCATATCAGAAATATTCACTGCAAGGCAGGAAATAGCTTTAAAATTGCTTTCTCCCAACCCACCTACTCTAAATGCTTGGTGTACTAGAGTTGTAAGGGGCCTACCGCTGAAACAAACTTATATATACCCATAGAGATAGGATTGGGACATTCCATTTGATACGGGACAAATGGAGGGAGAGGTAGTGTTCTTTAATAAGGACCGAGTCGCTGGTGGTAAATGCGCACCTGGGTTTATAGTACCTCCAAGCTGAGACTATTTGTTCCGAACCTGTGAGTTGTTTATATGACATCCTACTGCTTGACCTGTGTTTCCTTTCTGTATGCCGTGATGCATTTTTTTTGTCTTGTGTATACTGATGTATCAGTAGTGTCTGCTATATAACCTGTACCATTGTGTTTTTACAAAATAAACTTCTTACATTAAAATTATGGCCTACGGCAGTACCCAAATCTAGCACAGCGCAGTTGCCGAGCGGGCACCGAAATGACCTCCTTTGCTTGACATGTCCCTAGACCACAAGCCTGTACTCATTTACTTATAAGTGAAGATAGTAATTGTGATGCAGTTTTTTTCATTGTATGCTGATGATTTCATGCAAACTGTACCATGGAAATAGGCCAATCAAATGCACTTCCTGTTAATTTTGATTGTCCCCATTCCAAGCTGCATACACTTTGGAATGAACATTGCAATCGCATATCAATGGTCCAGCTGGAAAGTCTTTGCGTCATATTGACCATCACTAGTGGCCATCTTCTTTGGCCCTGTGGCCATTGCGATCGCGATGGTGCATAATGATGTTTTGCGATTTTGCGGCAATTGAGTTTTGCGATTCTCAATCCATTGAATGAGAATTGCAACACAATCCCCGGGAAAATGCTGCATGCAGCACGAATGCGATCGCCAGAAATCGCTATCGCCACGGTGTGAGGAATCCCGTAGGATTACTGATAGGGATGCTCATTCAGATTCCTCAGAATTGAAATTTCCGATCAGAAATTGGCATTTCCGATTGGAATTAAAAAAACATAAAACGGAATTCTGCAGACATCCGACTTACTGCAACTCAGTAATTTTAGTGCAATCACAGAGCTTGGAAGCACTGGACCAATCAACAAATGAAGAATTTTTCTGCAAAAATCGGATCATCACGGTAATTTCAGACCAATCTCAAGACTGGTTTTCTGTTTTTTCCATTTTCCCGATTCTTTTCTTTTTCTTTTTTTGCAATTTATGGTGCAAAAATGACTAATAAAATACTCCACAGAAATCGGCTAAAATGAAATTGGCATAAATCACAATTTCTGCGGAATCTGAAATGGGCATTTCCGACCATCCCAATTACCGCAATCAGCAAAGGGCAAAACGTGGGCTGAACTGACCTTTATGGGTTGCTGGAGGAAGCAGCAGGATGAAGGATGGACAGGAAATCCACAAAACAAGATTGTTATTTAGAAACTTTATTAATATATATATATACATATATACAAACTGATCCAGAGGAAGAAAGATTTACTTCCGATTACACATGGCTTTCCATCTGTCACTGACGTAGTTGAAGTGACGAAACAGCCTCTGTCTCCACAGTGTTATAGGGCTGCGGCGACAGGCGGGCGTAATCACATGATATGGAATCAGCTTTTCTGTTGATGGTATTGGTGGGGGAATCCGCAGGGCAGGTGGTGGGGATGACCTCCCTGCGGACATCTCTTCCCAGTCGATGTCTCTAAAGAACGGGTGTTCCCGTAGATTGGAGACTTGTCTCTGACGTTCTGCTTGGTCTTTGCAAAGCAGACGATTGATCAAGTCACGGAGATCTTCATTTGTGTCCTCTGGAAAAACTGGGTCCTGGTAACAAATGGCCCGTTTGACATCCCTAAATTTTTCAGCCAGTTGGAATGGGTCTCTGCCCGTCTCCATTTCATAGGCTATGACGCCCAGGGCAAAATAGTCCACCATGTGGTTATATCTCTGGTAGCGTAAGATCTCCGGAGCCATGTAAGCCACGGTGCCGACAAATCTTTTGGCTGTTCTGTTGCCAAACATGTCGGTTTTTGAAAGTCCAAAATCTGCGATCTTCGCGTGGCCGTTGTGGTCCAGAAGGACGTTTGCTGGCTTCATGTCTCTATGGATGATTCCCTTGCTGTGTAGATGCTCCAGCCCGCATAGAAGTTCAGCAATGAGGAATCTGAGGGGGGAAAAGAGAAAGATTTGTTAATGCAAAAGTATTCACCTATTACTATATGCATGATATATTATTATTACTGTATATAATTGCATATAAGCCTACCTGTGTATAAACCGACGTACCCACTTTTCCCTCAGAAATCAGGAAAAAGTGGCTGACTCATGTATAAGCCCCCTCCCCAGTATAGCTCCCTCCACTGTAGCCAGATGTGCCCCCAGTACAAGTCACCCTTCCTTCCCATAGCCAGATGTGCACCAAGGATGATACAGCTGTGTCTCAAGACACCACTAGATAGTGCCATAATTATGAGACACAGCAATTGCCACACAGGAAGAACACCCGATCATTGCACAGCTGACATGATGCTTGCACGCTGTGCTCCACAAGCCAAGGGACACAGGTAGCCTTGAGCAGCGCACTCTACATACCATGTTGCAGGGGATGGGGGCACAGACACAGCAGGGAGCCAGCTGGCAAGAGCAGGATCACTAGTGCAAGATCCTTACGCTCCTCTGCCAGTAACAAAACCTGCTTCACCATCCATTCTGCTCCATTGACTCCCATATAAGCTGAGGGGGTAACTTTTCAGCACATTTTTTGTGTTGAAAAATTAAGCTTATATGTGAGTATATAGGTTTAGTATTCATTAGTATTTATTTAGCCCCGACATCTGCAGCACTGTACACAGTACATTGTCTTGTCACTTACTGTCCTCAGAGGGGCTCACAATCTAATCCCTACCATAGACATATGTCTATGTATGTATGATGTGGTGTATGTATTGTATTCTAGGGCTAATTTTGGGTTAAGCCAATTAACTTATCTATATGTTTCTGGGATGTGGGAGGAAACCGGAGTGCCCGGAAGAAATCCACACAGACACAGGGAGAAAATACAAACTCCATGGAGATAGTGCCCTAGCCAGGATTTGAACTGGGGATCCAGCGCTGCAAGGCACTAGTGCTAACCACTATGCCACCGTGCTGCCCTGAAACTCTGTGGCAAGTATACTAAGGAATACATACTTTCTTCAATAAAATTATTTTTTTTTTTTTAAATAGTTAACCACGGACGTTTTTTTCCCTTATGGACTAGAGCAATTTTCCCCTTACAGCACTCCTCCCATTCATTTGCCAATAATTTTATTACTACGTACGTATCACAATAAAATGATCTAATTCCTTGATTTTGTCACCACCAGTTAGGCTTTCTTTGGGTGGTACATTATGCTAAGAATTATTTTATTCTAAATGCACTTTAACAGAAATCATACAACAAAATGGTAAAAATTCACTTTTTTAAGTGTTTTATTTTGGTAACTATGGAAGGGAAGTTAAGGGGTTAATTAATGGGATATTATATGTATTTTTCTATTGGGAAGTTTGTAGGTGTAATTTTACTTTTTGGACACTTTACTTTTTGGAGGTGCCAAACTTTATCGGGACCTAGAGCTGTGTGATACTCCTGTTGTTTAATGCCTGAAGAAGCGGGATCTTGCCCGTGAAATGCGTCGCAGTTGTTCTCGGAGTATGTAAATAAATTGTTTTTGACTTAAGCGACAGCATCGAGTCTGTTTTGGGTCGGTTGGTCCACCACCACCACCCGAATATTTTTAAACCTTTTAGTGTGTTTTATCCTATTGGCGCCTCTGTACATCGCTATACCTACACTTTATTCCGATTATTTACTTTTTACTGCATACACGGGTTACAGGAAGCAATGCGTGTATGCTATACTTTCACTTTTGTCAATAAACACAGCATCTCATTGATGCTGGTATTCATTGGTCTCAGGCACTTAGATCAATGAATGGGAACTGTGTTCCCCTTCACTGATCTGTGCACTAACTGGTGGCGACGAGAACCGTGCATGGAAGTGAACGGGAGCACACATAGCCACGATAGCGGTAATAGACTAATATCTACATCCCTGGGATTTCAGATGAAGTCCTGCAGGGCGTAGGTATACCGCCCGCGGTGCAATAACTAGTTAATGCACTGATTTATTTTTATGGAAATATTTGATATATTTTCAGTGAGTGCTCTAGCCTCTAACTCTAACCCTAACTCACTCTGATGGGTTATTGGCAGTAAGTATAGGTGTGCTTTATCTGTTATAATACCCCCACCCTTTCCCTCCCACAGAATTATGGTATTGCTGATCTTACCTGGTGACATCGACCTGAAATGGTGCATGATTCTTTATTAACTGTCTCAGGGTCCCTCCGCTCAGATATTCCATGGCGTAGTAGACGTCATGCTGTTCAGAAGACAGAAAGATAGAAGTTATGATACAGTTTGCTGGGATTTTCACAACTACAGAATAATAGTCTGGGTTTTTTCCACCTGTCTGTTCCTTGGTGACCACAGAAGGGGAGAAAATACTTACCTTGGTCTGGAAGGCCCCGAAGCCATGAGCAAACAGAGGGCTCGTCCCCACCATCTCCAGTACTTGCCGTTCCGCAAGTGGAGAGTCGTATATATCCCTCTTCTTCACCACCTTTAGCACCAGCTGCTCCTCACTGGCCGGGTGAGATGCCAGAAAAACCTGCAAGAATGAATAGGATGTTAGATTATTTGTCAGAATCCATGGCAATCTGTCTATGCTGATCATTTCTTTACAGATAGACAGCATTGGCTTAAGTCAGTATGTGTTACAGTTGCATTGGCTAAAGTCAGTATGTGTTACATTTATCTAGCTACATACACCCATCTATGTCAGACATTTTCAACTTTTTGAGTGCCCTCTGGAATAGGCAGGGCTGCGCTTCAATGGGGCAACCTGGGCAATTGTCTAGGTACCCAGAGCCTATGTAGGCCTCCAGTGGGGTAACTAGAATTCATGGGGCCCCCAGCAGAACTTTGATTTCCCCAATGTTTACACCCCTTTCCTTGCCTTGCCTCCCCTTGGTGCCCTTCACAGCCTTGAGTCCATCTTACAAGAGTCATAAAACACATGTAGCCATCATGATCTTCCCACCTATAACAAGTGTAGCCACAAAACACCTGATGTGAAGTATCGCCCCTGTATCGGAGATAGGGAAGGTTAGTAGTTGGGGTCCCCCACAGCTCTGGGCCCTCCTGCAATCGTGGGGGCTGCTCACCTCTATTTACACCCCTGTAGGCCACCAAGTCTCTCCCCTTGTGTGGGAGATGCAGCAGAAGGTAATGGTGACATGGGGGGGCGGGTACAAAGATCTCCCAATACAGCTATATTTGGGGGAGGGAGGCAGGGTCACCTAGTGCTGCTATCTAATGGGGAAGGGCGCCCAATACAGCTATACATGGGGAGGAGTCAGGGAAGCCCCATATTAACTTTTGCTCCAGGGCTCCATTTCATCTAGAACTGGCCTTGGATATAGATGTTTTTGCTTACCTTTAAAATACAACGAGAATATTAATTACGAATATTATTACTGCTATGTGGTTAATTACCATTAGCATGGAATAGTACCCCCTAAATGTGTCAGAAGTACCCCCCCTTTGACGCATGTATCTCAGGGAGGGGACCTGTTGAAGATCTCACCACATAGCTTCAACTAAAAGATGCTTTCATAAATCCCCCATCCCTGCAGTCTCCCTCCTCTTGCTGCATTAAGCTGTTATCCATGAAGGTGAGCCTTCACTCCTCCCTGTTGTCTGACACATGCAGACATCCCTAGGAATGTGTCTTCCTGATTACTTACCTTCCCATAACCCCCCTGGCCGAGAAACTTATGGAGGGTGAAGCTCTCCAGAGTCATGGGAGTGGCGGCCTCACTGGCTGCGCTGCTGGTGGAGATCCCGCCTACGTCTGTAAGAAAGAGAAAAAGAGAAGTTAGCTCCAGTGTTCCTGCTTACATTTCATTACCAAGCCATACACATCTCACTGGCCCAAACTCATTACATTATACTGTTTATGTACAGCCTGGGTCCTTCTAGGCTAGAATATGTTCCAGGAAATCCAATCAGAGTTGCAAAAATCAGTATAGCAGTGCCTATTTAGGTGTTAAAGTGACCAACCATTCCATTTTTAATGGAACTAGAAGTTGACTATAAGAATTCCATAGAATACAGTGTGCTAAGATTATCCCTGTGGTACCCCCTCCTACAGTTGTCACCCCAGCCATCTGCCTGATTTGCCTATGCCTAAAAACGGCCCTGGTTAGAAGTCCATCCACAGAGCATAGTGGAGGAGAAATTATGGACGTAACATCAGACCCTGCAAGGGGTGCAGACGCAGGGGGCCCAGAAGCCACAGGGGGCCCTGTCCTGAGAGACTGACAACTAAGGGCTCTGACAAAAAAAGCTTTCTGCTCTCTGGACAATTGTTCTGATAAGGAATCGTACAAAGTTTTGTAGGCAAAGATTTGTAGGCAATCCCTATTTAATGTTCAGCAGGGTCTTGTGTACAGCCCCGTTCTACCTCCAGCCTTTCTACCCCTCCCCAAGTGCTGTGTACTGTAGCGATGCTTGAGGAGCCTGGGCATGGAGAGAAAAATCTTTCTATTTTCTGAACAATTCTTCTGATGATGGGGAGGATGATTATAGAAATTGCTTGTAGATAACTCAAAGGGAACGTGAAGTGAGAGGGCAATGGAGGCTGACATATTTATTTTCTTATAAACAATGCACACTGCCTGGCTATCCTGCTGAGCCTTTGCCTCTACCGGTAATACGTTTAGCCATAGCCCCTGAACAAGCATGCAGATCAGATGTTTCTGACTCAATTCTGACTAGATTAGCTGCTTGCTTGTTTCAGGTGTGTGATCCAGACACTACAGATGTCAGAATAAGGGATAAGCATCCAAATTCCACAGAATTCCAATTTCAAAGTATCCAATCGGACATCGACTTTCTATGGTGGAAATCGCAATACTGAGACTTGGAAATTTTAGGCCAATCAGAATATTTTGAACTATTAGGCCAATCAGAGGATGCAGAAGTGTACCGTGGTTACCAATCAGTAATGCTAATTATTCATAATAGCGTACATCCACAAAAAAATAAACGGATTCTGCAAGAAACAGTATTTGTTTTTTTTTTGTTTTTTTTCTTGTTTGTTTGTTTATTTTTTACAATGAATTAACTTTAATAACCAAAATAGCAAAACCCAAAAAAAAACCAACCCATAAAGGCGCTTATCGAAAGGTGGAATACTGTCGGAATCGAATACAGCATTTCCAACCATCCCTACACAGGATGATTAGCAGGATCCCAGGAAACTAGTATTGTTTAAAAAGGAAATAAATAAGGGAGCTCCCGTATAAGTTCCCTCTTTAGGGCTCTTTTCCATCGGCGCACTTTCAGCCGCGCTTATGGAAACGCGATCGCAGGGACATCAGAGAGCACAGTCAGCTGTTTCCATACATGCGCTGCGATTCACCACTGAATATCAGCGCATGGTCGCTGCATTTTGAGACACTTGCGCCTGCGATTCCATTCATTATAATGAATTGGATTGCAAGCGCCGCCCCCCCAGGGAGTCACGAGCAACGACTAACCGCTTTGTTTACATCTAAAATCGCAAACGCAAGTGGTTTTTCAATTTGTTGGCATGTTTTTTTTCCCCTCCCGGCGCTCCACTGCATACTATGCTTTTGTACAAAGCGCTCTTGCAGAGCGATTCCGTTTTTTCACGTCTCGATGTCAGTTAGAAGTGAACTCTCTCACCCGGAAATGAATAAATACAATGTATGAGCAATCGTCCCATAAAGCGATTTTGTGAGCGTTTAGCGCTCTTCCTATACCTTCCATTAGAGCAAAATCGCCTCAGAAATGGTACAGGCACCAACTTGCGGAGCGCAAAGCTGACAAAACGCGCTTCCTTCTAATAGGGAATCTTTGCACAAGCGTTTTGTGGGCGATTTTGAAAATCGCCTGTGCTTGAAAAAAGTCCGAAAACGCCCCTAGTGTGAGCGAGCTCAAAGTGCACAACCCTGCATTTATTAATGGAAACAAACCCTCAGGGCGCGTTCACACTGAGGGCGTTTTTACCCTTTATGCAAACGCGTGCAGTTTTCAAAATCGCCCTAAGAACGCTTGTGCAATGAATCTCTATGAGATCGTTCACATCTGAGGGGTTCATTTCCGATCCGCTCAGAGAAGGGCTGCATGTACCATTTTTGAGGTGATTCCGCCTCAATGGAAGGTATAGGAAAAACGCAAAACGCTCACAAAATCGCTTTGTGCAGCGAATGCGTTTTTTAAGAATAAATACATTGTATTTATTCATTTCTGGGTCAAAGAGTTCCCTTCTTGACTTGTGAATGACAAAACTGCTCAGGAAAAATGCTTAGAAAACCACTTAGCACAAAAATAACTTGCCCACCCAAGCGCCGGGAGAGGAAAAAAAAAGCATCAAAAACCACCCAACGCTAACGGCCACGCGAACGGAACGCAATGTGAACAGCGCCTTAGTCTGTTTCCCCTTTCGTAAATTCGTAATTTTGATTAATTGCAAAAAAATTACGGCTAACACAAAATTGTAATTTTTTGTTTTACACGAAAATTCATCCTTGAAAAATACTTGTAATTATGAACATTTTTATGAGTATGAAAATGTAATCATTGAAACAATCATGTTGTTTATGGTCGTAATTAGAAAAATGTTGAGTAATTTTCCATGATTACGATTTTTGTATTACGATTCCAATTTTGTCATTGTTGTAATCACGTTTTGGTGAGTGGCTGCATAGTGTAAGGTGAGTGGCTGCATAGTGTAAGGTGAGGGGCTGGAAAGTGTAATGGTTAAGGCCAGAGCCTCTGCCACAGGAGAGCAGGGTTCGAATCTTGGCTCTGCCTGTTCAGTAAGCCAGCACCTATTCAGTAGGAGACCTTGAGCAAGTCTCCCTGACACTGCTACTGCCTATAGAGCGCGTCCTTGTGGCTGCAGCTCTGGCGCTTTGAGTCCGCCAGGAGAAAAGTGCGATATAAATGTTGTGTGTTTGTAATCACCAAAATTACATGAAATTTCAAAAAATCTTAATCACATTATGGTGATCACTACTCTCAACTATAGAGAATTGTCCACTTTTTCTTGAAGTCGACGTGTTTTGGTGCAGCAGTAATCAAGCACCAGATCAGTTTTATTTGCAAATTTACACCAGTCATTTTAGCATAGAAAATGCTATTTTCGCATTTGAAAAAATGTTTGCGAAAATAGCTAAAATTTTTGTTTTTTTTAATGAAAAACAATATTTTACCACGATAATTTGTGAAAAGCGCAAAAATGTGAAAAAAACGACTTTTACAGTGAAAAATTTTACTGCAATATTTTTGGCGTGAAAATGCAAAAAGAGGCAAAAGTTGTTTTCGGTGCCATTGTCACTTGAAAATCAAATTTAACATTGTTTTCGTAAAAAATAATGCGTAAAGAATATTGGCATTTTCGCTCATCACTACAGCAGATTTTTTTTTTTAAGTTTACCCATAAGAAACTGTATAACAAAAAAGGTGACCCTGTGATTATAACTGGATAAACCATTGTAAAACAGATAAAATGAAGCTCATTAAGATGCCTGGTATCCCTTATTTTTAGTAATTCTTACCTGCAGGATCTGTTGTGATGGTAACAACTCTGTTGCCACGGGTGATGCAGCAACAGAGTCTGCCAAAAGCTGCCCTGACACGGCCCATAAAGCGCTGGCATCTCCCCACTGGCTGAGCAGCAGGAAGGCTGGACGGCTGTCCACTGGCTTGGGGCGGTGCGCTGGGGTCAGCTTGCTCCGGGGTGGCTGGTGGGAGCTCATCTTCCTCTGGGATGACTGGCAGGTGCTCAAAGGACTTTTTCTCAAAAGTCCAGTTCCATGCAGGAGGCTTGTAAGGCAGAGGAATAACCTCCGGCACGGTGGTCAGTAGATCACGTAACTGCTGGGTGGCAGGCAGGAGAACCACTGACCTATTGATGAAACCACGTCCCCACATGGGGAACATGGGAACCCCGGCCATGACAGGCAGGGGTTTAGTCCCTACTTGGTGTTAGTAAGAGGAACTAATAGATAGGTTTTGAAGTAAGCTTCAGAAACACAATCCAAGACGCTTTCACACGCAGTGAAAAAACAATAATGACACTGGGCAGCTGGGGCGGATATTATATACACACAGCAGCATTATGACATCACAGCATTATGACATCACACGCTTTCTGTGTGGACCAATCACATTCATGCATACAGCAGTATTGTGTG
Source organism: Hyperolius riggenbachi (assembly GCF_040937935.1). Classification (NCBI taxonomy): domain Eukaryota; kingdom Metazoa; phylum Chordata; class Amphibia; order Anura; family Hyperoliidae; genus Hyperolius; species Hyperolius riggenbachi. Next base: position 109,990,848 of record NC_090650.1, read on the forward strand.
ACATCACTGCTTTCCTGTTTGGCATCACCTGCTGTCCAGGCTCAGCTGCCCTATACAAATCTAATAATGAACCTCTGTAGAGTGATATTTTCATGAAATAATATTTTTTCTGCTGATAAATTCTATTAATTTAATACTGGATATTGCTGGAGTAATTGTGAGCGACAAATGAATGCTTTTGTTTTGCAACATATCTGACAGTCTATATCGGGTGTTTAGCTATTTTCCAGTATAAACTGTTATCTGGCAGCAGCAGATGTGGCCACAGCTGTGAGCGCAGAGAGAGCGCATGGCAGCTCTAGCGGCTCTGCACTTCTGAATATTTCAATAAAAAGCCTCTCAGGTTGGGTTCACACATAACGTGTACAGTTCTGCTCCAGTCCTGTCCTATCATTTTATATCCGTTTTGTATCACTTTGCTGTGACTGGGTTCACACATAAAATGTGTACAGTTCTGTTCCAGTCCTGTTCTGTCAGTTTTCATCAGTTTCATAGCAGTGTTTTCTATGGCTGGGTTCACACATACAATATGTAAAGTCCCGTTCATGTCTGTTAAAACTGATAGATAACTGATGCAAACTGACAGGACAGGACTGGAACTGTACACATTTTATGTGTGAACCCAGCCTAAGGCTAAGGTCACACTTGTCCATGCAGAAAACCCTCATTTTTTTGCTATGGGCGTTTTTGGTGTTTTTCCCTGCATTTGCATTTTTCTGTGTGCGTTTTTATGCATTTTTCCGTGTGTGTTTCCGTTTGCATTTTTTTAATCAATATCCATATTTAACAAGTAAAAATAAATCATTTTCACATTAGTTTTTACCTAAGGGCAAGGTTACACTTATTTGAATTGCATGCATTTTAGAGAATGCATGCAAAAACGCACATAATGATAGTCTATGAGCCACACAAAAACACATTGGTATGCGTTTTTCAATGCATTTTTAGATGCGTTTCTAAAACGCCCAATAAGTTCACTCTTTCTGCATACTGTATGCAGAACGCATGCGTTTTTGTTGCGTTTTTGCCCAAATGAGGTAAAAACTAATTGGGAAAATGATTTATTTTTACTTGTTAAATATGAATATTGATTAAAAAATTAAACTGGAAGCTCATGTAAAATGCATAAAAATGCACACTGAAAACATCAAATGTAGGAAAAACGTAAAAAAACTGATTGCTTTCTGCATGTACTTATGTAGCATAACCTGCATTATGTAGCATACACACCTGCTATAATGATCGTTTACTACGAACGATAGTTCTGCGACGAACGATAGCTGCACGAGGAAAGGAATAAATGCAAATTAGTAACAGAGAACGTAGTGCAGCGATTGTTATCGATTGTTATCGCTAAAACGAACGATCACTAAAGAATAGGTGTGTGCGCACACGGATATGACGTGCTAGCGAACGTCGCACGACGAATGTACACACAGTGACGATCTTTGGCCGTTAAAAAACGATCAAAAGAAAAGTGTGTACATTTCACGAAAGTAAGAAAACACATAAACATATGCATACATACATACCTATGTAAGTGTATTGCATGCTGTTTAACAAACAATGTTGTAAAAAACATTTATATTCACAGCAAGATTAGTTGTGTATTTTTTTTTTAATTTTCAAAGAACGATCGTTACGAAAAACACACACCACAGGAAATACGTAGGTTACATCTATATGCGCAGTTGCGCACTGCTTTCAGTAACGATCATTCTCGCGCGATTGCTGTACACACCTTTTTTTACAGCGATGATTGCGCAATACGATCCAACGTTTTGGAAAATTCGCTCGTGCAATGATTGCACTTTTCTCGCTCACCTTAACGATCGCTTCTTCTTGCGACAGAAAGAACTTTACACAATTGTCGGACGAGCAATCGTTAATTAGGTGTTACGAACGATCATTATCGCAAGTGTGTACGCAGCATTAGCCTTATTTCAGCAAAAATTTGTCAAAAACATTGTTTTTTTACCATAGCATGCAGAATGCATGCGTCCTGCAAACAGTATGCAGAAAGACTGAACGTGTTGAGAGTTTTAAAACGCATCCAGGGGCGTTGCTAGCCCCAAAATGCCCCTTATCTATTCTGTGGTGCCCCGGATATCCCTCAGGCAGAGTCAGCTGTGGTGCCTCAATGGCGGGCATGTTGAGAGCTGTGGTGCTTCAATCGGGAGTATGCTGGGTGCTGTAGTGCCTCTATGTGGGCATACTGGGTGCTGTGGTTCGATGCTGTGTGCTGTGATGCCTTTATAAGGGTATGCAGGGAGCTGTGGTTCTTCTATGTAAGCATGCTGGGAGTTGTGGTGCCTCAATGGGAGGCCCATGGGAGCATGGGGGGGGGGGGGGGGGTCTACTAGAAGGTCTGGGAATGCTATAGGGGAACTGCCAGATAACCTGGCGGCAGGCCACCCCGCCCAGCAGAAAGCCAAACTAGCCAGCACAGAAGCCAGGTAACTCCGCGTAGTTATATTTAAGTGACACTGCCTATTTATGTGATATGCTACATTTTTTTTCTTATTAATGGAGAGGGGGCTTCAGCTAGTGTTGGGCGAACAGTGTTCGCCACTGTTCGGGTTCTGCAGAACATCACCCTGTTCGGGTGATGTTCGAGTTCGGCCGAACACCTCATGGTGTTCGGCCTTTTTAGTTCGGGTTCGCCCAAACAGCTGAATGCCCAGCCGAACAGGCCGAACAGGGCCTCTGTTCGGCCGAACAGGGCCCTGTTCGGCCGAATACTGCCCCCCTATGGGGTCGCAGGCATAAGGGGGGAGCATGCCCCGGTCGCGGGGGGGGGGGTCGGAAATTCCCCCCACCCCCTCCGCTAGCGCTCCCCCCTCTGCCCGCTTCCCCATAAAAAAGTTTGATGAAAGTACCGGTGGCTGGCCTGGCAGTAGAGTGAGTGAGGAGGAGGAGTCCGGAGAGTGACGCGTTGAGGCCGGGCAGCGGGCGGTTCAGCGGTAGTACCCTTGTGGTACTTCCGCCCTTTCTCTGACCTCACGTCCTCTGCATACGAGGGTACGCGTCACGCGTACCCTCGTATGCGTCATCACGTAGAGGACGTGAGGTCAGAGAAAGGGCGTAAGTACCACAAGGGTACAACACTGAACCGCCCGCTGCCCGGCCTCAACGCGTCACTCTCCGGACTCCTCCTCCTCACTCACTCTACTGCCAGGCCAGCCACCGGTACTTTCATTAAACTTTTTTATGGGGAAGCGGGCAGAGGGGGGAGCGCTAGCGGAGGGGGTGGGGGGAATTTCCGACACCCCCCCCCCCCCCGCGACCGGGGCATGCTCCCCCCTTATGCCTGTGACCCCATAGGGCCCCCAAAAGCGGGATGTTTGGGGAGTTCGGGGTTCGGGCCGAACATGCCGAACATCTGGCCCATGTTCGGCGAACGGACCCGAACCCGAACATCCAGGTGTTCGCCCAACACTAGCTTCAGCCAACATTTTGCTGAGCAGGCATACTTAGTCAGCTGTTAAGTTTATGTAAATTTGGCTCCGCACATGACCACTCCCCCATTCTGGTGCATGGCCACACCCATTTTATGGCAGGAGTGCCCAAAAGTGCCCCGGATCGCTTAGGATCCTAGCAACGCCCCTGAACGCATCTAGATAAAAACGCATTGAAAAGTGCATACCAATGTGTTTTGTGTGGCCTATAGACTATCATTATGTGCGTTTTTGCATGTGACCCTAGCCCAGGTTTCCTCAACCAGGGTTCCCTGGAACCCCAGGGTTCCTTGAGCACTCTGCAGGGGTTCCTTGACATTTTCCCCCATCGTGGGGGAAGTATAATAAAGCACACTATAATAGGTGGTACTGTAATAAGAAGCACTAAATTGAGGGCTCAGGAGACAGTATAATAAGTGGCAGTGTAATAGGGAGTAGTGAAATAAACAGCCACACATTCTTTTAAAGACCATGCCTCCTGAAAAATAAATGCAGGGGTTCCTCGAGATCAAAACATTGTTTGCAGGGGTTCCTTGAGATCCAAAAGTTATTTGCAGGATTCCTCCAGGGTAGAAAGGTTGAGAAAGGCTGCCCTAGCCTAACAGCTGGCCTCTCTCACCTGTCACATGTTTACCACATCCTGAGAAAGCAGAGCAGTGATGGGCTGATGATGATGCAGATCCTGGTCTGTTACAGAATAAGAGTATGTATATACTACAAGCAATGGCTGTAATACTATTCATGGGCAGAGGTGCATCATCCACAAGGCAAATTAGGCAGGTGCCTAGGGCCTGTAGTGAGTCTAGGGGCTCGGTTTATGCTTACCAAAATAGCCACATCGCCATAAAGGGTGGGCCTAAAGTTGTTGCTTTCCTAGGTTTCCATTTCACCTTAATCCGTCTCTGTTCAGAGGGAAAATAAACGGGATGTTTTCATGATAGTCGTCTTGATGTGGGTATTTGTGATATTTCATTTTTATTGTTCAATTTTTATTGTTTTGTTTTGAGAAAAAGAAAAATATAACCAGAACACAAAGTAGCAAAGATGAGGAAACGCTCGCACCACCACCGCACTAGCCAAAGGAGCAGGAATCACAGGTCTCGGAACACATACAGGAAAAAGGCATTCCGTTACACCAAGGCTGGGTATAAAACTTTTCTTCAACTTTATTAGCACATCAGTAGAACATATAAAGGCTGGCGCGTATCAGAGCTCTAAGAGGCTCCTTAATCATAGCCAATTTACACAAACACATCACAGGTTTAAGTAGTCAAAAGCCCACCCACTAGTCTGACACCCAGCTTTCCCTGCTTTCCAGAGGCCTTTCTTTCTCACCATCCTGTCATTTTGATGTCTTTGGCACTATGCTAGACATCAATACATTTCTTAGGAATCTTATGGTTAAGAAGCACTTCTTGGAACTAGGGGAAGCGGAGGCCGGAGAGGAGAGTTTGGGGACGGTCACGGGGCCCCCACCTGCTGCCCAGGCGCCTGGGGAGGTCCCCCCATTCCGGGAGGCCTCGACCGCCCTCGCTCTGGAACAAGTGTCCAGTGTGAGCGGCGGCCCAGTCGCCGGGGCGGCCCTGGGCCCCATGCCCGTCTCCAATCCTTTTTTCTATCCCATACAGGCCAGATCAGTGGTGGTTGATACTTTTCAAGATCTAGTTGAGGGTGAATTGGTCCAATTACAGAGGACATCTAGAGCTAGGTCGGACCTTACTAAATCCGAACGGGAAGCACTTAACTCGCTCCAGAATGATGACTCCATTGTTATCCGCAATGCGGACAAAGGGGGAGCAGTGGTGGTCCTGGATTCCGATAAGTATAGAGCCGAAGCTCTACGTCAATTGGGGGATAGTAAAACTTATCAGGTTCTTAAAGGGGACCCCACAAGTCGGTTCCAGGCTGAACTCAGGAAATTGTTAAACTTGGGGCTTTCCTTGGGAGTATTCACGGAGAAAGAGAGGGATTATCTTATGGTGGAAACACCAGTGATCCCGATTTTCCATCATCTCCCCAAGGCACACAAACCGGACGTTCCCCCACGGGGCCGACCCATTGTTGCGGGTATCGGCTCCTTGGGGGAGCGTCTGGGCCAATGGGTGGATGGTTGCCTCCAGCCGCTGGTTCAGCGGCTGCCGGGTTACATACGGGATACCACCCATTTGTTGAATAGCCTGGAGCCTATACAGTGGTCAGAACAATACACATGGGTCACGATGGACGTGACTGCTTTGTATTCCTCGATCCCCCATGCTCTAGCCCTTAGGGCTTTGGATTTTCACTTTCGTAAATACGGTTCCTTTACCACCGAAGTCAGGGACTTCCTCATGTTGGCGGTAGATCATCTGTTGACCCACAATTATTTTATGTTTGATAGGGTTTTTTTATCTCCAGAGGTGCGGAGCTTCTATGGGAGCTAAATTCTCCCCATCCCTTGCAAATTTGTTCATGGGATGGTGGGAGGAGCTCCGCATCTTTGGGGAACTAAACCCCTTTTTTGAGTTTATTTTTTGGTATGGGAGATATATAGATGATCTGCTGCTAATATGACGTTCTGCCTGATTTCCTGTCACACTGCAATGACAACACCTTTAACCTGATTTTCACTATGTGTCATGATTCCACTAAAATTGATTTTCTTGATCTTACGTTATGTGGGTCCCGGACACTGGGTAGGGTTGTCACTAAGACTTTCAGGAAAGCATGTGCAGGCAATTCACTTTTGCTGGCCTCCAGTTGCCACCCTGGCCACACTCTCAGAGCTGTTCCTTATGGAGAGATGGTAAGGGTGGCTCGTAATTGTTCTGACCCTAATCTGCTTGGGCATGAGCTGGATCTGGTTGGAGAGAGGCTCCGGGAGCGGGGATACGATAGCCAGCTGATTAATAAGGCAAGGCAGCAAGTGCTACAGAGGAGCCGTCGGGACTTGCTGGGCGCGGGTGCTGGATGCAGGACTAGGCAAAAAAGAAATGTTACCTTTACGACTCCATACAGTCTGGAGTACAATAAGGTTGTTAGCATTATCAGAAAATATTTGCCTGTCCTCCATTCGGACCCTAAACTCCGCACAGTCCTGAACGAAGGATGCGCCTTTTCAGCACGTCGCGCCCCCACTTTGGGTACTCGACTCTCCCCGAGCTTCTTCTCCGCCTCGTCCAGACCCACCTGGTTGTCCTATAAGGGCTCATTTAAGTGTGTTTATAGCACCTGCAGGTACTGTTGTGTCCACAATCAGACGCGGGAGATCTTTTCTATCTCCAAAAATGAAAGGTTTGATATGAAACAATATATTAACTGTAATACCAGCAACATTGTTTATCTTATTACCTGTACTGCTTGTGGCTTACAATACGTGGGGTGCACCACCCGTCCTTTGAGACAGCGTATCTCTGAACACTATAATGGACCTGGGAGGTGTCTTAGGATATAAACATATGTCACACAGGTTTCCAGTGTATCAAAGCATTTTTTAAGGGAACACCAGGGTGTCATGACAAGCTTCACCTTCCAAGGTATAGAAAGAGTGACCCTTCCACCTAGAGGGGGCGATTTACATAGGCTATTGCTAAAACGGGAGGCCTTCTGGATATGGAGGTTGGGCACACGTTTGCCTTTAGGATTGAATTCAAAAATGGATATTAGTCTAACATATGATGTGAGAGTATAACCTCCCTTATGTCATTCATGTCCATGTGGTCTGATATTTGCACCATGCTATACTAACTTTCACGAAAGTGGAGAATGTAGTGTATGTTGTGCTTATATATTCTTGATGCTTAACCATGTCATCTTTGGTTTTTTAACTCATTGCATTTTATGTACTGGTATGTGCTACTCTTTTATATGCAACATTTATGTATGTCTCTTTAAGAATAATGGCCACGCCCCTAGTGAGTGGGCTTTTGACTACTTAAACCTGTGATGTGTTTGTGTAAATTGGCTATGATTAAGGAGCCTCTTAGAGCTCCGATACGCGTCAGCCTTTATATGTTCTACTGATGTGCTAATAAAGTTGAAGAAAAGTTTTATACCCAGCCTTGGTGTAGCGGAATGCCTTTTTCCTGCAGAACACAAAGTCATAGAAGCTGGATAGTATTTCTGATGACGTAAATGCAGAGCAGACAGTGAGGAGGCTTTCTGGTCCTGTACAAAGTGCTGCCCCTCCGCTGTATCTTAGGGCCAATAGAGAGCGAATATTGTACTTGAGGGAGGGCCCCGAGGGGCCCCTCTGACCCAAGGGCCCCGATGCGGCAGCTACCTCTGCAACCCCTATTGCTACGCCACTGATAGACTTATACAGCAGGCGAACAGCCGCTGACTTTAACGGTTAATAGCAAAGCCCCCTTACATGCAAAAAACACCACATTTGCTGGGTAGGTGGAATGGGGCAGTGGGTACAAGAGGAAAAAAAAAATTGCACCCTGAGCTATACCAACCAGCCCACATGGTCCATGGTATGGTGGGCTCCGGAGGAGAGGGGCAGCCAATCCCCCCTCCCCCCGAGCCCTTGTCCAATCCATGGACAAGGGGCTCTTCCCCACCTCCAGTGCCCCAGTTAATAATCTTAGCAGAAATACCTACCTGTACCTTTAAAAAAAATTTCCCACGCCAATATCCTCAGAAAAGATTCCATGACAATATCCTCTATCTTGCAGGCTTCTTTGTTACATCTTGATTGAAGATATCTGCCCGCCGCCACTCACAGCTCTGCTATACTAAGTATAGCAGAGCTGCGTCTCCTTCTGTGGGTTTCCGCTCTCCTCCTCGCACACTGCACTTATCGCTCCCACCTACACTGGCACCCTTGATAGGTGCTATGGGTGCTCCAGGATGCCAGTAGAGGTGGGCAGGGGGGCCTCTAGCTATTTTGTCACTCTAGGCGAGAAAACCTTTGGCGCTCCCCCGCCCCCATGGAGCCTTCCCCCCATGAAAATATTTGTAATGTGGCATCGTTTGACCAGGAAATAACCGTAATGCTGAAATGTTTCACCAGAAAATAATTGTTATGCAGCAGCGTTTCACCAGAAAATACAGGTAAGAAAGAAAATACATGTAAGTAAGAAGGCACACAGGGACATAGGAAGGCACAGGAGGACAGAAGGAGGCACCAGGGTCAGAAGAAGTCACAAAGGAAGACAGAAGGAGGCACAAGGGGGACAGAATGAGGCACAATGGAGGATAAAAATAGACACAATGGGGGGCTGAATGAGACACAAAGGAGGACAAAAGGAGGTACACAGAGGGGGCAGCGGGAGGTACAGGGGGACACAAGAAAACATGAGGGCCAGAAGGAGGCATGGCTTAATTTTGGGGCAGGGCTTAATCCAGCAACATGGTGCTCCCCAGGACTAATGGCACTCCAGGCAATGGCCTGTACTGCCTATGCCTAGAGGCGCCCCTGACTAGATGGACGATTCCTACCCTAGTTGACATGTATTTTATATAGCTGGAAAAATTATTAATGATGTAACATTTCCATTTTAATTATAATGATTGATCTGATACAATTCCCTTGAGTTAACAGAAAAAGAAAGATGTCAATTCCATCTTTCACAGTCAATCACTTCAGCTGACACTGAATGAAATAGGAACCAAAAAAAGAAACTTAATATAACATTTTAATTACATCTGCTCTCTGGAGTTCTTAAGCATAAACTACACTAAACAGGACGATATGGTCTAGACACCCATGACATGGCTGTTAAAGCATACCTGAAGTGACATGTGACATGATGAGATAAACATATACACATATAGTACTAGCCCTACTAAGAAATTATCTGAATTACCTTTCTGTTTTCTAGTACAGCAAGAGTAAAAAAAAACAAAAAAACCTTGAGCTGTTATCTGTGCAAGAGCCTGTTGTTAAGGGCCCATTCACACTAGGGGCTTGATTCACTAAACCATGATAACTCATAGCACGGCTGCGCTAGCGATTTTGCTCACGTTTTTGTGCACAATCGAGAATTTACACGCGCAATCGCGAATTTACGTGCGCATCTCCATGCAAATATTCAGATGGAAAATTTGCATAGAGAAAACACAGGAGTATTTCCTAATAAATACATTACATGCGAATCTGATGGCTCTGCCGTGCAGATTTTTTCTGCACAGTCCACCGCACAGATTTCCTGACAAGTGGAAACAGGCTTATTGCAGGCAACAGGCAAGATTGCATGGTGTGTACCAAGCTTTAGATATTGGAGGGTAGAAATCTCAATGCCTTTCTATAGTCATCTGCTGTATAATAAGTCTAAAAGTTACTGTATGACCTACATTCAGAACAATGTGCACAAAATAAAGGCTGATGGGAAGCAGACAATTTGGACACCAGCCCCTAGTGGACAAAATGGGAGCCGCCATTGACACCAATACAAAGTAGTGGCAAGCGGGCACCCACGTGGAAATTTGGGCGCTCAAAAACGTATATCGGTTCTTCTGCAAACGGATTATAAAAAAATTACTTTTAAAATATCTGACTTCCTTCATCTTAACTCTGTTAACTTAAGGTACCCATACATTGGTTGATTTCTGCCATTGATATACCGTTGATTCAACCGCTCTGATCGAATCGGCTAGAAATCGATGCAGAAGGCAGCATGATTGATCGACCGATTTTTGACCAATTTCAATCAATTTACTCGATCAGTCCAGCCGGAAAATCTACGTCAATCGGCTGCTGGTGGCAGACCGATGGCCCATATCGTTGCACTGGACACCGCCTCTCCCCGCCCCTCTCATTCTTCTTTCACTGAGAGGGGCGGGGGAGAGGCGGAGATCCACGGTGGATTGATGCGAATGCAGGCAGAGCTACAGTTGTAAGCACTGCCTCCCCGGGCAGCAAAATCCACAACTTTGAAAGTCGTGGATTTTTGCCATAGGATTTGAGGGTTATAAAACCCTCTTTCTGCTGTGGGATAGAGGCTTTTTAGGTCTGGCAATGATCCTTAAACTAAATAAGGGATAAAAACTGCTTTTTAAAGTGGCTTCAGAGTCTTTTTAAATGTGGTAAATGACAGATAATGTAGCAATCTATTGGTAGTGTAAATTTACATGTATTAAAAGAAAGAGCAATGAATTTCATGACTGAGTGAGGTGTCTAGGGGGTCCAAAAGCAGTGTGTATAGACCAGGCCGGTTCTCTCATAAAGCAAGGGGAAACACTTGCATCAGGCGCAGATATTACAGGGGCAGCTTGTTCAAATGTCCTCTAGCATACCTCAAGCGGCTCTCTTTGTGCTGTGGGCGGAGAAAAAGCTTCCTCTGCATCACTCTCGCATACAGTATCTCCTTGTGTAAAGTGCGCCGAATGGTTGAACGATGCACAGCGACTCCATCTGCAGCAAGATGATGTTGTAGGTCTTTGGTGCTGGTCTGTGGGTTGACTCTGACTGTTCTAACCATTCGTCACTTCTGTCTAACCGAGATTTTTCTTGGTCTTCCACTTTGAGCCTTAACTTGAACTGAGCCTGTGGTCTTCCATTTCCTCAAACTGTGGAAACAGACAGCTGAAATCTCTGAGACAGCTTTCTGTATGCTTCCCCTAAACCATGATGGTGAACAATCTTTGTCTTCAGGTCATTTGAGAGTTGTTTTGAGACCCCCATGTTGCTACTCTTCAGAGAAAATTAGAAGAGGAGGTAAACTTAAAATTCACCCCCTTAAATACTCTTTCTCATAATTTGATTCACCTGTGTATGTAGGTCAGGGGTCACTGAGCTTACCAAACCAATTTGAGTTTCAATAATTAGTTCTAAAGGTTTGGAATCAGTAAAATGACAACAGTGCCCAAATGTATGCACCTGCCTAATTTTAATTATTTACTGCACACTTACTGTAAATCCAATAAACTTAATTTCACTTCTCAAATATCACTGTGTGTGTTTCCTATAGAATATATTTAACTGACATTTTTTTTATTGCAACAATGATTTATACAGGAAAATCATGACGATTAACAAGGTTGCCCAAACTTTCGCATCCCACTGTATTTCTTGTTTTCAAATGTTAAAATGAAGGAAACCGGTGATAGGAAGGACCAGTCTGGTTTGAATTTTAAAACTACATCTTTTGATTTTGAATCCAATGGGAGCTGAGCGCCATGAGCTCCAGTGACGTCAGTGGCCTGCCGAGACACAGAGGCTTGCGCCTCAGCATGGTTCTCGGTGTTCCGCCGCCTTGAGTGCCCCAAGTATCTTACACAAGGATAGTTCAATACACTTAGCGTTTAGTCCAGGTAGCATGCAAGAATATCTAGTAAACAGGCAGAGGTCAGTCCAGGCAGCAAGCAATAGTATCCAGTAAATAGGCAGAGGTCAGTCCAGGCAGCAGGCAAGGGTTACCAGGAATCAAAGCAAGGTTAGTAATAGCAGACAAGAATAGTCAAAAACAAGCCTAGGGTCAAGATCCAGTAATCTAACAAGTGATTGCGCACCCAGCAACTAGCCAAAGCTATGCTTTTCATGGGCGATGACTGGGAGCACTCTGCAGGTTTAACCTCCCTGGCGTTTCGATTACGCGGGGCGCACAGCCGCGGGAGGGTTTTTTTACTTAATTTTTTTTCATGTAGCTAGCCTAGCGCTAGTTACATGATTTCTCCCCCCCCCCCCCCCCCCACGCCCGTGGCATCCCTCCCACCCTTCCGATCGCTGCCGGCGATCAAACCCATCAGGAAATTCCGTTCTGAACGGGATTTCATGTAGGGCTTCCCCATGGCAATGAACGGAATGACGTCATCGACGTAGTGACGTCAGGGGGAGTCTCTATTCACCCCATAGCACAGCAAGGGGTCTGCGGGGGGGGCCTCTTTCACGGCAGGTAGCGGCCGATCGGCGGCGAGCGGCGGTGATTGGGAAAACACGAAGCTAGCAAAGTGGAAAAAAAAATTATGCAAATCGGTCAACCAGGGCCTGGGCAATCCACCGCGGCGTTACTGGACGAGCTGAGCTCGTCCGTAATGCCCAGGTGGTTAAATACAGCTATCATCCAATGAGTGGCCGGCCACACTCCGCACATCCAAACACACCTGCCTAGGCGTCAGCTGTAATGTCAGCTGACACCACACTATCAGCTGACCGGAGTCAGCTGACTGTTTACATCTGCGGAGGGTGTACTGGGAGTAGCCCCTCCGCCTATCAAAATGTGCGGCTTGTCTTTGCGCCGCAGCGTCACCAGCGGGGAACAAGCGCCGAGACCTGGAAGCCACGGATTACGCCCGGGTCGCGGTGGAAACATTACTGACAGGTAGGTACCTCATACTACTCAAGACATTAGATAGGTGATCTGTGTATATAAAAGGAGCGCTCTATAGTGTATTTAAAGCGTATTTATTGTCTGCATAAAAGAATAAAACTTACTAGATGTAAGAAGGTATAAGCATATAACTGAACAGGCAGGCAACCCCTCTGCCTCGCGCTGATGTCCTGCACACTCTGTAGCCAGCGGTGCAGAGTCCAGGTCTCCGTGGCGTCGGGAAGTGACTGTGGTGGCTTGTGGGTGGGGCCTAACCTTTGCATGCCAGCAGCGTCATTACGCATTTCGGCGCAACTCCGCCTTTGTCAGATGACACTGCTGGCCGTGGGCATGATTTAAATTGACAGCAGGTTGCTTGGGCAATGCCGAGGATAGTGGGCTGTGCAGAGCAGAGCGGTCTGCTCGTATCTGCTACGTGATGCAGGGATGTGAGAGTGCCATGGATCCAGGGGCGGGGGCAGGGACGGATTTACAGCTCAGGAGCCCATAGGCACAAAAGTTCTGGTGCCCTAAGCCCCGCCCCTCATGTCAGGCCACACCCTCAAATCACGCCCCCAGCTTTTATGAAGTAAGTACAAGTTAGCGCATAAAAGACCGGTGCAGCTGCCTGTCATGAGCACGAGTATACAGGAAAACACCGGCCAACCTGTCCTCATCAGGGTTGCTCGTAAACAACGCAAGCGCGAATCTACGCGTCGTAGTACGCAACTACGCATCGTAGTTCGTAGGCGAAGTTTAAGAACTACACATCCGCATTTCCATGTACTCGTAGTCCCGCTATGCGAAACTTCGCCCGCTACGCGTAGTTGACATATGTATTGCGAAGTCAACTACGGTAAACTGCATCTAAATGGATCATTGCTCATGCGCAGAAATATTATTGCCCTTTTATACGCATACAATTCCGCATTGGAAGGTGGAATGTACGCTTATATATGCACATAGGTAGCAGATTATTGTGGAAATGTTTCCGCATAAGGGCATAAGCGGTCGCATCAACTACGCTTTGCACTATGCGAAGCTTGCGTATTTTAACGCGTAGTCTACGGAATGCAAACGTAGCGAAGTTTGATTTCGTAGCCGTAGTTTGCAAAGCGTATTTGCGTAAAAATACGCGTAGTTCTAGCGTAGCGAAGTTGGCTGACTACGACCATCCCTGGTCCTCATGTGCCTCTAGTTCTTTCCTTGCTGTGTGTGTCCTATCTGGGTTTATTGAAGCCTGTATCGCTTGCATTTGCATATGAGAGCGTTACCCATAGAGCAGCAAATACAGGCAACACAGGCTTTAATAAAGCTGGAGAGGGCACATGCAGCAGGGATTGAGCAAGAGGCGCATGGGGACCAGACAAAATCTGCATGTAAACTTGTGCTCATGGCAGGTAGCAGGGATCCTTTGCACGCCACCCTGTATAAAGTCCTCTTGAAGCCTAGACAAGAACCTCTCCCCCCCACAAAGCTCACTTGGCCCCACTCCTCCATTCACCACTAAGGCACTTTTAGGGCAGGGAAGCCCCAGGCCTAGGAAACACCCTCCCCTCAGGCAGACTTCGGTCTGCACAATAATAATTCCATACAACCCTCCCCCCCATAAAGCATGCCTTTTTAAAGGAAGACTAAAACTTTCTAACTACAAGTATTTATACTTACCTGGGACTTCCTCCAGTCCGCTGTAGGCTATGGGCCCCTTGTAGCACCATCCTGTTCCTTCACTGTCCATCCTGGTAGCTTGGGAATATTGTGCATGCAGAGCTGTGGGCGCACACCTCTTGGCTACGCATGCACAGTGGAGAGCGACTACGCCTAATGGCGGCTTTAACCATGCCAGACAGGGGAGAAACAGACAAGCTTGGAAGCACGGTGAGGAAGTCACAGGTAAGTATAAATGATTGTTCCTAGTTACACTATAAACCCACACCACCAGTACACAACCAAAGAACCCACCCCCAATACACAGCCACAGAACCCACCCTCTTCCCCAATAAACCTACACCATCAATAAACCCCCACCTCCAATGCACAGCCACAGAACTCCCCCCCTTCCCAATAAACCCACACCACCAATGCACAGCCACAGTACCCCCCCTCCAATAACCCCACACCACCAATGCACAGCCATAGAACTCCCTTACCCCCTCCATAAACCCACACCACCAATGCACAGCCACAGACCCCCCCCCCCCCCCCACCTCCGTTAACCCACACCACCAATGCACAGTCACATATCACCCCCCTCTCCATAAACCCACACCACCAATGCACAGCCACATAACTCCCCCCCTCCATAAACCCACACCACCGATGTACAGCCACATAACTCCCCCCCTCCATATACCCACACCACCGATGTACAGCCACATAACTCCCCCCACCCCCTCCATAAACCCACACCACCGATGTACAGCCACAGAACCCCCCCCCTCCATAAACCCACACCACCAATACACAGCCACAGAACCCCCCCAATAAACCCACACCACCAATGTACAGCCACATAACTCCCCCCCCCCCCCCATAAACCCACACCACCAATGCACAGCCCCCCCCCCCATAATCCCCAAACTTTAAACAAGCAGCAACAGATCTTCCTCCCCTTCCCCCAAACTCCAAAACACAGCCACAGCCCCCTCAATACACCCATTACTCACACGCAGATAGCAAAAGAAAAGAAAAGAGGAAAAAAACTTTACCACATGCTACCGCCGAAGTTGTGAGCCAAGCCCAGGAAGAAGTCAGCTGCAGCGTCTATGCAGACAGGCAGTTCGCTCTCTCCATGCCTGATCTGCCTTCCAGCCACTGAGCCACCGTACTGTGAGTACTTCTCCGGCTCCTCCCGCGGTCACAATTCAGGCGTTTTAGGGGACCCCTATCTGCACACTGCAGTGCGGGGATGCCGCTGCGAGTGTACACTCGCGTGTGGGGGCGGGAGAGATGGAGGGGTTTGTGGTGTAACACGCTATACAGCAGCGTGCAATAGCAAGTCATGTGGGTTTCTATGACAGCCGCCGAGGACACTTGCTGCGCCGCTGCCAAGTACAGGGGATCCCAGGAGAACCAACCGCATGACATTGCACTCCCCACTTTGGACATACAGGGGGACATTCGAGGACCCGCCCCTGCCTCATAAGGTCCGCCTCTAGGCACGTGCCTACTGTGCCTTATGGTAAATCCGGCCCTGGGCGGGGGAAAACACAGAGATGTCGGCCCCCACACCACTGGTCTCTAACAAACTTGTGTGCACATGTTATGCAAGGAGAAACATCATTTTCTTTAAACATATTAATTCTAACCGTATGGATCCAGATAATGTGTGCACAATAACAATTAGATGTATTTACCATATGCGACTACAGGTTATATGATTATTAAAAAACCTTATGCATGATTATAAGTACATGAAGTATTATGAAAACATATTACATTGAAATATAAAAATATATGAATATCATGCCTAAAAACGAATTACAACATGAGATGCAATTATATAAATATATTTATATGTTTAAACAAGCATACATAAATAAATATATAATTAATACTCTTATCAATAGCCCTATCCTCTGTCAAAAGGGAAACCTCATTTCGACACCTATGACAAGGCACCTGAGGGGGGAAACAACTACTTAAAGACAAGACACAAAGACAAATAACATTTATATTGCGCTTTTCTCCTTGCGGACTCAAAGCGCCAGAGCAGAGCAGCAGCCACTAGGGCGCGCTCTATTGGCAGTAGCAGTGTAAGGGAGACTTGCCAAAGGTCTCCTACTGAATTAGTGCTGGCTTACTGAACAGGCAGAGCCGAGATTCGAACCCTGGTCTCCTGTGTCAGAGACAGAGCCCTTAACCATTACACCATCAGCAAACTAAAGAGAACCTAAACTGAGAAGGACATGTATTTTTCCTTTTAAAATAATACCAGTTGTCTGACTCTCATGCTGATCCTGTGTCTCTAATACTTTCAGCCACAGCCCCTGAACAAGCATGCAGATCAGGTGCTCTGACTGAAGTCAGACTGAATTAGCAGCAAGCTTGTTTGAGGTGTGTGATTCAGCCACTACTGCAGCAACCTTTAAACAATACTAATCATTGTACACACACACACTGCTACATGTATGCTGCTCTTTACTTACAGAGGACCCCCTTCTATAAGTGTGCACCAAGATGGGGTATTTTGGGTGGGTGTCGATGTAACAGGTGGGTCTGGAAAGGGTATGTGTGAAAAGAGGAAAGGGCAAGGGAAAACGGGGAATGGGCGAAAGAGATGGAAAGGTGCGTGAAAGTGTACCATGGGATAAGATGATAGTGTGTATGTCTACCAAGGTGCTGGAGGTGGGGCTGTACTGGGCTAAACTTGAGGTCCTAATATTGTTATAACTGACACATAAACTCTACCATTATGTTACTCACCACCCACAGGGGAGTGTGCGCTGTAGAAAGGTGGATAGTGAAAAGATGGGAGGGAGTGCATACCTGAAAGAGACACGAAGAAGGAGTTAATGGGATGTTAACCAGAAGATACACGTGTCTATAAATGTGTCGAGATCTCTAATCCCTCATTTAACCCATGTGGTGCCAGGGCATTGAACCAGAAATCCAATAACTCTCTTGTTCACATAATTTTTTGTATCTCAGACCTTTTTGTAGGTTGGCAGGAACAACCTCTAAGCCCATTATCCGCAATTACTCTATGGAGCTGTTGTGTGATGTTTCTTAAAATTTCTTGGGACACTAAGCGAATCTATGCCATCAGTGATCTTACGCTTACGTTCACCAAACCGTTGTCGTAATGGTCTTGTGGTGCTACCTATGTAAGGCTTGGGACAATTGCAGGATAGTAGATACACTACATCATTTGTTCTTTTATTTGGACTATTTGACCATTTACATCTATTATCTCCTTGGTTCTATGCCTGATGAATGCACAACAACCACATATTTTCACATTACATTTGTAGTTACCCTTAATGTTAGGAAACATATTAGATCTGACATCTTGTGTGGGGGATCCGTTGAAAAGGGCTCCTGAGCTGCCTGTATTAAAAGGGCTCCTCCATAGACATCAATGTTATTTCTGCAAATATGGGCTACAAGGTGGTGAAAAGGGCTCCCGAGTTTTGATATAGGCTACAAGCGGGCGCCCTTTTGCAGCCCATATTTTTTTTTAGGCTACAAGGGTTTTGGCTACAGTAGGGCACCCTTTTGTAGCCCATATTTTTTATTCAGCTACAAGGTTTTCGGCTACAAAAGGGCACCCCTTTGTAGCCCATATTTTTATTCGGCTACAAGGTTTTTGGCTACAAAAAGGCACCCCTTTGTAGCCCATATTTTTTTATTCAGCTACAAGGTTTTCGATTCTGCTACAAAAGGGCACCCTTTTATAGCTGAGATTTTTGATTCGAGGGTGCAGGGGAGGTTAGGATTAGGCATCACAAGGGGGCGGTGGGGGGGTCTTAGGGTTAGGCACCTCCTAGGGGATTAGGGTTAGGCACCATTGGGGGAGGGTTCTGTGTGAGAGTAGGGAGCAGTTAGGTCATAATAATCACTTTTCTTAGCTATATCTAGAGCCCTTTTATAAGCCAACAAATTTTCTCTAATAAACTAAAACTAGCTTTTTCGGCTACACCAGGTGCCCTTTGTTCGCAAAGTTGGCATATGGGCTACACCAGGCGCCCTTTGTAGCCAAAGTTGGCATATATGGGCTACACCAAGTGCCCTTTGTAGCCGAAGTTGGCATATGGGCTACACCAGGTGCCATTTTTGTAGCCGAATTTGGCATATATGGGCTATACCAGGAGCCCTTTTTTCCAGGAGCCCTTTTCAAATTGACCCGTGGGGGATCCGTTGAAAAGGGCTCCTGAGCTGCCTGTATTAAAAGGGCTCCTCCATAGACATCAATGTTATTTCTGCAAATATGGGCTACAAGGTGGTGAAAAGGGCTCCCGAGTTTTGATATAGGCTACAAGCGGGCACCCTTTTGTAGCCCATATTTTTTTTTTAGGCTACAAGGGTTTTGGCTACAGTAGGGCACCCTTTTGTAGCCCATATTTTTTATTCAGCTACAAGGTTTTTGGCTACAAAAAGGCACCCCTTTGTAGCCCATATTTTAGTGGTGATATGATATTACTTGGCGCTATCACATTTTTTAAAGACCTGACTTTTTTTAAAATAACACGGGCATTTAGGGAGAGTATCTTTCAGGAAGGGATCCTGTTGCACTATTGTCCAATTTCATTTAATACTATTTTTTTTACTTGAAAAGGAGCTATTGGTATATTTAGTGATGAAAAGACAATTGTCATCATCCCTCTTTGCACCATTAGTTGTAACTGTTCTACTAGCTTCCACATAATCCTTAGTTCCGTATTCATCCATAGCCTCTAATATTTCTTCCTCTTTAAAACCTTTATCATAAAATTTTTGGCAAGTACCTGCCCCTGCTCACCATAGTCTTCTCATGCAGTAAAATTACTTCAAATCCTGCAAAATTGGCTTCTCGGAATATTACGTAATCTACGGTCCATCTAGGATGATGACAATTAGTGGCATGAAGATAAGAAATACCCACTGTAGGTTTAAAATGTTTTTTAGAACAGATATTCAAGTTTGTGTCAGAAAACAATTCAAGATCTAAATAAAACTATTTTCACTGCGGATACTATCGGTGTGAATTGAAAGCCAAAGCTATTATCATTGCAATGAGTTACAAACTGTTCAAAAGTTTCTTGATCACCATCCCAAATGATCAAGATGTCAGCTATAAACCTAGGCCTCGATTCATAGAGCTGTGTGCGGTAAATGTAAAATGCTTGGTAAATCACTGCATTCAGTATTTTAGACTTTGGCATGCTAATTCATAAAAATGTTCAGTAGTGTGATAAAAGTTTGGTAATTTACTGCTTCAATAGACAAATCTCCATGCAGTGAGGTCATTACATTGCATCCTGACATCCCTTTAGATGTGCATGTTTTGCATATACTGTTTGTTATACTGCCTCTGCTTGGCTCTGATTATGTCTATTAGTCTCTCTTAACATTTTATTTAATTGCCACAGCTTAAAGAGGATCGGTCACGAAAATCTTAAAATGTAAAACACATGCCAATTAGAGTTGGGCCGAACCTCCGATTTTAGGTTCGCGAACCGGGTTCGCGAACTTTCGCGGAAGGTTTGGTTCGCGTTAAAGTTCGCGAACCGCAATAGACTTTAATGGGGATGCGAACTTTGAAAAAAAAAATTTATGCTGGCCACAAAAGTGATGGAAAAGATGTTTCAAGGGGTCTAACACCTGGAGGGGGGCATGGCGGAGTGGGATACACGCCAAAAGTCCCCGGGAAAAATCTGGATTTGACGCAAAGCAGCGTTTTAAGGGCAGAAATCATATTGAATGCTAAATGACAGGCCTAAAGTGCTTTAAAACATCTTGCATGTGTATACATCAATCAGGTAGTGTAATTAAGGTACTGCTTCACACTGACACACCAAACTGTTCACTGAACAGAACAGGTATACAGTGGCGGGTTCACTGAACAGAACAGGTATACAGTGGCGGGTTCACTGAACAGAACAGGTATGCAGTGGCGGGTTCACTGAACAGAACAGGTATACAGTGGCGGGTTCACTGAACAGAACAGGTATGCAGTGGCGGGTTCACTGAACAGAACAGGTATACAGTGGCGGGTTCACTGAACAGAACAGGTATGCAGTGGCGGGTTCACTGAACAGAACAGGTATACAGTGGCGGGTTCACTGAACAGAACAGGTATGCAGTGGCGGGTTCACTGAACAGTACAGGTATGCAGTGGCAGGTTCACTGAACAGGTATGCAGTGGTGGGTTCAAAGTACAGGTATGCAGTGGTGGGTTCACAGAACAGGTATGCAGTGGTGGGTTCACAGAACAGGTATGCAGTGGTGGGTTCACTGAACAGGTATGCAGTGGTGGGTTCACTGAACAGGTATGCAGTGGTGGGTTCACAGAACAGGTATGCAGTGGTGGGTTCACAGAACAGGTATGCAGTGGTGGGTTCACAGAACAGGTATGCAGTGGTGGGTTCACAGAACAGGTATGCAGTGGTGGGTTCACAGAACAGGTATGCAGTGGTGGGTTCACAGAACAGGTATGCAGTGGTGGGTTCACAGAACAGGTATGCAGTGGTGGGTTCACAGAACAGGTATGCAGTGGTGGGTTCACAGTACAGGTATGCAGTGGTGGGTTCACAGAACAGGTATGCAGCCAGGGACAAGCTAAGCCTAACTAATCTTTCCCTATGAGAGAGAGTGTGCAGCAGCTCGCCCTACTCTCACTAATGCAGGCACACGAGTGACCGTAATGGTCGCCGCTGCCTGCCTTTTAGTAGGGGGGGGAGTGGCTCCAGGGGCTAGTGTAGCCTAATTGGCTACACTGGGCCTGCTGACTGTGATGTAGAGGGTCAAAGTTGACCCTCATGGTGCATTTGCGGAAGTACCTCATGGTACTTCCGCAAACGTTCGCCTGCGGGACGCGAACGCGAACCACGGAAGTTCGCATGGAACCGTTCGCAGGCGAACCGTTCGGCCCAACTCTAATGCCAATAAGAAGTGTGTTTCTTCCTGAGTAAAATGAGCCAAATTACTTATCTCCTATGTTGCTGGCATTTACAGTAAGTAGTAGAAATCTGACATTACCGACAGGTTTTGGGCTAGTCCATCTCTCCAAAGGGGATTCTCACCATGACCTTTATCATTTATAAAGACACTCCCTGAAAAAGATCTATACAAAGATGCTGGCTAGCCTCCTTTCTCACCGTATACTTTTTTGGCAGTTGGATGGAGCAACTGCCATTCACAAAAGTGCATTTTGAAACTAAACAAAACCCTGAGAATCCCCCATGAGGAGATGAGCTAGTCCAAAATCTATCAGTTCTGTCACATTTTTACTACCTACCGTAAGTGACAGCAACATAGGAGAAAGGTAATTTATGGCTCATTTTACTCTGGAAGAAACGTACTTCTTAATTGCATATGTTTACATATTTTTTAAATTTTAAGATTTTCGCGACAGAGGTCCTTTAAATGAACTTCTAGAGACGTTACACATGCCCTACTGTGAAGATAAGTAGCTAGTATAGGGAAATCATCTAACAGAAATGGAAGAGGTTAAACACTGCCGACGGGCTTCAAAAGAAACTATATTTGTTCCCTTTCTCTCTGCTCACTGTGTAGGGGGTAGAAAAATGTGTTTCCGCCCGTGAAGCCTGCGCTTCCTATCAGCATCCGATCAGCAGGACCTGAAACAGACAGGAGCTGTTTCTATTGGCTTCTGCTCCTGTAAATCCTAGCTAATCCCCCCTGTGTGAGAGGACGCGGAAAAGCTGCCGCGTGTGCTACTGAGGAGGCGGCTGATCCCGCGTCCAATGCGGTGGATTGCACGCGGAAGCGTGTGTTTGGTAGCAGGGCAGAACGCGGAAAAGCCGCCACATGCAACAACAGTAAGGCGGCTGGATCCGCGTCCAGCGCGGCGGTTTGCGCGCGGCAGCGTGTGTCTGGTGTGGCTGAGTCTGTTAGTGCACACGGGCTTAGGAATACGCGCGCTGAGAGGCAGAATTCTTATACTGGGCAGAGAGAGTCAGCTGATCACGCCGATCAGCTGACTCCAGAGCAGGATACTATTGGTTGATCAATTAGGGGTGGTGCTGGAGAGCACTGCTCCATGTGTGGTTACTGCTGGCCAGTTGCGGATTGTCTGCCGTTGCGAACACTACGTGGAAGCACTCAGACCTCAGTCAGATCCAACAGTGTGTTTGAACCAGGTGGACCTGGGTATTCACACTGAGCCAGATTACTTGAACTGTTCTGTTTATACTCCAGACTAGTTCCAGGGTGCTGAGACCACGGACCTCGCACTCAGACTAGGGAACTGTATTATCATTTGTGTTATACTCCAGACTAGTTCCAGGGTGCTGAGACCACGGACCTCGCACCCAGACTAGGGAACTGTATTATCATTTGTGTTATACATCAGACTAGTTCCAGGGTGGAGAGACCACGGACCTCACACCCAGACTAGGCATTGTTTGGTATCTGTTATGACTTATTGCTTTCTTGACTACTCTTCTGTCCTCTGATTCGGTACCTCGCATATCTGATATTCCGTTGCCAGACCCTGCTTGCCTTGGATACCGAATCAGCCTTCTGTCTTTGTACTTTATCTGTCCATGTGTTACCGACCAGGCGTGTCTGACCTCGAGAGCTATCTCTCCCCTTAAGAGATAGTCTCCAGATCAGATAGTGACATCCACCTTCAGGTGTCACTCACTCTCTGGCCCTTCCTGTCTCCAGCCTGACTCCACCCCTTGGAGAGTCTCAGGCTGCTGGAAGGTTCCTGTGCTCTCAGAGCAGTGTTCCTTTACTGCCTAATATCACCTGCCCAGCAGGTGCATTACTCAAAGTACAACTGTTACACCAAACACTTACATACCCATAGGTGTCCAGAGGTTAGTAATATATCTGTATTATCGGTGATTCTGCAGATCATCAATAATCAGGTATATATCTGCATTCTTGGTGATACTGCAGATCACCAATAATCAGATTCTCTCTGCGTGCTGACACCAATCGTTACACCCTGCTTGTGGCTTTAACACAGTTACCGCTCTCCTATCACTCTCATATTGCCAGCCCAGAGCAGCCAGTAATTTTTCGGTTTGTTACCGCATGTTCTAACTTTTATGAATTGGAATTTACTGAAATTTGTGGAGGTAATTACCGCACAAGTCGGTAATTTACCTCACTGCTCGGTAACTTCAGCTTTTCATGTGGTAACAGCCTTTATGAATTTACATTTTCCTAAGTGCTCGGTAAACTCAACTGTTTTCAGCATTACCGAATGCGGTAATGCTTTTTGAATCGAGGCCCTTGTATATAAAACCAGATGCTTGATGAAGGGGTTGGAAGACTAAATATAAGATTTTTTCCCATAATGCCATTTACAGATTGGCAAAACTGGGGGCAAAACCTGTCCCCATCGACGTACCGCATGTTTTCAGGTACATCTGATTCATGAAAGTGAAATAGTTATGAGTCAAGGCAAATCTGGTGAGGTCTAGGATCAGTTGTCCCTGATCATGTGCCAGGGAATCATCTTCTAATAGAAAATATTGGATTGCTTCCAGACCCTTCTCATGCGGAATACAGGTGTAGAGTGATGTCACATCTAGAGAGGCCCAGGGGAGACCACTCTCCCACCTGTAGTTGGACAAAATGTCCAAAACATGTCAAGAGTCCCTGGTATATGCCTCTGTATGTTGGACAACGGGCTGTAAGTAGTAGTCGACGTAAAAAGATATATTAGCCAGGAGCCCATCCATCCCTGCCACGATGGCCCCCCCTGGTGGGTTCGCTGTATTTTTATGAATTTTAGGGATGTGGTAAAAATAAGGAACCACCAGATGAGGCACCATCAAAACCTTTTTCTCATTATCATTTAGTATGCCATTTTGGTGTGCGCCATCCACCACATCCCTGAGTGCCTTACTGAAGTTCTCAGTAGAGTCAAACATAGGTAGAATTATCAGAAAGTAATCTCATACCCTCTTCTGTGTAATTCTCTTGGTCCATAATTACAATTCCTCCCTGTAACGGTTGGTGTTAGCACACAGAGAGTATCTGATTATTGGTGATCTGCAGTATCACCAATAATACAGACGTATACCTGATTATTAATGATCTGCAGAATCACCATTAATCAAGTAAGACTGACCTCTGGACACCTAGCAAAGTGTAAGTGTTTGGGTGCAACAGTAACTTTAATAGTTTGACCAGACCTCACCAGAGGGGCTGGTGAGGTACTATCAGTACACTAAACGTGCACTAGCGTATAAGTTCCAGCAGGCTGGAGAGTACAATAATGAAGAGGCTGAATCTCCTGGGGAGCGGGTGATTCAGACAGTACTGCAGGCACGAGAACACCCGTGGGGCGGGTGACCTTGACTGAACAGTAGCCTAGGAGATACAATAATACTGCAATCACAGATACCCTATAAGCGCAGGTAATTGGGGCTGTACTACAGCTTTAACAGAACGGTTCCACCAGAGGGGCTGGTGTAACTAGTACCTCACCAGTGGCGAGGGCCCACTGGTGAGTAGAATGGTCAGGCAGGCAAGGTTCGGCAACAGAGAGGTAAGTAAATACAAAATCGTGAGACAAGAGAGTAATCAGTAATCAGGCAGAGGTTCAGCAACAGGAAGGTACGTATCGGTATAGAATCGTGAGGCAAGAGCGTAATCGGTAATCAGGCAGAGGTTCAGCAACAGGTAGACAGATGGGCAGAAGTACAGGATCAGAAAACAGATTCAAAGTCAGAGTGCTAGCCAGAGTCGTACACAGGAGATCAATACAATAATATTATTGTTGTGAAATCCATAGCATCAACACCAGGGGAGCTATCTAAGGTCTGCGCGCTAACACGCAAGTATTCAAGACAACAGACAAAGTAGCAATGCAGCCCGGAAGCTTATGAAGCAGAGGAGACCTCACTGGCACGCCCCCCTCTCATCAGCCAATCCTGGGTGCCGTGGGTCTTCCCTGACGTCAGCCGACCGGCAGGTCAGCTGACGGGCTTCCTCTCCGCATAAAGCTCCCGTCTATGCGCGCGCCCGTGCGCTATGGCAGCCCCCTGCATGAGAGAACGTTCCGTCCTCGGCGTCCTCGAACGGACGGATGGCTGCATGGAGGCATCTGCGGTGCTGTTCGCCACAGCTGCCTCGGATATTACAGTACCCCCCCTTCTAGGCGTGGGCTCCGAACACGCACCACCTGGCCTATCAGGATGCATTCTATGAAATTCCATCCTGAGCTCTTCTGCATGCATGCGAGAGAGTGGTACCCAGGACCGCTCCTCTGGACCATACCCTCGCCAGTGGACCAGATACTGTAAAGACCTACGCACTCGCCGGGAATCTAAAAATTTTTCTATTTTGTATTCAGGTTCTCCATTGATCACCACAGGGGGGGGGAGGAGTGGCATCCACATGCACTGCAGGCTTTAAAAGCGAAACATGGAATATCCTACCACCCCTGAAGCTGGGGGGAAGTGACACTTTGTAGGTAACATTATTTATTTTCTTAGCAATAGGGTAGGGCCCTATGAACTTGGGACCCAGTTTTACAGAGGGCTGCCTCAGGGACAAGTGTCGTGTGGAAATCCACACCAAATCTCCCGGCGTGAACTTCCATTCCACCGACCGTTTCTTGTCGGCTTGCCTCTTTTGAGTCAAAAAAGCTTTTCTTAAACTTTGTTTCACTTTATTCCAAATGTCTCTCATAGTCTCTGACCAGTTTTCTAGAGAAGGGAAAGGTGAAGCTACCACTGGCAAGGGTGAAAATTTGGGTGATCTCCCCGTAACAACCTGGAACAGGGAGAACCCTGATGAGGCAGATCTCAAATTATTGTGGGCGAATTCAGCATATGGTAAAAATCTGACCCAATCGGTCTGGGCATCGGCCACATAGCACCTGAGGAACTGCTCTCGAGCCTAGTTTACCCTCTTGGTCTGACCATTGGTCTGTGGGTGGTAGCCGGAGGAAAAGGACAACTTCATCCCCAATTGCTGACAGAATGCCTTCCAGAAACGTGAAGTGAACTGGACTCCCCTAGCAGACACCACATCCTGAGGAATCCCATGCAGTCTGAAGATGTGGAGGATAAAGAGCTCTGCCAGTTCCTGGGCAGAGGGGAGTCCGTTCAAGGGGATGAAGTGTGCCATCTTACTGAACCAGTCGACTACCACCCAAATGACCGTTTTGCCCTCAGAGAGAGGCAGTTCGCCCACAAAGTCCATGGACACATGGGTCCAAGGTTCCTCTGGCACGGGAAGAGGCTGTAAAGTGCCGGCAGGTGCTCGCCTAGAAGCTTTGCTCCTGGCACAAACAGCACAACTTCCCACGAACTCCTTACAATCAGTAGTGACGGAGGGCCACCAGACACTCCGATTTAATAATTCCAAGGTGCGAGCCACTCCCGGGTGACCCGCATTTTTATGGGCATGGAATGCCTCCAAAACTTTAAATCTCAAGTGGAGAGGAACAAAAAGAACCCCCTATGGTTTACCCTCAGGAACTTCTTGTTGAAAAGCACCCAGCTCTGACACCCAATCCAAGTCAACCTGCGCCCCAGAGGGTTCTGGATCCTGTTCACTAGTTCCGAGCTCATTTACCACAATGGGAACCTGGTTCAAACAGTGGTCATGACAGAAGGCAGACCAGCTTATCAGCTGTCTGGTATGCCAGTCAATGTCTGGAGAATGCTTCTTTAACCAAGGCATGCCTAAGATGACCGTGGATGTGGACATCTCTAAGACCAGGAACTGTAATATTTCTCTATGCAGGGCTCCCAGCTGGCATACCAATTCAGGGGTCTGAGTTATGGTGACAGGCAGTGGAGAATCATCCACAGACGTAATTTTAATCCGTTCCCCCAGTGGAAGCAACGTAAAACCAAACTGATTGGCGAAGAAGCTTGCCGACATAACATTAACTGCTGATCCAGAATCTACAAAAGCTTCAGTAGTGTGAACCTGTCCCTCCCAGGAGATTGTACAAGGAAGCAATACACGTTTATTACTTAGAGGTATAGCAATATCACCTAGGGTAGTACCTCCGGCTACTCCTAGGCGATAGCGTTTTCCGCCTTTTTAGGACAAGCTGAAACCATATGCCCTTTATCAGCACAGTATAGGCATAACTTCTCGGCTTGCCTTCGATTTTTCTCTACCTCTGAGAGCTTAGCCTGCCCAATTTGCATTGGCCCGTCAGCTGGTGGAGAGGAAGGCGAAGGAGCTGAGAAAGTACATGAGGCGAACTTTTTTGGGGCTTAGCCCGAGTTTGTTTTTGGTAATGAACTCGTCTATCGATCTTGACAGCCAAAGAAATGGCCTCATCCAGAGTTTTGGGTTCTGGATGGCTCAACATTAGATCAGACACTGCGTCAGACAATCCGGACAAGAAACAGTCCAAGAGTGCGTACTGCCCCCACCTGGCTGATACTGCCCATTTTCTCAACTCTGCCGCATAAATCTCAACAGAACCCTGGCCCTGTCTGAGGGTTTTTAACTTCCTCTCAGATGTCACTGCCAAATCAGGGTCGTCATAAATTACAGCCATGGCTTTAAAAAACTCCTCTACCAAGACCAAGGCCTCATGCCCTGTAGGGAGACTATATGCCCATGATTGGGAATCTCCACACAATAAGGTCTTAAGGAACGTGACCCGTTGAGCTTCAGTGCCTGAGGAAACGGTTGGTAATTCAAGATAAGACAAGCACCTATGCTTGAAATTGCTAAAGTCTGAGCGATGCCCCGAGAATTTTTCTGGTGGGGGTACCCTCACAGAGGGGGGAGACACTCGGGCATTAGGATCTAAAAGACGGTTAACTGACTCAGATAGTTTGTTAATCTGAGTCTGTTGAGCCTCCACCGTCTTAATGAGTTCATTAACGGTGACAGTTAACACGTCGACCCGTTGGCAGAGTGCCTCCATGATACTTTATGGTCTGTTGTTCTGTAACGGTTGGTGTCAGCACACAGAGAGTATCTGATTATTGGTGATCTGCAGTATCACCAATAATACAGACGTATACCTGATTATTAATGATCTGCAGAATCACCAATAATCAAGTAAGATTAACCTCTGGACACCTAGCAAAGTGTAAGTGTTTGGGTGCAACAGTAAATTTAATAGTTTGACCAGACCTCAGCAGAGGGGCTGGTGAGGTACTATCAGTACACTAAACGTGCACTAGCGTACAAGTTCCAGCAGGCTGGAGAGTACAATAATGAAGAGGCTGAATCTCCCGGGGAGCGGGTGATTCAGACAGTACTGCAGGCACGAGAACACCCGTGGGGCGGGTGACCTTGACTGAACAGTAGCCTAGGAGATACAATAATACTGCAATCACAGATACCCTATAAGCGCAGGTAATTGGGGCTGTACTACAGCTTTAACAGAACGGTTCCACCAGAGGGGCTGGTGTAACTAGTACCTCACCAGTGGCGAGGGCCCACTGGTGAGTAGAATGGTCAGGCAGCCAAGGTTCGGCAACAGAGAGGTAAGTAAATACAAAATCGTGAGACAAAAGAGTAATCAGTAATCAGGCAGAGGTTCAGCAACAGGAAGTAGGGATGCTCATTCGGATTCCGCGGAAATGCAATTTCCGAAAATCCAATCGGAAATTGCATTTCCGCATCGGAATGCGTAAATCGGTAGTGCAAGCGGATTTCCGCCGGAAATCGCGGAAATTTCCGTCGGAAATCGCGGAAATTCCACCCGACTTTAACATCGATTTTCTCAAAAACTATAAGGTCTTTTTGAAAACTTTTTTTTGTATCTTGTTCACAAGATTCGGTTTAATAAACCCTGAAAAATTTCTAGGACTTAAGGGGGCTTTGCTATTAACCGCTAAAGTCGGCGGATTTTTACTGTAATGTACAATGCAGAAAATCTGCATCTGCCCATTTCCTGCATTTTACAAATTTACCAAATTTTCAGGGTGTATTAACCACTTGAGGACCACAGTCTTTTCGCCCCCTTAAGGACCAGAGCCTTTTTCTCCATTCAGACCACTGCAGCTTTCACGGTTTAATGCTCGGTCATACAACCTACCACCTAAATGAATTTTACCTCCTTTTCTTGTCACTAATACAGCTTTCTTTTGATGCTATTTGATTGCTGCTGCGAGTTTTACTTTTTATTATATTCATCAAAAGAGACATGAATTTTGTCAAAAAAATGACTTTTTTAACTTTCTGTGCTGACATTTTTCAAATAAAGTAAAATTTCCTATACACTTGAGCGCGAAAGTTATTCTGCTACATGTCTTTGATAAAAAAAAAACCATTCAGTGTATATTTATTGGATTGGGTAAAAGTTATAGCGTTTACAAACTATGGTGCCAAAAGTGAATTTTCCCATTTTCAAGCATCTCTGACTTTTCTGCGCACCTGTCAGGTTTCATGAGGGGCTAAAATTCCAGGATAGTACAAATACCCGCCAAATGACCCTATTTTGGAAAGAAGATATCCCAAAGTATTCAGTGAGAGGCATGGTGAGTTCATAGAAGATTTTATTTTTTGTCACAAGTTAGCGGAAAATGACACTTTGTGAAAAAAAACTTGCGACAAAAAAAAATGAAATCTGCCACGGACTCACTATGCTCCTCTCTGAATACCTTGAAGTGTCTACTTTCCAAAATGGGGTCATTTGTGGGGTGTGTTCACTGTCCTGGCATTTTGGGGGGTGCCTAATTGTAAGCACCCCTGTAAACCTAAAGATGCTCATTGGACTTTGGGCCCCTTAGCGCAGTTAGGCTGCAAAAAAGTGCCACACATGTGGTATTGCCGTACTCAGGAAAAGTAGTATAATGTGTTTTGGGGTGTATTTTTACACATACCCATGCTGGGTGGGAGAAATATCTCCGTAAATGACAATTTTTTTATTTTGTTTACACACAATTGTCTATTTATAGAGATATTTCTCCCACTCAGCATGGGTATGTGGAAAAATACACCCCAAAACACATTATACTACTTCTCCTGAGTACGGCGATACCACATGTGTGGCACTTTTTTGCACCCTAACTGCGCTAAGGGGCCCAAAGTCCAATGAGTACCTTTAGGATTTCACAGGTCATTTTGAGAAATTTCGTTTCAAGACTACTCCTCACGGTTTAGGGCCCCTAAAATGCCAGGACAGTATAGGAACCCCACAAATTACCCCATTTTAGAAAGAAGACACCCCAAGGTATTCCGTTAGATGTATGGTGAGTTCATAGAAGATTTTTTTTTTTTGTCACAAGTTAGCGGAAATTGATTTTAATTGTTTTTTTTCACAAAGTGTCATTTTCCGCTAACTTGTGACAAAAAATAAAATCTTCTATGAACTCACCATACTCCTAACGGAATACCTTGGGGTGTCTTCTTTCTAAAATGGGGTCATTTGTGGGGTTCCTATACTGCCCTGGCATTTTAGGGGCCCTAAACTGTGAGGAGTAGTCTTGAAACCAAATGTCGCAAAATGACCTGTGAAATCCTAAAGGTACTCATTGGACTTTGGGCCCCTTAGCGCACTTAGGGTGCAAAAAAGTGCCACACATGTGGTACCGCCGTACTCAGGAGAAGTAGTATAATGTGTTTTGGGGTGTATTTTTACACATACCCATGCTGGGTGGGAGAAATATCTCTGTAAATGACAATTATTTGATTTTTTTTTACACACAATTGTCCATTTACAGAGAGATTTCTCCCACCCAGCATGGGTATGTGTAAAAATACACCACAAAACACATTATACTACTTCTCCTGAGTATGGCGATACCACATGTGTGACACTTTTTTGCAGCCTAGGTGCGCTAAGGGGCCCAACGTCCTATTCACAGGTCATTTTGAGGCATTTGTTTTCTAGACTACTCCTCACGGTTTAGGGCCCCTAAAATGCCAGGGCAGTATAGGAACCCCACAAGTGACCCCATTTTAGAAAGAAGACACCCCAAGGTATTCTGTTAGGGGTATGGTGAGTTCATAGAAGATTTTATTTTTTGTCACAAGTTAGTGAAAAATGACACTTTGTGAAAAAAACAATAAAAATCCAATTTCCGCTAACTTTTGACAAAAAATAAAATATTATATGAACTCATCATACACCTAACAGAATACCTTGGGGTGTCTTCTTTCTAAAATGGGGTCACTTGTGGGGTTCCTATACTGCCCTGGCATTTTACGGGCCCAAAACTGTGAGTAGTCTGGAAACCAAATTTCTCAAAATGACTGTTCAGGGGTATAAGCATCTGCAAATTTTGATGACAGGTGGTCTATGAGGGGGCAAATTTTGTGGAATCGGTCATAAGCAGGGTGGCCTCTTAGATGACAGGATGTATTGGGCCTGATCTGATGGATAGGAGTGCTAGGGGGGGTGACAGGAGGTGATTGATGGGTGTCTCAGGGGGCGGTTAGAGGGGAAAATAGATGCAATCAATGCACTGGGGAGGTGATCGGAAGGGGGTCTGAGGGGGATCTGAGGGTTTGGCCGAGTAATCAGGAGCCCACACGGGGCAAATTAGGGCCTGATCTGATGGGTAAGTGTGCTAGGGGGTGACAGGAGGTGATTGATGGGTGTCTCAAGGTGTGATTAGAGGGGGGAAATAGATGCAAGCAATGCACTGGCGAGGTGATCAGGGCTGGGGTCTGAGGGCGTTCTGAGGTGTGGGCGGGTGATTGGGTGCCCGCAAGGGGCAGATTAGGGTCTAATCTGATGGGTAACAGTGACAGGTGGTGGTAGGGGGTGATTGATGGGTGATTGATGGGTAATTAGTGGGTGTTTAGAGGAGAGAAGAGATGTAAACACTGCACTTGGGAGGTGATCTGATGTGGGATCTGCGGGCGATCTATTGGTGTGGGTGGGTGATCAGACTGCCCGCAAGGGGCAGGTTAGGGGCTGTTTGATGGGTGGCAGTGACAGGGGGTGATTGGTGGGTGGCAGTGACAGGGGGTGATTGATGGGTGATTGACAGGTGATCAGTGGCTTATTACAGGGAATAACAGATGTAAATATTGCACTGGCGAATTGATAAGGGGGGGGGTCTGAGGGCAATCTGAGCGTGTGGGCGGGTGATTGGGTGCCCGCAAGGGCCAGATTAGGGTCTAATCTGATGGGTAACAGTGACAGGTGGTGATAGGGGGTGATTGATGGGTAATTAGTGGGTGTTTAAAAGAGAGAAGAGATGTAAACACTGCACTTGGGGGGTGATCTAATGTCGGATCTGCGGGCGATCTATTGGTGTGGGTGGGTGATCAGATTGCCCGCAAGGGTCAGGTTAGGGGCTGATTGATGGGTGGCAGTAACAAGGGGGGGGATTGATGGGTGGCAGTGACAGGGGGTGATTGATGGGTGATTGACAGGTGATAAGTGGGTTATTACAGGGAATAACAGATGTAAATATTGCACGGGCGAATTGATAAGGTGGGGGGGGTCTGAGGGCAATCTGAGCGTGTGGGCGGGTGATTGGGTGCCCGCAAGGGGCAGATTAGGGTCTAATCTGATGGGTAACAGTGACAGGTGGTGATAGGGGGTGATTGATGGGTAATTAGTGGGTGTTTAGAGGAGAGAATAGATGTAAACAATGGATTTGGGAGGTGATCTGGTGTCGGATCTGCGGGCGATCTATTGGAGTGGGTGGGTGATCAGATTGCCCGCAAGGGGCAGGTTAGGGGCTGATTGATGGGTGGCAGTGACAGGGGGTGATTGACGGGTGATTGACGGGTGATTGACAGGTGATTGACAGGTGATCAGGGGGGATAGATGCATACAGTACACGGGGGGGGGGTCTGGGGGGGGTCTGGGGAGAATCTGAGGGGTGGGGGGGGTGATCAGGAGGGAGTAGGGGGCAGATTAGGGACTAAAAAAAAAAATAGCGTTGACAGATAGTGACAGGGAGTGATTGATGGGTGATTAGGGGGGTGACTGGGTGCAAACAGTGGTCTGGGGGGTGGGCAGGGGGGGGTCTGAGGGGTGCTGTGGGCGATCAGGGGGCGGGGGGGGGAAATCAGTGTGCTTGGGTGCAGACTAGGGTGGCTGCAGCCTGCCCTGGTGGTCCCTCGGACACTGGGACCACCAGGGCAGGAGGCAGCCAGTATAATAGGCTTTGTATACATTACAAAGCCTATTATACACAGTACACGCGGCGATCCGGGTGCTAGTAACCCGCCGGCGCTTCCGAACGGCTGGCGGGTTACAGCGAACGGGGGGCGGAGCCAGTCCCCGGCGGCTGATCGCGTCACGAATGACGCGATCGCCGCATAGCCACTCCCGCAGCCGCCCCCGCCGATGGGCGTATTGCGGTCGTTTGGGCCCGGACTTTGCCGCCGCCCATCGGCTGGGGGCGGTCGTGAAGTGGTTAAGCAGCATCTTCTGAACAAGATGCAAAAAAAAGTTTTCAAAAAGACCTTATAGTTTTTGAGAAAATCGATGTTAAAGTCGGGCGGAATTTCCGCGATTTCCGGCAGAAATTCCGCATTGGAATGCGGAAATTGGTAGCGGAAAGCGGAATTGGTAATCGGTACATGACGGAATGCGTATTTACCGCGGAATCGGAAATTGGCATTCCGACCATCCCTAATAATTGGCATAAGATCTTTTTTTTTATTATTATTCATGTTGGATTATCCAAATAAGTGCAATATTTTGCTTATGAGATGAATTATGGATGAATAAAGTTTTTTTTGTTATACTTTTTCAATACAAATTATGCTGAGTGGTGCTTTGATATTGGGTTTCTGTTCTCTGGGTAGCCCCATAAGCATAACAAATGCAAAAACCTAAACTTAATGCTATGTCCATTCTGCTGGTACATGAACCAATACTGGTGCAGTTGTCGCCATTCTGTAATATATCCCACCATGCTGAGACCCAAATTTTCCTCATATATATAGGATGCACAAATCCCCTGTTTCCCAGTGCTCTACTGACTGCTCTCAGGTTAGCCAGTTCTGCAGGTATCTGCACTGACAAACCGCACCATGTATCACAAGTTATAAATAGTTAAGCTGTCCATTCAGGTGTAATACATATTTGCAGACTTGTTTCTTCCAACCTGGTTTTCCGAATGAATTAAATAATTTATTCCCACCCTATGTATTATACATTACAACTAAAGGTTACAGAAAGCTATTGCTGCTTCTGTGAGGCAGGAAAATTAGGCAAAGTCAGGAAATGTGTCTGCTGTGTCCTAGAATTTGTGTTGATAGAAACAGCAGTGCGTTGTTTGGTTCGTAATTTTATTGACGCAATACAGCAATGACTGCTCTGTGAACCACAATGTGGTGGCCACATGGCTCTGGGATGCAATCCACGTGAATCAACAAAACTTAAAGTGATCCGGAGGTGAAAATAAACTGATGAGAAAAACAATCGTATTTATCCTCCTACTACTAAAAATGACTTTTTAAGTATCCCAGGGTTTTCTATTATGTTTAAACAATTACCAAGTAGGTTGAATGTTTTACTGTCTCTAATCAGTAGTAGTCTATTTAGTGTCCCAGAGTGAAAATACATGAACTATTGACCTTGTCCTACCTCTCCTCTGCTCTCAGAAGTTGCATTCTGTCAAGAAAACTTTTATGGCTATTATTAAGTTATCAGTGATGTTAACTATATTCCCCACAAGGTACCGACAAGACAGAAGCTGTAATTTCCATGTCTAGAAAGGCAGCATGTTTATCTCATCATGTCACATATCGCGTCAGGTACACTTTAAAGGACAGCTGTAACGAGAGGGGTATGGAGGTTGCGTTATTTATTTCTTTTTAAGCAATACTGTTGTGACAGCGCTCCTCTTGATATTATCTGTAAACTGAAAAGACAAAGCTCCACATAGTGTATTACTGTTGTAACAGGATCGCACAAGCATGCATCCACCAAAAGTGAACAAAGCGACTCAGTGCTAACATCCAAGTGCACCCCTATAATGTAGCAGCTCACCAGATGGGTGCCACCTCAAACTCCAGGTGGGTCCAACGCTTTGCCTCCCGGCAACAAATTCCACAATTCCACCGATTCAAAAGTATAAAACTCCGGTTTAATCCAAATCACACATGTAAAAACAAAATAGCACATAGCGTAATACAGTTTACACAGTAAGCACCCTTGGCCTGCGCACTTCAGTGCACTCACTTAAATTAAAGAAGAATTGCGCTCATCGGGCCTCACAGCCCAGCAATATTGCTGTCTCACCACGGTGCCGGCGTCCCGTGCCTCTGCTTCCCAAGCGCTCCTCTACGTGCACCTCTCCCGCTGCTCTGTGACGTACCTGGCTCCGCCCTACGCGTTTCGTCCGCTTGGACTCATCAGGGGCTGACGTCACAGGCACACCGACGTCTAATATAGTAGTGGGCTCCATCTCGCATGCACCGTTTTCGCCGCATCAATCACGTCATCTTTAGCTGCCTGGAATGCATATCCCGGAAGTCCCAGGGGATGCGCTCCTAGGCTAGTGATATGTACGTCCAATTGCCATCTGTATCTTTGGCCCCTCCTACCTACATACAAGAATAATGCCATCTTGTGTTCTAGGTCTATATTACACCTCCTAGCACTGCTTGTTTAGTTTACCTACCCAAGTCCTCCACTATCTTGTGAGGCTAAACTAGCCTGCAAATGTGCTACCATAGTCTATCATATTAAAAAGCAATTGCGTGGAGTAAAAAAATATATAATATAAATTAATAAAAGGAATATAAATAAATACACTATATGCTTATATGTATCCACATCCGGGAACATGTTGTCCCCTTTACACTTATTATTAATTATTCATATTTTTCTCCAGTATTTCCTTTTGGGGTGGTATCTTTACCCCTACCTGATGTTGTCTAATAGTGGCCAAGTTTACATATTAAAACTCCCCAATATTCCTGGGCTATATGAGGCAGCTAACCCATCAATTTTAAACTTCTGGATGCCTAGTAGTGCTCACTCCAATCCAAATAATTACATTTTACATATATAAATACATTTTAACACATATAGTTTGTATAATTTTCCCTCATGGCCCCTGTTTACATGATGATGGCCCAAAAGGGCCAAACCATCCACAGGGGGAGAATCGTGTGTACACAAAAATTACCGTCCCGTCCCCCTGGGTCTCAAAATAGTCCCCCCTCATAATCAACTTAAATGCTGGTGGTGTCCCATGTATTCACAGTAGGGTCACAGGATTCTCAGCAAGTGTATCCCAACATCTCCTTTAAACTATACATCATTAGTGATAAAACAATGTAGGTCAAATTCTACATTCAATCCACCAGGTGTAAAAGTTTTCATATTGAAAATCCACCACCCCTCCGCTTGGGATATGTCCCTCACCATATTCGATCCCCTCCACCTTTTGGTGTGTGCTTCCACTGCCATAAATCTCAGACCTGAAAGGCCCCTATTGTGCTGCAGCCTAAAGTGGTTGGACACATTGTGTGTCACCAAACCTTTGGTTATATTGGCTACATGCTCCCCGTGTGGTCCTTCCCACGTATTCCAGATTGCATGGGCACCATCGTACATAAATGACTCACTTAGTATGGCAGGTGATGCATTGCTTCACCTGATGTTGGTATCCTGTATTTCTGGACACAAAAGTATCCCCTCTGACAGCCTGGGCTTCTCTACATCCCCTGCAATTACGGCAGGGGAAGAAGCCTTTTTGTCCT
Organism: Hyperolius riggenbachi; assembly: GCF_040937935.1. Taxonomy (NCBI): domain Eukaryota; kingdom Metazoa; phylum Chordata; class Amphibia; order Anura; family Hyperoliidae; genus Hyperolius; species Hyperolius riggenbachi. Next base: position 110,027,779 of record NC_090650.1, read on the forward strand.
AGAAGGTCTGTCATCATCCTCTTGGGGAGATTCTGAAAGCTTGGGACCAACTTAGATCTCAAATTTAGTGCCTTTCTATACACAAATCCTAATCTGGCTGGTAAGACTTTTCCTAATGTGCCATCTAGTTGAAGGATTTTCCAATGTTTATCAATCATGGATTTCACATCCTTATGTTGACAATTGTACTCAAGTAGTAGATCGAACTCTCTATTTTTCCTTTTTCTTGATTCGGGTTCCCCAATAGGGTTGACCTCTCATAGTGGGAAATTTCTTCCACTAGAGTATCTAGGTCTCCTTGTTTATATCCTTTATCTACAAATCTGCGAACCAGGATGTGACTTTGTGTTTTAAAATCCTGCACATCCGTGCAGTTTCGTCGCATCCTCATGATTTGTCCCTTGGGGATATTATCCAGGGATGAGCAGAAACTACGGCAGTGCGAATTTACGCATCGTCGTTCGCATCTACGCATCGTAGTTTGTAGGTGAAGTTTCAAAACTATGCTTACGAATTTACACGTAGCAAAGTACCGATACACGTAGCTTACGCCCACTTTGCGTAGTCAACAAGTGTATTGCGTAGTGAACTCTGAATGCGTTACTCGCGTCTAAATTTCCGCGTGCGATTGTATGCTTACATATTTACACATTGGAAAGGGGAATGTACGCATAGAAGAGTTCTCGGTATAAGTATTTACAGTGGAATTAATGCGTAAAATGTTCTGCATACGGGCATAAGCACCCACATATACTACGCTTCACACTACGTGTAATTGCGTATTTTAACGCGTATACTACAAAATGCATACGAAGCGAATATTTGATTTCGAACCCGTAGTTTGGCGAAGCGTAATTCGTAAAATTACGCGTTAGTTCCAGCGTAGCGAAGTTGGCTGACTACGACCATCCCTGATATTATCCAGCCACCTTCCATGGTGGCAGTTGTCCCTGGGTATATGTCCATTTTTGTCGGTGTCAGTGGCTTTAAAGAATGTTTTCGTAACTAATTGCTCATCCTCTTTGATAATCACCAGATCCAGGAGTTCCACTTGCTTATGTGCTTGTTGGAACAAAATTTTAATTGGAACCCAATGGTTATTAGCTCGCTGGCAAAATTGTTCTAGACTGCCCTCCGTTCCTCTCCAGGCAAAGAACAGGTCGTCTATAAATCTATTCCAGCTTATGATGTTCTCGGCCCCATCCATACCGAGGACCTCCTGTTCCCATTTACCCATTATTATTATTATTATTTATTGTATTTATAAAGCGCCAACATATTACGCAGCGCTGGACAATAAATATATACAATGATACAAGGATGACATACATAGGGTTATACACATAGAACAAAGTTATACATACAAATTGTACAAAATACATGATCATGCAATATGGGCTGGTTAGGTAGGCCCAGTAATACAAGTACAGGCTGTCATAGGACAGGAGCACATGATCCTGTAGATTACACTAGGGAGTGGAGGACCCTGTCAGAGGCTTACAATCTAAAGGGAGGGGTGGAAACAATGGGGGGGGGGGGGCTGTTAAATATTCCTTAGAGAGTTACTGTGTGGTAGGAGGTGGGTAGGCCATCATAAGGAGGTGGGTTTTGAGGGCTTGCTTGAATGTGTTGAAAGAGGAAGCAAGTCTGATGGGTGGTGGAAGGGCATTCCAGAGGGTGGGGGCAGCTCTTGAGAAATCCTGCAGGCGGGCATGGTAGTGTGAAATGCGTGGGGTGGTGAGGCGAAGGTCGTTGGAGGAACGGAGGGGGCGACCTGGTGTATACTTGTGAACAAGCTCCGAGATGTAGGTAGGGCAGGTTTTGTGCACAGATTTATACGCCAGGCATAGAATCTTGAAACTTATCCTGAAACGGATAGGGAGCCAGTGCAGGGATTCACAAAGGGGAGATGTGGATGCAGAACGGTGCGAAGAATGGATGAGTCTTGCAGCCGCGTTCATCACTGATTGAAGGGGGGCAGTGCGTTTCAGGGGGAGGCCAGAAAGGAGGGAGTTACAGTAATCAAGGCGGGAGATGATGAGGGCATGGATGAGCAGTTTGGTCGTGTCCGGGGTTAAGAAGGGGCAGATCTTGGAGATATTACGGAGGTGGAAATTGCAGGCTCTGGTGATGTTTTGGATGTGTGGGATGAAGGAGAGGTCAGAGTCCAAGGTGACACCCAGGCAGCGGGCCTGGGAGGTAGGGAGAATGGTTGTGTTGTTGATTGTGAGGTGGAAATCTGGGATGGGTGCAGCAGCATGGGGTGGAAAGATCAGGAGCTCAGTTTTGTCTAGGTTAAGCTTTAGGAACCTAGCTGACATCCAGGAGGAAATTGCTCAAGGAGACCTTGTTTATGGTGGTGGATGAGAGATCGGGGGTACGGAGGTAAATCTGAGTGTCATCTGCATAAAGGTGGTAATTGAAGCCCAGGGAGGAGATAAGCTTGCCAATTGAGGAAGTGTATATGGAGAAAAGAAGGGGGCCTAGAACAGAGCCCTGGGGGATCCCAACTGAAAGGGGGGCAGGGGTTGAGGAGGAGCCATTGAAGGAAGTGGTGAAGGAGCGATTGGATAGGTAGGAGGAGATCCAGGCCAAGGCAAGACCATGGATGCCCATGGACTGTAGTAATTGGAGGAGGAGGGAGTGGTCAACAGTGTCAAATGCTGCAGAGAGGTCAAGGAGGAGCAGGATGGAATAACTGCCTTTGGCCCTGGCAAGGGTAAGGTCGTTGACCACCTTGGCGAGGGCTGTTTCAGTTGAGAGTGCAGGTCGGAATCCAGACTATAGGGGGTCAAGTAGGGTATTGGTGTTGATGTATTGGGTAATGCGCTGGTGGACTAGACATTCGAGGAGTTTAGAAGCATAGGGAAGGAGGGAGATTGGGCGGTAGTTTGAGGGTAGGGATGGGTCGAGTGAGGGTTTTTTCAGCAGGGGAAGTACAGTGGCCTGTTTGAATGCTTTGGGGAAGTTGCCTCTGGAAAGGGAGAGATTGAACAAGGAGGTGAGGACTGGGGCCAGGTCAGGGAAGTGGGGACGAAGAGTATTCGCGGGTACCGGATCACAGGGAGAGGATGTGGGGGGGAAGCCACTAGCAGCAGGCTGACTTCATCAATGGTGGCAGGAGCAAAAGAGGCGAGGGGTGGATGAGACAGGGGAGCAGCTGGGAGGGAAGGCAAGGGGACAACCTGAGAGGCATTGGGAAGGGAGAGATGGAGGAGGGAAATTACATTGCGTATTGTTGCAATTTTAGTGGTGAAGTGGTTGGCAAAGTCATTGGCTGATAAGGAGGAGCTGGGAGGGGGAGAAGTGGGGTTGAGGAGGGAATTGAAGGTAGCAAAAAGCTGTCGAGGGTTGGAAGCTTGGGTTCCAATCAGTGCAGCAAAGTATCTTTGTTTAGAGAGGGCAGTGTGGAAGAGTAACAGTTTGGCCTTGTAATCTAGGAAGTCAGAATTGAGATGTGACCCATGAAAATATTTGCCAGTGAAGGGGAAAACTTGGCCGATCCTGTTAACTGTAAGTAGTGTTCCTGCTCATACCAGAAATAGTTGTGGGTAAGGGCAAAATTCAGAAGTTTAGCCTCACAAGATAGTGGAGGACTTGGGTAGGTAAACTAAACAAGCAGTGCTAGGAGGTGTAATATAGACCTAGAATACAAGATGGCATTGTTCTTGTATGTAGGTAGGAGGGGCCAAAGATACAGATGGCAATCGGACGTACATATCACTAGCCTAGGAGCGCATCCCCTCGGACTTCCGGGATATGCGTTCCAGGCAGCTAAAGATGACGTGATTGATGCGCCGAAAACGGCGCATGTGAGACGGAGCCCACTGCTATATTAGACGTCGGCGTGCCTGTGACGTCAGCCCCTGATGAGTCCAAGCGGACGAAACGCGTAGGGTGGAGCCAGGTACACCTGACATCACAGAGCAGCGGGAGAGGTGCACGTAGAGGAGCGCTTGGGAAGCGGAGGCACGGGACACCGGCACCGCGGTGAGACAGCGATATTGCTGGGCTGTGAGGCCCGATGAGCGCAATTCTTCTTTAATTTAAGTGAGTGCCCTGAAGTGCGCAGGCCAAGGGTGCTTACTGTGTAAACTGTATTACGCTATGTGCTATTTTATTTGTTTTTACTGTATTACGCTATGTGCTATTTTATTTGTTTTTACATGTGTGATTTGGGTTAAACCGGAGTTTTATACTTTTAAATCGGTGGAGCTGTGAAATTTGTTGCCGGGAGGCAAAGCGTTAGACCCACCTGGAGTTTGAGGTGGCACCCATCTAGTGAGCTGCTACATTAGGGTGCATTTGGATGCTACACGGAGTGGAGCACTGAGTTACTTTGTTCACTTTGGTGGATGCATGCTTGTGCGATCCTGTTACAACAGTAATACACTACGTGGAGCTTTGTCTTTTCAGTTTACAGATAATATGAAGAGGAGCGCTGTCACATGTTCAAAAGTGTATGCATGGACTTGTGGTAGCAAATACTCGCAATTAAACTTAGGACTATTAATTTGTAGGCAGGCGCAGTTTGCATTCAAGACTGAATACTAGTTGTCTGGCTATCCTGCTGATCCTTTGTCTCTAATTCTTTGAGCCATAGACCCTAAAGAAGCATGCAGCAGATCAAGTGATTCTGACATTCCTGTCTGGTTTGACAAGATTAGCTGCATGCTTGTTTCAGGTGTGCGATTAAGACACTAGATTCCCCACTAGATCAACCAGGCAGCTGGTATTGTTTAACCTCTTGAGGACCGTGGGCTTAAACCCCCCTAGTGACCAGGCAATTTTGTTCAAAATTGGCCACTGCAGCTTTAAGGCCAAGCTGCAGGACAGCACAACACAGCACACAAATGATTCCCCCCCCCTTTTGTCCCCACCAATAGAGCTCTCTATTGGTGGGATCTGATCGCCCCTGCAGTGTTTTTTTTTTTTTTATATAAATATTTATGTTATTTTTTTTTTTATTAAATTTCTGTATTTTTTAATGTATCTTATTCCCTCCATCCCTCCCACCCCCCAGGCAGCCAATAACGGCGATCGGCTGTCATAGGCTTCAGCCTATGAGAGCCGATCGCTCTCTTGCCCTCCAGGGGGACAGCCGTGTCACACGGCTGTCCCCAGTACAGTGCTGCTGCCGATCGCAGCGCTGTACAATGCAATTAAGCGGCGGTTTCGCCGTTACAGTCTCCCAAGCGGCAATCGCCGCTCGGAGACTGAAGGCGGAGCTCCGCCCACCAAGTAGGAGATGCGCGCGCAGCGTGCGCGCGATCTCCTGCAAATGCAAGCCCCAGGACTTTACGCCAATCGGCGTTAGGCGGTCCTGGGGCTGCCGCCGCGGCCACTGCCGCAAAGGAGTTCAAAAATGGTGACAAATCTTCACCAACAGTATTGGGAACAGTGTCCAGTGTGCTAAGGCCACATTACTTAAAGAGAACCTGTACTGAGTAAAAATATTTAAAATAAACACATGAGGTAACTTCAAATGAACCTTGCATAGTTACCTTGCCATCAGTTCCTCTCAGAAGCTCACCATTTTCTTCTGACAATAATCCCTTCCAGTTCTGACAATATTTTGTCAGATCTGAAATATATCAGTTGCTGTCAGTAAAATATCAGTTGCTGTCAGTTATAACTGAGAGGAAAACTGATGTAACAGGTAATGTCCATGTTTCCCAATGGCTCAAGTGGGCGATGTTATAGTTTAACTGTGTGTTGACCAGAAAGCTGTTATGGGTACTGGCCATTTTTAAAATGGAGGATGGAAAATTCTCTTGATCACAGTGAACAAACAGGACGCGGGACAGGAGAAAGACACTGAGGAGTAGACTACATGGAAGGTAAGTATGACTTGTGTATGCTTATTTTGACTTTTAATTTTCAGTTCAGGTTTTCTTTAAAAATGATCAGGGGGGCTCCAGATGGGGTAATGGGTCAAATAACTAATCCATCAAAGCAGTACAAAGCTATGGAACCTCAGTAAAGTATCACTACTATATACCTATTCCATATCTCCCCCCACCTTTCCTTTGCATGCTCCTGCTTTGCCCAATGAGGAAAATGACCACATCCTTTCAATATTCAGTCAATGAAAGGTCTAAGGATCAAGTAGGATCGATTCTAAATAACTTCCTGTGAGTACTGTGGTTCCACCTCTGCTGATGCTGTGCCTTTCCTGATGTCTGTAAACAATACAAGCTCACTGGAATCAATGTCCTCTTGTTTATAGAAACAAAAAGATTATATAGAAAATAAAATCGTGCTTCTTACTTGTTCTTGCAGTTTTGTACGATTTTTTTTTTTTTTTTTTTTTGCTTTCTGCCACGCTGCGATTGTATTTTCTGTTACTTTTTCTGCCTGTGATTTTTTTTTTGGCTGATTCTTTTGTGTATAGCTAAATACATTGTAATTGAAAATGCGCAATGTGAGGAAAAACGCAGAAGGTTGTCTACTTTTTTACTGCAGAAAAATGGAATGTGGATGAATGCAAAAAAATTCTGAGCAAGCCATGGACTTCAGCGATGAGTGTGACTGTGTGCGTGTTTTGCCCCATGCGATAAGACGCACGCAAATCAAACAAGTGTGTTCCCTGCCTAACTCATTAGAATCTTTGGCCCTGATTTTATTTACTTTTCTCCTAAGTTTTCTCATTGGAGATGTTTTTAATCCTCATCAATAAAATACTTTTTCCAGCCCCAGCAAAAAGTGCTCTATGTAAGTTGTCCCAAACTAACTTGCTTGATCTAACTTTTTGTACCTACTTTTTAATAGTTTTTCACTAGCTTACATTATTGTCGATGATATGAAAAAAACATCACCTGTGAGAAAATTCATGAGAAATTTAACTGAAGAACTGAAAAAATAAATATTTATGCTGAACAGATGTAAAGATGGCTTGTCTAATAGCTTTATGCTCAGTCTACATTATAGGTGTTCATGGCAATAGTTGTCACCTTACCATCCATGCAACGGAACACCCATGGAGCAGCATTCAGATTTGTCCATTGCATCAGACATTTCAAAATAGCATTACAATTTGTCTAGCCTCCGTGGAAGTACCAACAGGGTGCGAAACGGTCATCAAGCTACTGGACCCCTAGAACACCAACACACTGCTACTGCACCAACGTACACCTCTGTGACGATTTATATCTTATGATGTGATGCATCGTTGAATGTCTAATAAATCACACCAGCAAAGGTACTGTGCCAGACTTCTGCATTCTTTCTGCTGCATTGGTCTACTATTATGATGTTCAACTACTGTCTGGTGTCTGGAAAACATTGATGGGTACGGAACTTAAAATTCAAAACAGACAAAACAGATCCTATTGTTTAACACAGGATCTGTCGACATGTGCTTCATTTTAGGAATCGGAGCAATTTTAGGCAGAATTGTGAACCAAGCCGCATAGTAGCTCCTATGACATCTGAACACACATTGAATCATGTTAATTAACTATTTTCTCCATCTACTCTTACGGAGTACACATAACTTTGAAAGGAATGACTAAGATGTGAAATGTTGATTCATCCTTAATTAGACCTCAAGAAGGTTAAATCTGAACCTTTTATTTGGTTCCAATCCAACAAAAATATTTACAGTTGTTGGTAGAATGTAAAGGAGATATTAGTGTGCTTTTTATGTCATCTAAGTCCTTACGCCCTTTATACTTGCAAGTCAGTTTCTCTTAATATGCTTCAGCGCTGGATCCTGCAGGTGTTGTTAGCTGCTGGCATTGATAGCTTTCAGAACACATCTTATTAGCATTCCAGCTTCTTCAAAAGCATTACGCAAAGGACTTTTATTGCCAATGCTTTGGGGGCTGATTAACCCTCCTGGCGGTAAGCCCGAGCTGAGCTCGGGGTAAGCCGCCGGGAGGCACCGCTCAGGCCCCGCTGGGCCGATTTGCATAATTTTTTTTTTGCTGCACGCAGCTAGCACTTTGCTAGCTGCGTGCAGTGTCCGATCGCCGCCGCTACCCGCCGATCCGCCGCTATCCGTCGCGCCGCAGCCGCCCCCCCCCCTCAGACCCCGTGCGCTGCCTGGCTAATCAGTGCCAGGCAGCGCCGTGGGGTGGATCGGAGTCCCCTTTGACGTCACGACGTCGATGACGTCGGTGACGTCATCCCGCCCGTCGCCATGGCGACGGGGGAAGCCCTCCAAGAGATCCCGTTCTTTGAACGGGATCTCTTGATCTCCGATCGCCGGCGGCGATCGGAGGGGCTGGGGGGATGCCGCTGAGCAGCGGCTATCATGTAGCGAGACCTCGTCTCGCTACATGAAAAAAAAAAAAAAAATTTAAAAAAAACTGATTTGCTGCCCCCTGGCGGATTTTTACAAACCGCCAGGAGGGTTAAGCAAACTTCTCTGATGCCAGTTTTAACTTCCATTTTGTGAAAATTCACTTTACACCAAGTTCAAAAAGATTTAACACTCAGGAAGGAAAAAAAAGTGATCTGATTGCATTGGAATGACGAGACCATCCACCACTCCAGTCCAGATAATGTATATAGGGGTTTCCCTAGACCTCCCACACATTTGCCCAATATGTAAAATTTAGAGAAAGTAAAACTCAAGGCTTGTGATAGTACAGTAGAATATCAAAATAGTAAACTCTAACATAGTAAACCTCACATTATACAGTATTAAACTCAGTCCACAGGGGGCGACCATGCACCTGTAGGAATATACAATAATAAAAATAAAAATATTTTTTTTTCCTCCCTGGGGACTCAAAGTGCTGTGACCCTGTGGGAAAAGAGGTGGGTTTTTAGCTTTTTCTTAAAGCTGTCCAGAGAAGGAGCCTCCACAGAGTAGGGGCTGCATGGAAAAAGGCTCGGGCACCAAATGTTATCTTATTGGCAGAGCGGAGGGTGCGTAGAGGGGCATAAAGTTCCAATAGATCCGCTATGTACTTGGGTCCCATGTGGTATAGAGCCTTGAATGTCAGCTGCACGGCCTGCACGGGCCTATGTCCGCCTCTGCTTCTGGTATAGTGATCTACTGAGCCAGGTCCCTTAAAGTTTACTATAAAAGGGTTCTGCTGTTTTTTAATGTGAACTGGGATATTTATTTATTTATTTATTAATTCAAGTATTTATAACGCGCCGACATATGGATATGCCCAAGCAGTGGTGTAACTACAACTCAAGGGGCCCCCAATGTTCCCACGTCTTCCCTTGCCTCCCCTTGGTGCCCTTTACAGCCTTGGGGCCCATCTCACAAGGATAATAAAACAAGTGTGGCCATAATGAACTTCAGACCCAAAACACCCGATCTGAAGTACAGTCCCGTGTATTGGAGGAAGGGAAGGTTAGCAGTTGGAGTCCTGCAAAGCTCTGGGCCGCTCTGTGATCACTGGTGCTGCTCCCCTCTAGTTATGCCCCTGTGTCCAAGCTGAACCAAATCCCTCTTCCCCTTTTCACTGTTTATCTATTCCTACTTCAGGTCTTATCATGTATATGTATGTATAAGTAAATGTATTATTTAAAAATATTGGCTGATTCACTAAACATGCATGGCAACCTTACCAGCACTAATGCCAGGGGACCCTGGCCCTTAACATATTAGTGTCACGCGCATTGTTGGGATAATGCATGTGTTGCTATGGTAACGTGTTTTATCCAGGTAATGCACATGGAGCTAATAGGGTAACAGACAATGCACCCCCAGGGTTAATAATGGTAAAAGGCAATGTTAGCACTGTTTGGTGAATCAGGACCTTTGAGAGGTATGAAATACACCCCCTTTATCAGTGGCATAGCAATAGGGAATGCAGAGGATGCAACCCACCAGGGCCTACGAGTAGCCCACCATCAATCATTATATTAGCTGTTCATTGGTGCTCTGCTGGTAATGATTACATCTATATGTGCTTTTGAATAATGGTAATTATTGACAAACTGTCCCCTTTCCCCACCTAAACTCCTCTGACACTGTGGGTGTCCTTGGATGGTTTTAAAGTTGTAAAAAAGCAAACATCCGGAACCGCTGGCACTGTGACTTCATTGCAAATTGCTCAAAAAATGACACAATACTTTCACAACATACGTAGGTCGCGCTTTTGCACAAACTTGTGAGACATACTAAATTGTCCTACTGTGCTCTGGAAGGGAGGGTGATACAGTGGGCACTGGGCACTGGACCTAGGCCTAGATTTGCCCTCATACTCACACTTTATCCCCCCTACCATTCCAATAGACAGATGGTGCCATACACACCATACTTTCCTTCTTGAAACCTCTGGACTCGATTGGTTTTAATGCTACATTTCAATTACTAGGCATACAGTTCTTGAGGGAGCCTAATATAAAAACTCCTTAGCTATACCACCATCCATTACAACACTTTAAAGAAAAATGGAACCCTGTAAATCCCATTACTTGCACAATGTTGGTGAAAAAACTACATGTCATTCTTGTTTTGAATTGCTTTACTAGTTCTCTTCCTGTGCTGCTACCTAGCAACAGCAACTCTTATTTAAGTATATTATATGTCACTGATCACATCATCGTGGCCTTCTTAGCAAGAAGATCGTCTGGTAAAAAAAAAAGAGGCATGTGCTTTGTTTAAAATCTATAAATCAGTAATAATAATAATGATGATGTATAGCTACGCTCAGATAATGCAGCACTGCAGATATGGCCCGTTATATAAATGTTTTTATTTTAATGATGACAGCACAGCAAAAATAAAATGCAGTTCAAAGCGTGTACTGTAAAGCTTGCAAGGACATGTTAAGACAGATGCACGCTGTTCCATTATTTCTCATAAATCAAAAGCCTTTAGCGAAACATGCTCTGCTATTTCTTTTTTTCGAAACAAAAATTACGCTTCAATATGTTGCTAATGTAGCTATTTCAGGAAAGCAAACATGAATGTATTAATTAAACGTGTTCAATACCATTCCTCAATTTAAACAGTGTGTGCCCTGCCATTGTTTAGATCTCAGATTCTTTTACAGTATGCTGTTTTAGTTTTTATCTAAACCTATTTAGCATGGGAATGGGATAGATAAATCATGGTTATCCTTTGGCGCCCCCTTCTGGTTACTTATGGACTTTATCATGGCTAAGATAAGCATATATTTTCTATATACAGTACACGGGAAATGTGTATAGATGTACTCTATGATGGCTGAAATAACATGTAGTAATAAAAGGAGTTGCATTAGATGTGTTAACTTAGCTAGTGATTTTAATTTGTAGTGATCGTCCTCATTTTTGTTTTTTTAATTTTTTTGTTAAATCAGTAAAATATATATCAACACTTTCTTTTATCATGGAAATATAAAGTATTAGTATGACTTTTTTCCTTTTTTAGAGCTTTACCTTTTGGCAAGTTTTTAATTTAGATCACATTCTAGTTTCATGACTGTGTATTAAACTTCTGACTAGGGATGGTCGGAAATGCTGATTACCGATTCCGTGGGTTTCCAATTGATTTTTAAGTTTTGATTTCTGAGCAGCCTTTTTTGGGGTTATTTTTTGCATTCTCTGATTGGCCAAATACTTCGGAGTTGTTTTTGCATTCTGTGATTGGTCCAATGCTTCCGAGTTCAGTGATTGGTCTGAAATGACTGAGTTGTGGTAATGCGGTATTTCAGCCAAAATCCGTTTTCCGAGTTCCTTTTTTTCCGATTTCCGAGTTCTGGTCAGAATCTGAATAGAAATATGGATTTCCGATCCGAAATGCAGAAATTTCAGTTCTGCGAAATACGAATGAGCATCCTTACTTCTGACTCCATTATCAGCAATAGTCCAAAAATGTTAGCAATTACACCTGGCTTGTCTAATGTTAGAAACTTTTTTTACTACAACAGCAAAATGAAGATGCTTTTCCCTTTACAGGATTTACAGATGTGAAACTGCAATAGATTTACCTCTTTCCTGCTGCTTGATGCTGGCATCTTCTTCCACGTTAGAATGCTCACTTGTGTCTTTTACTAGGTATGGTCGCTAAGATGCAAATAGTTGATGCAGGATCATCATCAGCCATACTTGCCAATTAAAAAGCAGGGTGGGAAGGAAGGTGGAGACCCAATGCATTATTTTCTATGTGCATTTCTGCACAATTTTCATGCTGTTGTTCATTTTGCGTTTGCATGTTTCCCAACAATTCCCTAGCAAAATCTCCCCAGGTAAATTGCGAGAAAATTGCTTTTTCCTTGCACTCTTATTGACTTTCTCCCAAGCGCAAAAACATTTGCATTAGTGCATGGTTTCCAATATGTAGAAGCTTTCCAGAGGCGCCAATAGAATAAAAGTCACTTAAACGAGCTTAAAACCGATGGGGCAGTGGTGGGCCTATCCCATTCATGCAGACAAAGCAAACAAAGGAAGGACTGTGGCATCAACAGTCAAACAACAATTTATTTATACTCCACAGTAAAAATAGGCAACACGTTTCACGGGCTCAATCCCGCTTCATCAGGCCAATCAAAAAGGAGCATACAGCTTAACAGCATCAAAACCACACTGAGCGCCTCTGGCGCTCAGTGTGGTTTTGATGCTGTTAAGCTGTATGCTCCTTTTTGATGAAGCGGGATTGAGCCCGTGAAACGCGTTGCCTATTTTTACTGTGGAGTATAAATAAATTGTTGTTTGACTGTTGATGCCACACAGTCCTTCCTTTGTTTGCTTTGTCTGCATGGATGGGATAGGCCCACCACTGCCCCATCGGTTTTAAGCTCGTTTAAGTGACTTTTATTCTATTGGTGCCTCTGGAAAGCTTTTACATATTGCTAAGTCCACCCTTGGTGGAGGGTTGTACCCATCTTCTTCCCATCTACAGAGAGCGACTTTTAATCCTGAGTGGGGTCAGGTTAATCTCCCCACCTGCCTTCACAGTGGTTGCCTAATGGTAACCCTGGTTTGTGAGTATTAAATTGTTATATTACTCATTATTAATTATCATCTATACAATATCACACTATTGGGTTCTTGGTGTCCCCCCTTTATATTGTTTCCAATATATTGATGGTGGCCTTGAGTTATGCCAGATCTATAAACAAACTTTGAGAACGCTCAGCTGATATAAACCTGACTATGGCAAAACAGCTGCCATAGTCAGGTTTACTATAGCGTGCACATAACTTAAAGTGGATCCGAGGTGAACTTTTACTCATTGCATAATTGTGTTCCTTTCCAATTGTTTATAGGGCATTCCTCAACCCAAATACTTTTTTGTTTTAATACTCTAATTCCTTATAAACTAAATAAACCACGCCCACAGATTTTCAGAGAGCCTTGGCAGTAGCAAGGGCTCATGGGAGCTCAGTCTGGGCAGGAGGAGGAGGAGGTGTTACTAGCCATTGATTTCAGAGGCAGAGGGGAGGAAGGAGGAGGGGGGATTAGGTTTTTTTCACAGGCTTAGTGATCAAGATACAGATAAGCCTGCCTCTGTGTAATGTTTACAAACAACATGGCTGCTGTCATTGTATCACAGGAAGAAATACCGTATTTTTCGGAATATAAGACGCACTTTTTCTTCCCCAAAACTAGGGGGAAAAAGTGGGTGCGTCTTATATTCTAAAGGTACGGTATTTGGGCCCCAAAACATACTTACCGGTTCCTGCAGCCGCGATCCTGTCCTCCTCCGTCTGACTGCCGCCATCCAAGGGTCATCCGAGGGTCCCAGCTGTGGTCATCTGAGGGTCCCAGCCATCCCATCCAGAATCCCGGCTCTTCAGTGTCCCAGTCGCCAGATCGTCTTCACTGCAGACAGCAGCCATGCGGTAATCACGCGCTGCTGCCTCGCCGACATCCTCCATGGTAACGGCGTCCTCTTCCTAGTTACGGTGCCCCCTTCTGTGTGACGAGCGGCGCATGTGCGCCGGGTCACGCATGACTTCAGGCGCACGTGCGCTGGGGTCACGCATGACGTCAGGCGCACATGCGCTGCTCGTCACACAGAAGGGGGCACCGTAACTAGGAAGAGGACGCCGTTACCATGGAGGATGTCGGCGAGGCAGCAGCGCGTGATTACCGCATGGCTGCTGTCTGCAGTGAAGACGATCTGGCGACTGGGACACTGAAGAGCCAGGATTCTGGATGGGATGGCTGGGACCCTCAGATGACCACAGTTGGGACCCTCAGATGACCCTTGGAAGTCGGCAGTCAGGCGGAGGAGGACAGGATCGCGGCAGCAGGATCAGGTGAGATGCTGCAGGGGCAAAGTGTAGTGTAGTTTGTGTTGGGTGCAGGATTTAGTTAGTGTAGTGTAGTGTAGTTTGGGTTGGCTGCAGGGGTTAGTTAGTGAAGTGTAGTGTAGTAGTGTAGTGTAGTTTGGGTTTCTACAGGGGTTACTTAGTGAAGTGTAGTGTAGTTTGGGTTGGCTGCAGGGGTTAGTTCGTGTAGTGTAGTGTAGTGTAGTTGGTGGGGGCAGCAGGGGTAAGTGAAGTGTAGTGTAGCAGGATTTAGTGTAGATGAGCAGTTCAGCTTAGATAGAGACAGTTTTGGGGGGTTTAAAGGTCCATAAGACACCCCTGCAACATAGACGCACCTAGGTTTAGTTTTTTTTTTTTTCCTGATTTTTGCCTTCTAAATCTAGGTGCGTCTTATATGCCGGAGAGTCTTATATTCCGCAAAATACGGTAATCATTCTCTATTAAAGCTATTTGCAGCTATATTTGCTGTGTAAACTATCTAAACTTTAGATAAGATATATACACAAGTTACTTGTTATAGTTTTTCATCTCGGATCCGCTTTAAGGCTACGTTCACAGTGCTCAGTTACGTTGCATCATACCAGAGCTTTTTTAACTGAGAATATTGCACAGCAATGAAAAGTAAATGCAAAGTTCATAGTGCATGCGGTGCGTCAACGGGGTACTTAAAAATAATGCAAATCCTGCTCTGTATATATGCAAGTATATGTGTTGACGCGCTCAATGTTAGTCTATGGTAACGCTTGCATGTTTGAATTTTAGTGCTGCATCGCACTACGTAATAGGGACTGCACATGCGCACATTCGTTTTTAAAAAGGCGGAGCTTTATACTCTCAAATGTGCGACACAAATGTCGCACACCTATGATGCCATTTTCATTCTTATGCCTTCGTTACATCGCATGCCACCGCAACCACATTACTTGCTACTTTGTGTTGCATTTTATCTGCGTTGTGCAGCAGTACAACGCGCTAGTTCACAGCGATTAGTTGTGTTGTAGAATAATTCCGCATGTCAACTCACGTCCCATACAATTCTATGGGCCTGTTCACTGTACTGTATGTTAACATATTGCGTTGTTCGAACTCATTGAATGCAGTCTATGTCCAGTCTCCATTGCAGTTCACACTCATTATAATGCGTGTATTATGAAACGGACCACTGTGAACCTTGCCTTAAAGGAATCATCAGTGAAAAAATACAAAAATCAGCTTTACTCACCTGGGGCTTTCTCCAGCCCCTTGCAGCCGACTGTCCCAAGCTGACAGCTCCGCTCTCCACCGCCGTCCCGGGCTACCCACATGGTGCAGAAGCCGACCTCGAGGTTGTCCTTGCTGTGACTGCATGAAGCGCCGCTGTCAATCAAGGCCACGTTGTCCACGGCTTACTGCGCAGGCGCAGAACTACTGGGTAGGTACCCAAAATGGGTACTTTCCTCAGTAGAGAGAAGCCTCAGGATAATCCAGAGGGTTTCCCCATCCTAGTCGTTACCAGCACTGGGACCCCACAAACCTCTTTAAAAAAGGCCTTGTTGAAGAGTGTGCGTGGCTGCACTCCTATCCGTGAACAAGCATGACCGCACTGCACAGACACAGGGAGCCTGTACAGTAGCATGAAGCTGCAGCTGAGCTTGAGCAGCTCCATGTTATTGTGCAGGCACGAGGCACCATACACCTGCGCAGTGCTGCTGCACCCATTCAAGGGTGGGAGCATGGTCGCAATCATCCAAGGGGTCCCAGCATCCAGCGGTGGTCTGGAGGAGGATGTGGGAAGCCTCTGGAGGCTCCACTTGGCTTCCCTCTACCGAGGTAAGGATCTGATTTTTTTTTCTCCTTTTATACATACATGTTTGCTTTAAAACTTCTTACATATTTAGCTATTTGGGATATATCTGTGAAAACCTTGCACCGTGTATACAGATTGGGCAAATTTACATTGAAAATAATAGCCGCAGTGAAGTAGAATATGCCATCATTGAACCAGATTGAATGAAGAGTTGAAGACAACAAACTGAAACTGAAAAAACTAAAAATATGACTAATATTGCTTGATGGATTTGAAGAAATGATATAGGATGTTTTATCCTTTGAAAAAGAATTTATAGTAGCTCCTCTGTACATGATATATGAATATGAATCTATTACATACTACTTTATACAAGCAGAGGGTAGGTTACATACATTTTCACTGAACCATTTAACAGCTTCTGTTCATTAAATGAAATTGGCCTGATCTATTGCCTAACAAAAGAGGAAGCTCACCAATTGCACAATAATGCTTAGAGAGACTCTGAAGCCTCTGAAATTCGCCCTTTTTTTCAGCAAGTTCTGTTAAGCACTAATGGTTTAGCTAAAACGCCGCTATCCTGCGGCAAAACGAGGCTTTCCTGGTCGTGGATTTTTTTGCCCGGGGAGGCAGAGCTTTGAGCTGTAGTTCTGCCTCAATGCTAGTCAATCAGCGCTGATCGCCGCCTCTCCCCCGCCCCTCTCAGTGAAAGAAGTTAGAGAGGCGGGAGGAGGCGGAGATCTGCGGGAGATAGATGCGAATGGAGGCAGAGCTGCAGCTCAAAGCTCTGCCTCCAACAGGAAGGAGCCCCGTAATTTGCCCCAAGCATTTTGGGGTGAATAAAGCCTCGCTTTGCCACGGGATGGTGGCGCTTCGGCTAAGCCATTAGTGCTTAACAGGACTAGCTGAAAAAAAGGGTGATTTTCTGAGGCTCCAGACTCTCTTTAAACAGGGCTTGCTGTAATGTTCAGCTGTTTCCAGAGACTGCTGTCAGATGTGATTAGAGAAGTAATATAGCAATTTTAGTGGTTTGGAATTACAAAAACATATAATGAGTATGCTCATATGTTTTTTACATATGATCAGCCAAAACAGTGTTGCAGTTCATCATAATGACAGGCTCTTCACAATGTCATGCCACAGATGATGCTGGTTGTCATAAATGATTGTCTGTATCAATCGTGCACCATCATACATTGATAAATAACACTTTGTGGTTTATGCATTGAATGTACAACTTATTTGATACATCCCTCATTTATCCTGTTTATTTAAGGTGGATATTCAGGATGGGAGCACACTGTGACTTGGAATGTTATTCATTTAATAGCTTGCACTCAAGCAACTGTAACATTTATACATTTTAAACATCATGTCAAATTTGCTATTGTAATTACCAGTTCTGTATTTTGTACCAGTGTCCATCTTTGATGTATATCATTGTATCATTATTTATGTATCCCTTGTTTGTTTTCTTACATTGTACAGCGCCATGGAATATGTTGGCGCTTTATAAATAAATAATAATAATAATAATAGTAGTAGGCATTGCAGAAAACCATGTTTTACATTTTTGGGTGGGATTTTGGTGAGTTTTGCGCTTGTGTTTTTTATGCATTTTTGGGGTGTTTCGCGTTTGCATTTTTTATTATTTTCCCTAATCAATGGAGTAAAATACAGCATCATATTTAAAAAAAAAAATATGCAGCAAGTTTTAAAAACGCACAACGTTAGACATACATATATGCGTTTTTACCAGGGCCAGTTCAAGGGGCCCTGTGGCCCCGGGGCAAACTTCAGTGTTGGGGCCCCTGCCCCCCCATTACCCCTTTGCTCCCAGGGGCCCTGCTGCAATTACATGCTATCTCCCTCCCACTCTATGACCCAACGCGTCATGTGTAAACACGCGCCAGGTCATAGAGTGGGAGGGAGACAGCATGTCTCCTAGTGCAGCCGCTGCCCGCTTGCTCACCCGACGGGGATAAGGTAATTATCGCTGCTAATGTAATTGCAGCAGGGCCCCGGGGAGAAGTGCGAGCGGGCGGGCTGGCAGAAGAAAATATTGCAGGGTCGGTGCTGCTGGGGCCCGAGCAGAGGTCGGGGCCCCAGGGCAAATGCCCCTTTTGCCTCTATAGTAGTGCTGGCCCTGGTTTTTACATACTTTCATGAGCTTTTTCTGCAACGCTAGCATTTCTGCCTAGTGGCTGAATAGTGTGATGGTTAAGGGCTCTGCCTCTGACACACGAGACCAGGGTTCAAGCTCTTCCTGTTCAGTAAGCCAACACCTATTCAGTAAGGAGTCCTTGGGCTAGACTCCCTAACACTGCTACTGCTTACTTAGTGGGCCCTAGTAAAAGCGCTGAAGCGCGCTGAGTCCACCAGGAGAAAAGCGCAATTTAAATGTTATTTGTCTTGTCTAGTGTGTTCCTAGCCTCAGGAAATCTAGCTGGCTCATAGCAAACTATTTGCACCATTCTGTTTATTCACATCTGGGACTCTAATATATCATTGTTGTGCTCCAAACAGGAATAAAGAAAGGCTGCTGTTTTTCTGCTAGGGTTTTAGCTTTTTAACTTCTTAGTTCATTTCCTTTTAATACAGTGCTTTTTGTTGTCCATTAAAGAATGCAGTTACCTTGCTGTCAGTTTTTAAAGGACCGTTTTCTTAACTAGCAGGCAAGCTTTGTATACTGCTAATTAGTTGGATTGTTTACCTTTAGAAAAATGTATATATTTCAGTCTGAAATAGCTCAGGCTTTTGCTTTCAGTGGGTTCAATGATGTAATATAAAGGTGTTAGAACGCAGCCTGTAGGAATAAATATAGCAGGTCTGGTATGCTTTTAACTAGTATGTTTACAGTCACTTTTTATTTATTGCTTCTTAAAGGACACTTCCGAGCACCTTCAAAATAAAAAAAATCCACTTACCTCTGGCTTCCTCCAGCCCCTGCCAGCTGTCCTGTGCCCTCGCCGCAGCTCTGCTCCCCGGCGGTAGCCCGGTGTCCCCTCCAGCGCAAGATGCCCACTGCGCCTGCGCAAGCGGCTTTCAGAGTTGCGCTGAAGTCAGGACTGTACTGCACAGGCGCAGTAGTTCTGCGCCTGCACAGTGCAGTCTGGATGAATTCAGTGTGACTCAGTGAGCCGCATGGTGAAGCACAAGCAGATGCCGACCTGGCAAGGTCCACATCTGCACCAGAGGGGACCGGGAGCCACCGGAGCTGCAGGAAGGGCACAGGACGGCTGGCAGGGGCTGGAGGAAGCCCGAGGTAAGTGGATTTTTGTTTTTATTGTGCTCGGACCTTCCCTTTAAGTGATCTCAGCTTATAGTCTCCATGTTGCACAATACAGGACAGTGTTTATCTTGTTAAATGTATTTTTTCGAGGATATGTACTATTCCCCTGTATAAGTGCATCCTGTTCAGTTACAAGATAAGGTGAAGGAGCTAACAGAACACTTAAAATAAGGAGCCAAGATTTGGGCATTGGGATCAATATATAAGGGTTGATAATTGGAGTCACAACTAGAAGAAAGAAAAAAGTGTAAGGGAATCCGGTCCTAAATTAGCACACCATAATGGATATATGCTGGGGATGCTTTTTCTAATGTAGTAGTATTGCTCCAGCAGTCGTTATCAGCCGCCTCAGCTGACTTAATTTATGCGTGTGTACGAAGCTTTAGATCTAACCTTTTAGCAGCCCCACCTGAGTTATCTTGTGCACAAAAACTCGTGGCAGAGCTGCTGCAGCCAGCTATATCCAGGTTGCCTCCATCAGCTTAATGCAGAGCGGTGCAGGGAGCGCTTAATATGTACCTGATCTGGACACCAGATCAGCGCTTTCATATTTACCTGATCTGAGCGCAGGATCACCTCTCCTCTTCCAGTGGTGCTGTAATGCTGACATCATCCTCTGGGTCCTGATCACATGATATAAAATGTAATTGGGACCCAAAGGAGGCCTCAGCATTCCTGCCCTGCTAAGTGGTGGAGATCCGATCATGCTTCCAGATTAGGTGTAATATCAAAGTGCTCCCTGCACTACTCGGCATTAGGCTGAGGGACACAAAAATAATGAAAATGACAAGGACAAGAGGCATGCATAGCTTATGAATGAAAGGAGATTTCACCACTTGTTTATAAAAGGGGTCCTTTACAATAAGATTAAGATTTGGAGTATCTTACGAGAGGAAGTAATGTTGGCAAATGCATTATTTGCATTTGAAAGGGGCTTGTATGGTTTCCTTACATATCTGTTTGGTACTATGTGCAGTGCTAAGGAAAATGTTGACTCTATATATAAATAAATAATAATAATTAAACAGTCACGTAATAGTGTTTAACGCATAAAGGTTAGCAGTACTATCGGAGGAAAAAAACATCACGTACACAGTATAAGTAGATAAATACTTGTTCTACTTACATAACATATGTATTGTACTGTCCACATTTTGATTTAAGTGAATTTTATACAGTAAATAAAGAAAAAACTGATCCAGGCATTTTCCATCGTAACTTCCTCTGACTGAAGCCAATCCTTATGCCATTTCCTCCCTTAGGGCTAATTCACACTGCAAGAGCTTTTCTAAGCACTCTGTGATTTTAAAAGCTCTTGCTAATGATATCCAGTGTGTGTTTACTCACTGGAGCAACGTGATTTTGTAAAATCCACCATAACATTTCATTAGCAAGAGCTTTTAACGTCTCTAGTGCTTAAAAAGCCCTTGCAGTGTAAACCAGACCTTACTTTTTTCCTCCTCTGCCTGAAATGGTGTACACAGAACTGAACTGTCATATCTAGCTTGCTTTGTAAACACGTAGCACACCATCATTCAAATTTCAGCAGCTTCTGCAGAGGGTTGGGGTGATTTATCTTATATTTCTCTTCTCAGTCTCGTATCACAGTGAACTCCCCTTAGCTGATCAGCAAGGAGCAGGAATGTGGGAGGGGAAGAAGGGGAGATAACAAGGATTTTTTTTAGTTTCCCTCTCCTGGGCAGTGTATGAGAAAAGAGTCAGGCTGACTGAGATAAGATTCATTACACAGCAGACACATTTATGATTATATTGGAATGCTTGCATTGCAGGGTCAGGATGTAGACTACATAATAAACACAGATCAGTAGGTAATAGGAATTTGATTTTATGGCTGTCAATCCCCTTTTAAGATGTGTATATATGTGATAGTGTATGGTGTTAATAAATACATATGTTGAAAAGTTCTACTTTATTATATACTCAATTTATGTAGTCCTAAAAGGAAAACATAGTACCGTAACAAAAGATACAAGAACCAGAAGATGTATAAAGTGAAAAGTATTGAAATAGGATACAATTTATTCATCATAGCCACAGTCAATTCCCCTCCCCTCAATCTCCCAGGAGTACCAAAATGAAGGTGATCACCCAGTTTGAAAGATAATAAATGTGATGCCATATTGATAAACTCACTCAGCCTGAGATCAACCTTTCAGGTTACTGATATATGACAGTTTAATAACCAGTGGAAGCTCTCTTGCTGTGATGTAATCATTTTTTATTGAATTCTGAAGACAAATCATTATTTTACAATTTATTGTCTAATTGTATAACATTTTAATTGCAAGCTGAAAGAGATTGTATTATATCATTATTGATGGCCATGTTTACATGATGCTTGGCATCTATTAAAGTTTCTCCTTTCTATAAAAGAAAGTAATCCTACCTAATAAAGTGTCCCTGCGTCCCATGTCCGTGTGCAAGTGCTTTTGTGCTACTGCGCATGTCGTGCACTGGCACAGCGTTGGGAGAGGACGCAGGGGCCAGGAGATGGGTCGGCCCGGCAGAGCAGGCGGGCGGTTGTGTGCACATGCGGCGGTCAGATGCGCGCGGCGGGTGGGTGCACACGCACAGCGACAGACCTAGAGCCCATTTTTAACCGGGCTTAGGTCACTAGTTATAAATACTGTAATTGATTCCACTGGTCTACTCTTAAACGGAACAGTTATATTTAACCACTTTACCCCCGCCCGTACGAATTTCTCCGTCCCTTTTTCCATCCTTTAACCCCCAGGGACGGAGAAATCCGTACTTTGCGCACTCCCGCTCGTAAACACGCCGCCGGCCGCTCGTGAAAGACGCCGCCCGCCGCTCGCCCGGAGATCAATGAACGGAAAAATCCATTCCCGTTCGTTGATCTAAGCCCCCAATGATCCGCTGCTCTCCGATGAGCAGCGCGATCATTGTGAAAAAAAAAACACTTACCCAGCCTCCTAGTACTTCCTCCAAGAGTCCGGAAGGACTCTTGGAGGTCGCATTAAACAAAAAGTTACTGTGGCCATCTTGTGGCCGAATAGTAAAACTACACCCTAAACATTTTTCACATACAAATAAATTACTTTTACACAAAAAATTAACTCATTACCTCCCACACTCCCAATTTTTTTTTTTTTTTTGTAATTAAAAAAAAAAATAAAAAATGTACAATAAAAAAAATACATAAATAGTTAACTTAGGGACTGAACTTTTTAAATATTTATGTCAGGAGGGTACAACACTGTTACTTTATAAACTATGGGCTTGTAATTAGGGATGGACGCAAAACTGAAAAAAATGCACCTTTATTTCCAAATAAAATATTGGCGCCAAACATTGTGATAGGGACATAATTTAAACGGTTTTATAACCGGGACAAAAGGGCAAATACATTTCATGGGTTTTAATTACAGTAGCATGCATTATTTAAAAACTATAATGGCCGAAAACTGAAAAATAATAATTTTTTTCCCAAATGTTTTCCTATTTTCCCATTAAAACACATTTAGAATAACATAATTCTTGGCATAATGTCCCACCTAAAGAAAGCCTAATTGGTGGCGGAAAAAACAAGATATAGTTCATGTCATTGCGATAAGTAATGATAAAATTATAGACGAATGAATGGAAGGAGCGCTGAAAGGTGAACATTGCTCTGGTGGTCAGGGGGTAAAACCCCTCAGTGGTGAAGTAGTTAAGAAGGATTGATTTATAATTCTGCATAATTAAGGCAGGGTTGCCAGCTGTCTGTAAACGTACACACTATCAGTAAAAACTTTTTAGCCCTATTTGTAATGTCTGTAAAGATACTAAATTGTGGTTTTAAATCTCCAAACACTACAAAGGATAAAAGTGAAATTTGCAGCAAATGAATTGTCAGCAAATAGTAAGAACCTGGGAATCAACCTATGGTGGGAATAAAGAAACATAACTTTATTTATAGGACACCAAAGTACAGGCCGCACAAAGTTTTAGGCTATTGGATCCCATCCCCACTAAATGACATGCAAAAAAAATGCTATTAAGTGTTAATCCGCTTTAGCGCGAAAATCTGTACAAGGGTCGGTTCACACTTGTTTCAAAACTGTATCCATGGCGCCGTTTTTTTGCCCTGCACAAAAACGGAGCCTCAGATACCAATGTTAAAAATAGTGTCCGTCTTCACACACTTCAGATCCGTGGCCTCAGCTTTAGAAAACTGAACAGAGAGTCTGGAATTTGCAGATTTTCACGAAGCCCGGATCCCCGCTTAGGCAATGAAAGGCAACACAAAATCGGATCTCCCTCTACACAGAGAACCTTTGCACACAAAATGGAGGACAAAGCAGATTGCCTACTGCCTGCTCCTCTCCTCAGCGTCATCTTTGCAGACCTCTTTTTCCAATAGAAACACACATGAAGGAAGGACACGTTTTTGCCATGTGTTTAAACTGACTGGAAACGTATGCTGCAAAAGCCCAACATTTTGAAAAACAGACCAGTTTTTAGAAAAACTGAGCCGTTTAAAATGCATTCCGATCTGCAACCTGACAAGTGTGGACTGAGGCTATCATGCAATACTTCCTTACTATATACTGTATATACTTGCATATAAGTTAAATGTTTGGGACAAAAACGGTATCCCAAAAGTGGGAGCATCGACTTATATCCAAGTCATGTGTTGGGATGTGTCAGGACAGGATAGTTACCTCTCCTCGTTCCTGGCAGTGTCTCCCGTGCAGCTCTCCTTGCTAGATGTCCAGGTTCTTCTCATGTTTCCCTTGCAGTTCTGTACTTGGCCACTTGATAGCAGCGGCGAGTACATACATACACTGCACCACATACAGGGGGGAGACACTCTGCCCCACATCAAGAGGGGAAAGTTTGGAGGGTTAGCTTATCTGTGGGTCACACATTATTAGGTTTTTTTAGAGGCAAAAGTTTTGGGGAGGGGGAGGGAGAGTCAGCCTATACACGAGATGGCTCATACACGACTATACACAGTACACAATTTTCAGGCAGCCACTAAAGCACACTCAGTAGGCAGTAGCAATGTTAGAGAGTCTCACCCAAGAACTCCTTACTAAATAGGTGCTGGCTTACTGAATTAAGAAGAGGCAAGATTCAAACCCAGATCTCCTATAACAGAGGCAGAGCCCTCAACCAGTACACTATCCAACCACTGACTTGATTTAAAATATACCCAGATTTTTCCTTACTCTGTCTCATTGGTGTAAAAGTCTGCTCAAAGCAAAGAATAACTGTTACTGTTCCTTTGCATTTCTTTATCCGTTTGCTTTTGTTTACTGCAATGACAGCTTCTTCATTCAACGGGCTAGACTGATCATGTGTGTGAATTCTGGTAAGTGGTTATGGCCCTTTTGTCAGTGATTGTGCTTCGATTTGTTCAACGTAAGGGCACTGGCTTTATAGGGAAAATTAAAGGGCAACTGAAGTGAGAAGACTATGGAGGCTGCCATATTTATTTCCTTTTAAACAATACCAGTTGCCTGGCAGCCCTGCTGGCCTGTTTGGCTGTAGAAGTGTCTAAATAACACCAGAAACAATCATGCAGCTAATCTGTCAGATCTGACAATAATGCCAGAAACACCTGATCTATGCTTGTTCAGGGTTTATGGCTGAAAGTATTAGAGGCAGAGGATCAGCAGGACAGCCAGCTAACTGGTGTTGCTTAAAAGTAAAAAAAAACCTTTATAAGGCTTTTATTAACTACTAGTCTACCTAAGCCTGTTTAAAAACGGGCTCTAGGTAGTGATGCCGCCTCCACCGCCGATCCATTTTAGTGCGCATGTGTGCGTGCGCCGGCTCCCTGGCCTTTACTCCTGGCCCAATGGTTGACTGTACTGCGCACATACACAGTACAGAAAAACCAGGGACACACAGACAGGGAAAGATGATGACACAGGGACAGTGACCAGGTTTTATTATAGAGGATAATGTTTATTTCACTGGGGACTATTTTTAAGAGTGGAAATATAGCTGTATTTTAAAGTACCTTTACATGTTATTGTCATTTCTCTTAAGTATAAAAATCTATATCTTATCTCATCAATAATACAACTCATTTTGTAACTAAATACTGTACCATGAAATACTACCTTTCAACTCCAAAAGTATTTCTATTGTTCCAAAGGAGAAAAAATCCTAATCGATTTGTATCTATGGATTAAAGAGATTTTAAAGGAAGCCTGAGCTGAGAGGGATGTGGAGGCTGACATATTTATTTCCTTTTAAACAATGCATATTGCTTGGCTGTACTGCTGATCCTGCCAATTGGCGTTAGACAGTCCTGGGGCTACTACCGCGTTCACGCCCATCGGCGTGATGCGGTCGTTTAGAAGTCACACATAAATGGAAAAAGGTGGCAGGTCTGAATCTCCTTTAGGCCTAGCTGGAGCACACTACTTTTGAGAATCGCCAGCGCTTGTAAAAAAGCTTTGCTAACGCAAGGCTATGGTGTTGAGAACTAGAGCGATTGCGATTTTGAAAATCGCAATCGCAGGACATGTAGCATTTTGTGAACATTTGTACATACAGTATATATATCTCTATATGTGTATGTGTGTGTATATATATATATATATATATATATATATATATATATATATATATATATATATATACAGTGGTGTGAAAAACTATTTGCCCCTTTCCTGATTTCTTATTCTTTTGCATGTTTGTCGCACTTAAATGTTTCTGCTCATCAAAAATCGTTAACTATTAGTCAAAGATAACATAATTGAACACAAAATGCAGTTTTAAATGATGGTTTTTATTATTTAGGGAGAAAAAAAACCTCAAAACCTACATGGCCCTGTGTGAAAAAGTTATTGCCCCCTTGTTAAAAAATAACTTAACTGTGGTTTATCACACCTGCGTTCAATTTCTGTAGTCACCGCCAGGCCTGATTACTGCCACACCTGTTTCAATCAAGAAATCACTTAAATAGGAGCTATCTGACACAGAGAAGTAGACCAAACGCACCTCAAAAGCTAGACATCATGCCAAGATCCAAAGAAATTCAGGAACAAATGAGAACAAAAGTACTGTAATTGAGATCTATCAGTCTGGTAAAGGTTATAAAGCCATTTCTAAAGCTTTGGGACTCCAGCGAACCACAGTGAGAGCCATTATCCACAAATGGCAAAAACATGGAACAGTGATGAACCTTCCCAGGAGTGGCCGGCCGACCAAAATTACCCCAAGACCACAGAGAAAACTCATCCGAGAGGCCACAAAAGACCCCAGGACAACATCTAAAGAACTGCAGGCCTCACTTGCCTCAATTAAGGTCAGTGTTCAGGGCTCAACCATAAGAAAGAGACTGGGCAAAAATGGCCTGCATGGCAGATATCCAAGGCACAAACCACTTTTAAGCAAAAAGAACATTAAGGCTCGTCTCAATTTTGCTTAAAAAAATCTCAATGATTGCCAAGACTTTTGGGAAAATACCTTGTGGACCGACGAGACAAAAGTTGAACTTTTTGGAAGGTGCGTGTCCTGTTACATCTGGCGTAGAAGTAACACAGCATTTCAGCAAAAGAACATGATACCAACAGTAAAATATGGTGGTGGTAGTGTGATAGTCTGGGGTTGTTTTGTTGCTTCAGGACCTGGAAGGCTTGCTGTGATAAATGGAACCATGAATTCTACTGTCTACCAAAAAATCCTGAAGGAGAATGTCCGGCCATCTGTTCGTCAACTCAAGCTGAAGCGATCTTAGGTGCTGCAGCAGCACAATGACCCAAAACACACCAGCAAACCCACCTCTGAATGGCTGAAGAAAAACAAAATGAAGACTTTGGAGTGGCCTAGTCAAAGTTCTGACCTGAATCCTATTGAGATGTTGTGGCATTACTTTAAAAAGGCGGTTCATGCTACAAAACCCTCAAATAAAGCTGAATTACAACAATTCTGCAAAGATGAGTGGGCTAAAATTCCTCCAGAGCGCTGTAAAAGACTCGTTGCAAGTTATCGCAAACGCTTGGTTGCAGTTATTGCTGCTAAGGGTGGCCCAACCAGTTATTAGGTTCAGGGGGCAATTTCTTTTTCACACAGGGCCATGTAGGTTTTGAGTTTTTTTTCTCACTAAATAATAAAAACCATAATTTAAAACTGCATTTTGTGTTTAATTATGTTATCTTTGACCAATAGTTAACGGTTTTTGATGAGTAGAAACATTTAAGTGTGACAAACATGCAAAAGAATAAGAAATCAGGAAGGGGGCAAATAGTTTTTCACACCACTGTATATGTGTATATATATATATATATATATATATATATATATATATATATATATATATATATATATATATATATATATATATATATATTTGCGACAGTTTGTATGTTTGGTACTCAATCAGGCAACAATGGCTGAATGGATTTGAATGAAATTTGGCACACACATAGTACATTACCTGGAATAACATATAGGATACTTTATATCCCCATAACCAAAAAGTGGGCAGAGACAAATACAAATTTCACTGGGGAAAATGGAAACTGCAGCCATTCTTATACTGTTAATGGCAGGGATCTCAAACTTTGCACATGTGGTCACTGGATGACTGGGATTAAGATTTAGAAAAGTGGGTGGAGTCTACAAAAGCCAATCAGAATTCACCTATTGATTTTTAAGGGGAATATTTAGTTTCTGCCATTCTTGCACTGTTAATGGCACAGGCCTCAAACCTGGTACAGTTAGTCATTGGGTGACTGGAGTTCACATTCAGAAAAGGGGGTGGAGCCACAGCCAATCAAATTTGTTTCATTTTAATGCAAGCTATTGATGCCAAATACTGCAAAGCTCACAAACTAGGTCATTGAGTTATTGAGTAATTGTGTGTTCAGGTTACAAAAAGTGGGTGAAACCAACACCAGCCAAATACATACCCGGGCAATGCCAGGCCATCAGCTAGTATAGATAGATAGATAGATAGATAGATAGATAGATAGATAGATAGATAGTATATGCATATATATAGGTTAGCTTAATCACCGGAAAACACAACTGCAATCGCCTGCAAAGCGCTTACACAAAACTCTAGCGATTGCGATAGTGTTTTGTGATTTCTAGCGTGTCCCAGGCCTTTGTCAGTTTTTGTTGAATGTCAACATATAATAAATGACCTGCACTGGTACATCCTAGAGAAAGTATTATCACAGGAAGGCAATTCCAAAAGAACACTACACCAATAAAAGGCATCTTGGATTGAAAAATTGAATATTCAATTGAATGAAGATTTAATCTTAAAATGTTTTTATTATGTGTCTATAAATAATGCATGGCTGTAATCTTTTTAAGGTTTGTGGCGTGTTCGGCACGTGTCAATGTTTGTGTTCACTGTAGAGATATGTAGTAGAGCTTCTTGGACAGCACACCTCACTTGCCTTGTCGGTCGTGCCAGGTCTAGTCAATGTGGCTAGCACAGAATTAGCAGAATCCAAAAATAGCTAAATGACCAGCACCAGCCATATTTTTAAAAATGCAGATGTCTATTCACCAAAAACACGTGAACAAAACGTAGCAAGCAGCATCCAAAGCAGCTCAAAGATGTAAGCATAGCTCATCAGTATTTAAAGCTCTTAGCTGCAGGAAATGGCCAAAGACATCCATAGGACCTTAAATGTGCCTCCACTGCAGCCTAATCTGCCCCACAGATTGGGGCAGATTAGGCTGCAGTGGAGGCACATTCCAGGTCCTATGGATGACTTTGGCTATTTCCTGCAGCTAAGGGCTTTAAATACTGATGAGTTATACTTACATCTTTGAGCTTCTTTGGATGTTGCTGGCTACGTTTTGTTCACGTTTTTGTTTGGTGAGTTAACATCTACATTTTTAAAAATACGGCCGGTGCTGGTCATTTTGCTATTTTTGGATTCCAATCGGTTTCAGCGCACAGAGCATCCAATCTCGTGGACGCAATCGATGAGCTAAAACAGCTGGAATTTTGGCAGCAGACAGACTAGAAGGAGGCGTGCAAACTATAAAACACAAAATACTAGGTTGCCACCATCTCTGTTTAAATGGGAAGAAAAGCCCAATCTGACTGATACTAATACCTGCGAATGAAACGGTTAAAACACACCCTATTCTGGCTGATAACAACACTTCTCGGTAGCGAGTCTTCAGAAAGCTAGAATTTGTTCCGTGTGGCTGAATAGTAGGTTTAACTGAGAAATAAATGACTTTAGAGTCTTTTATTATAAATGCAATATAAATAATATATATATATATATATATATATATATATATATATATATATATATATATATATATATACATACATACATACAGAAAATCATTAAAATGAACAATTATAGAGACAATAGCAGAGCAGTATAAAAATAAAAAGGGAAGAGGTAAATGAATACTTAAGTTTAGGTGAAAATGTACTTTTGGGTAAATACGTTAAGTTCCTTTGTTTTCAGATCAGAGTTCAGACAAAACTTGGTTGCGAGCTCAGTCCTCTGGCCAGCAGCAGGTTTTAGTAACCATGGAATATGGAGCACTGTAGAGATATAAGCCCTTAAAGCAGAATATAACCCTGCATTTCAACTTTGCTCTAAAACATTATTTACAGTATATTATATGCAACCAGCATTTTTTTTTTTTACTAGACCAGCATTGGAAGGGTTACACAGAGCTTTAGGGCCATAGCTCATAACATTGTGCATTCTGTACTGTGGCATCATACAAATAACATAGGTTTTTATACCTACTGTAGGTTTCAGAGAATTATTTATAATTTTCTATAGTAAATAACTATGTAACTATTGACCAACAAAATGCACCGTCTGAGCTTCAGTGAAGCATTACGTTATATTGAGGTGTCTTCCTTTGAGGTAAGTTTCACCACTTTCCTCCTCCCAACTGGATTTTAATTATTTTATATATTTTTGGTTCCTCTTAAGTGTTATCAATATATAGCAGCACACAAACAGTGAAAGCTTGTTCATACTGAGGGTGTTTTGCATTTTTTCTAAGCGCCGGCGATTTTCAAAATCACCCTAAAAGCGCTTGTGCAATGATTCCCTATAAGAGAGTTCACATCTGAGCGGTTCTTTTCCGATTCGCTCAGCAAAGCGCTGCCTGTACCATTTTTGGGGCAATTTCCCTATAATGGCAGGTATATGGTAATAGCAAAATGCTTGAAAAAGCGCTTGGTATAGCGATTTCCCCAGCGCTTTTAAAGGGGCACTACAGCGAAAAACTGTTAAATTTAAAATATGTGCAAAAATATACAAATAAGAAGTACATTTTTTCCAGAGTAAAATTAGCCATAAATTACCTTTCTCCTATAATGCTGTCACTTACAGTAGGTAGTAGAAATCTGACAGAAGTGACAGGTTTTGGGCTAGTCCATCTCTTCATAAGGGAATTCTCAGCAAGGCTTTTATTCTTTATAAAGATATTTCCAAAAAGGATTTAAAAAATGATGCTGGCCAGCTTCCCTGCTCACTACACAGTTTTTTGGCAGTTGGACAGAGCAACTGCCAATCACTAAGTGCTTTTGAAAATAAATATATCCCCGAGAATCCCCTATAAAGAGATGGACTAGTCCAAAACCTGTTACTTCTGTCAGATTTCTACTACCTACTGTAAGTGGAAGCAACATAGGAGAAAAGTAATTTATACTCTGTAAAAAAATGTATTTCTTATTTGTTTATGTTTTGCACATATTTTCCATTTTACATTTTTTCACTGTAGTGCCCCTTTAAGAATAAATACATTCTATTTATTCTTTTCCGGATCAAAGAGGTCACTTCCTGACTTGCATCAGGAAGTGAAAAAACAAATCGCTCTGCTAAAGCGCTTTGAAAAGCACTTTACAAAAAAGTGGCGTCAGTGATTTCGATTTTAGATGTGAACAAAGCCTGAGAGCAAGTTTACTTGGAGAATGTCCTATGCCTCTTTCTGGGTGCAGCATACAGCCAGACACCAAGGGCTTGATTCACAAAGCGGTGCTAACTGTTAGCACTCCCGTGAAAACCCCCTTAGCACGTCTAAACAAGCTTTTCGCGCATAAAACTTTACGCGCGCAAAACTTTATGCGCATAAAACTTTACGCGCGTACTGCACAGAGCGCAGGGCGAACCACGCGAAGTGCCCATTAAAGCCTATGGGACTTAGCGCGCGTAAAACTTTGCGCGCGTAAAACTTTATGCGCGCAAAGTTAGCGCACGATCTGATTGAGAAATCCGGTGCTAACCTACTTAGCACCCTGGTTAGCGCATCTAAAGACTTTAGACGTGCTAAGTAGGTTAGCACCGCTTTGTGAATCAAGCCCCAAATCATCTATTAAGTTAGCGGAAGTACTTATTTCTAAATATAACTTTAAATATGATTTTGCTTTGTTAAGAGCCAGACATATATCCAAAGCATGCATATAGCCTATTCATTCCACAGTGCCATGCAATTAATAGCAGATTACAGTTACATGTTTTGTATGAAAAAAAAAAATCCATCCATCAAGTTCAACTGACTGGAAATATAATTAAATTTGTGTTACTGTGGCTGATATTCATTTTATTGATGTGGTTTAAATTTACTTTGTGACCCAGGTGATACTGTCAGCTATAATATACCATCATATAGATGGTATGATTTATGCTTGTTTTAAACAGTGTAATGCTTTAACCACTTCCCGACCGCCCACTACACAGGGGCGGCGGGGAAGTGGAGCCCTGCAGGACGGCCTCACCCACAGAGGCGGCGGTCCATTTAAGGGCATGGGCGGAGCGATCGCGTCATCCGTGACGCGATCCTCCGCCGGCGCCTGTCACCGCTCGCTCGCCGCAACATCCCGCCGGCTATACGGAAGCGCCGGCGGGATGTTAACCCCGCGATCGCCGCATACAAAGTGTATAATACACTTTGTAATGTTTACAAAGTGTATTATACAGGCTGCCTCCTGCCCTGGTGGTCCCAGTGTCCGAGGGACCACCAGGGCAGGCTGCAGCCACCCTAGTCTGCACCCAAGCACACTGATTTCTCCCCCCCCCTGCCCCAGATCGCCCACAGCACCCATCATACCCCCCCCCTGCCCACCCCCCAGACCCCTGTTTGCACCCAATCACCCCCCTAATCACCCATCAATCACTCCCTGTCACTATCTGTCAACGCTATTTTTTTTTTATCCCCCCCCCCCCTGCTCCCTGCCCCCTCCTGATCACCCCCCACCCCTCAGATTCTCCCCAGACCCCCCCCCCAGACCACCCCTCCCTGTTTACTGTATGCATCTATCCCCCTGATCACCTGTCAATCACCTGTCAATCACCTGTCAATCACCCGTCAATCACCCATCAATCACCCGTCAATCACCCCCTGTCACTGCCACCCATCAATCAGCCCCTAACCTGCCCCTTGCGGGCAATCTGATCACCCCCCCACACCAATAGATCGCCCACAGATCCGACATCAGATCACCTCCCAAATCCATTGTTTACATCTATTCTCTCCTCTAAACACCCACTAATTACCCATCAATCACCCATCAATCACCCCCTATCACCACTTGTCACTTTTACCTATCAGATCAGACCCTAATCTGCCCCTTGCGGGCACCCAATCACCCGCCCACACGCTCAGATTGCCCTCTGACCCCCCCTTATCAATTCACCAGTGCATTAATTACATCTGTTCTTCCCTGTAATAACCCACTGATCACCTGTCAATCACCTGCCAATCACCTATCACCCATCAATCACCCCCTGTCACCCCCTGTCACTGCCACCCATCAATCAGCCCCTAACCTGCCCCTTGCGGGCAATCTGATCACCCACCCACACCAATAGATCGCCCGCAAACCCGCCGTCAGATTACCTCCCAAATGTATCGTTTACATCTGTTATCTTCTCTAAACACCCACTAATTACCCATCAATCACCCCCTATCACCACCTGTCACTGTTACCTATCAGATCAGACCCTAATCTGCCCCTTGCGGGCACCCAATCACCCGCCCACACGCTCAGATTGCCCTCTGACCCCCCCTTATCAATTCACCAGTGCATTAATTACATCTGTTCTTCCCTGTAATAACCCACTGATCACCTGTCAATCACCTGCCAATCACCTATCACCCATCAATCACCCCCTGTCACCCCCTGTCACTGCCACCCATCAATCAGCCCCTAACCTGCCCCTTGCGGGCAATCTGATCACCCACCCACACCATTAGATCGCCCGCAAACCCGCCGTCAGATTACCTCCCAAATGTATCGTTTACATCTGTTATCTTCTCTAAACACCCACTAATTACCCATCAATCACCCCCTATCACCACCTGTCACTGTTACCTATCAGATCAGACCCTAATCTGCCCCTTGCGGGCACCCAATCACCCGCCCACACGCTCAGATTGCCCTCAGACCCCCCCCCCCCTTATCAATTCGCCAGTGCATTAATTACATCTGTCCTTCCCTGTAATAACCCACTGATCACCTGTCAATCACCTGCCAATCACCTATCACCCATCAATCACCCCCTGTCACTGCCACCCAACAATCAGCCCCTAACCTGCCCCTTGCGGGCAATCTGATCACCCACCCACACCAATAGATCGCCCGCAGATCCGACATCAGATCACCACCCAAGCGCAGTGTTTCCATCTATTCTCTCCTCTAAACACCCACTAATTACCCATCAATCACCCATCAATCACTCCCTATCACCACCTGTCACTGTTACCTATCAGATCAGACCCTAATCTGCCCCTTGCGGGCACCCAATCGACCGCCTACACGCTCAGATTGCCCTCAGACCCCCCCTTATCAATTCGCCAGTGCAATATTTACATCTGTTCTCCCCTGTAATAACCCACTGATTACCTGTCAATCACCTATCAATCACCCATCAATCACCCCCTGTCACTGCCACCCATCAATCACCCCCTGTCACTGCCACCCATCAATCACCCGCTGTCACTGCCACCCATCAATCAGCCCCTAACCTGCCCCTTGCGGGCAAACTGATCACCCACCCACACCAATAGATCGCCCGCAGATCCGACATCAGATCACCACCCAAGCGCAGTGTTTCCATCTATTCTCTACCCTAAACACCCACTAATTACCCATCAATCACCCCCTGTCACTGCTACCTATCAGATTAGACCCCTATCTGCCCCTAGGGCACTCAATCACCCGCCCACACCCTCAGAATGCCCTCAGACCCCAGCCCTGGTCACCTCGCCAGTGCATTGCTTGCATCCATTCCCCCCTCTAATCACACCTTGAGACACCCATCAATCACCTCCTGTCACCCCCTAGCACACCTACCCATCAGATCAGGCCCCAATTTGCCCCGTGTGGGCTCCTGATCACTCGGCCAAACCCTCAGACCCCCTTCCGATCACCTCCCCAGTGCATGGATTGCATCTATTTTCCCCTCTAACCACCCCCTGAGACACCCATCAATCACCTCCTGTCACCCCCCTAGCACTCCTATCCATCAGATCAGGCCCAATACAACCTGTCATCTAAAAGGCCACCCTGCTTATGACCGGTTCCACAAAATTCGCCCCCTCATAGACCACCTGTCATCAAAATTTGCAGATGCTTATACCCCTGAACAGTCATTTTGAGACATTTGGTTTCCAGACTACTCACGGTTTTGGGCCTGTAAAATGCCAGGGCGGTATAGGAACCCCACAAGTGACCCCATTTTAGAAAAAAAAGACACCCCAAGGTATTATGTTAGGTGTATGACGAGTTCATAGAAGATTTAATTTTTTGTCAAAAGTTAGCGGAAATTAATTTTTATTGGTTTTTTTTCACAAAGTGTCATTTTTCACTAACTTGTGACAAAAAATAAAATCTTCTATGAACTCGCCATACACCTAACGGAATACCTTGGGGTGTCTTCTTTCTAAAATGGGGTCACTTGTGGGGTTCCTATACTGCCCTGGCATTTTAGGGGCCCTAAACCGTGAGGAGTAGTCTAGAAAACAAATGCTTCAAAATGACCTGTGAATAGGACGTTGGGCCCCTTAGCGCACCTAGGCTGCAAAAAAGTGTCACACATGTGGTACCGCCGTACTCAGGAAAAGTAGTATAATGTGTTTTGGGGTGTATTTTTACACATACCCATGCTGGGTGGGAGAAATTTCTATGTAAATGGACAATTGTGTGTAAAAAAATCAAACAATTGTCATTTACAGAGATATTTCTCCCACTTAGCATGGGTATGTGTAAAAATACACCCCAAAACGCATTATACTACTTCTCCTGAGTACAGCGGTACCACATGTGTGGCACTTTTTTACACCCTAAGTACGCTAAGGGGCCCAAAGTCCAATGAGTACCTTTAGGATTTCACAGGTCATTTTGCGACATTTGGTTTCAAGACTACTCCTCACGGTTTAGGGCCCCTAAAATGCCAGGGCAGTATAGGAACCCCACAAATGACCCCATTCTAGAAAGAAGACACCCAAAGGTATTCCGTACGGAGTATGGTGAGTTCATAGAAGATTTTATTTTTTGTCACAAGTTAGCGGAAAATGACACTTTGTGAAAAAAAACTATTAAAATCAATTTCCGCTAACTTGTGACAAAAAAATAAAAACTTCTATGAACTCACCATACTCCTAACGGAATACCTTGGGGTGTCTTCTTTCTAAAATGGGGTCATTAGTGGGGTTCCTATACTGCCCTGGCATTTTAGGGGCCCTAAACCGTGAGGAGTAGTCTTGAAACAAAAATGACCTGTGAAATCCTAAAGGTACTCATTGGACTTTGGGCCCCTTAGTGCAGTTAGGGTGCAAAAAAGTGCCACACATGTGGTATCGCCGTACTCGGGAGAAGTAGTACAATGTGTTTTGGGGTGTATTTTTACACATACCCATGCTGGGTGGGAGAAATACCTCTGTAAATGACAATCTTTTGATTTTTTTACACACAATTGTCCATTTACAGAGGTATTTCTCCCACCCAGCATGGGTATGTGTAAAAATACACCCCAAAACACATTGTACTACTTCTCCCGAGTATGGCGATACCACATGTGTGGCACTTTTTTGCACCCTAACTGCGCTAAAGGGCCCAAAGTCCAATGAGTACCTTTAGGATTTCACAGGTCATTTTGAGAAATTTCGTTTCAAGACTACTCCTCACGGTTTAGGGCCCCTAAAATGCCAGGGCAGTATAGGAACCCCACAAATGACCCCATTTTAGAAAGAAGACACCCCAAGGTATTCCGTTAGGAGTATGGTGAGTTCATAGAAGATTTTATTTTTTGTCAAAAGTTAGCGGAAATTGATTTTAATTGTGTTTTTTCACAAAGTGTCATTTTCCGCTAACTTGTGACAAAAAATAAAATCTTCTATGAACTCGCCATACTACTAACGGAATACCTTGGGGTGTCTTCTTTCTAAAATGGGGTCATTTGTGGGGTTCCTATACTGCCCTGGCATTTTAGGGGCCCTAAACCGTGAGGAGTAGTCTTGAAACGAAATTTCTCAAAATGACCTGTGAAATCCTAAAGGTACTCATTGGACTTTGGGCCCTTTAGCGCAGTTAGGGTGCAAAAAAGTGCCACACATGTGGTATCGCCGTACTCAGGAGAAGTAGTATAATGTGTTTTGTGGTGTATTTTTACACATACCCATGCTGAGTGGGAGAAATATCTCTGTAAATGGACAATTGTGTGTAAAAAAAATTAACAAATTGTCATTTACAGAGATATTTCTCCCACCCAGCATGGGTATGTGTAAAAATACACCCCAAAACACATTATACTACTTCTCCTGAGTACGGCAATACCACATGTGTGGCACTTTTTTGCAGCCTAACTGCGCTAAGGGGTCCAAAGTCCAATGAGCACCTTTAGGCTTTACAGGGGTGCTTACAATTTAGCACCCCCCAAAATGTCAGGACAGTAAACACACCCCACAAATGATCCCATTTTGGAAAGTAGACCCTTCAAGGTATTCAGAGAGGGGCATGGTGAGTCCGTGGCAGATTTCATTTTTTTTTGTCGCAAGTTAGAAGAAATGGAAACTTTTTTTTTTTTTTTTTTCTCACAAAGTGTCATTTTCCGCTTACTTGTGACAAAAAATAATATCTTCTATGAACTCACTATGCCTCTCAGTGAATACTTTGGGATGTCTTCTTTCCAAAATGGGGTCATTTGGGGGGTATTTATACTATCCTGGAATTCTAGCCCCTCATGAAACATGACAAGGGGTCAGAAAAGTCAGAGATGCTTGAAAATGGGAAAATTCACTTTTGGCACCATAGTTTGTAAACGCTATAACTTTTACCCAAACCAATAAATATACACTGAATGGGTTTTTTTTTATCAAAAACATGTTTGTCCACATTTTTCGCGCTGCATGTATACAGAAATTTTACTTTATTTGAAAAATGTCAGCACAGAAAGTTAAAAAAATCATTTTTTAGCCAAAATTCATGTCTTTTTTGATGAATATAATAAAAAGTAAAAATCGCAGGAGCAATCAAATAGCATCAAAAGAAAGCTTTATTAGTGACAAGAAAAGGAGCCAAAATTCATTTAGGTGGTAGGTTGTATGAGCGAGCAATAAACCGTGAAAGCTGCAGTGGTCTGAATGGAAAAAAAGTGGCCGGTCCTTAAGGGGTAGAAAGCCCTAGGTCCTCAAGTGGTTAATATGTCATTTACAATATTATATACACATTTGCCTATTGTGACCATATCATTTTCCAGTATTATTCATATTTTATACCACGTTCAAACTCCGGCATCATCTGCAGTGCTAAGCGTTGTAATGCAATAAAGTGTCATTTATTTTTATGTTTATCATTGCAATGTCCCCACCGAAATCAATGATAGCATGGTATGACCCGCAGCATGATATGACTTATTGATGTTACTGATGCTGATTATCAAAATAAATCATTCTATTATGTTGTTATACTGGGCAAATGATGACTCTCATAATCTTTGAGTACAACAGCTTTTGTGAAGTGGATTCTGCTATTGTAAATGCAATTTTCTCACTGATGTGAGAATGTAAATACAGACGTCAAACATTTTATGTAATGCCTGGCTCCCACTGCAAAACACTGATGGTTTGACTAATTTCGGAATGTATCATATTTGCTATATTTTACAGTACTATATAAGCTCTTTATAAAACAGATTGGCGTCAATTCATCAAGGCTGTTTGATAAACAAAAAACAAGTCGGGAAAATACTGCATTCAGTAGTTTAGACTTTTGTGTGCTAATTCATCAATATTTTTCACAGGTGCGGTAGAAGTTCGGTAATTTCCCGAAGCCCAGTTGTCGGTAACAGCAGAGCAGTGTGAGTTGTATGTGTTGTTACATCTGTTCTCCTTTCAGAGACAGCATTACAATAGTAAGAGATATCCTGAGATCCCTTCAGATGTACTGTACATGTTTTGTTATACTGCCTCTGCTTGCTATGAATCTGTCTGTTAGTCTCCATTACTCTTTCTTAATAGTTTATTTCTTTGCCACAGCTTAGATGAACTTTTAAGAAACTTAAAACATGCCCTGCTTAAGTGGTTTCCCCCACTAGCTCCTTTGCATCTTCAAACAGGAACCGAAGAGGTTAAACTGCCGAAGGGAGGCAATGGAAACCTGTTTTGTTCCATCTCTCTCTGCTCGCTGCCTGAGAGGTAGGAAAGCTGGACCTGCCGGAGGCTTTGGGCCCAATTAAAATCCCTTGCAGGAGACAGGGGCTGTTCCTATTGGCTTCTGCTCTTGTCAGTCATAGGCAACCGTCTCTGTTTCTGTGAGTTTTTTGAGTCCTGCACTTATTCCACACTGATTTTGACAATCATCCAGGGCTTTACCGCATGCTGTAACTTAGATAAACTGACATTTACTGACATGTGTTGAGGTGTTTACCGCACAAGTCGTTAAATTACGCCACTGCTCGATAATTTCAGCTTTCCATGCGGTAACAGCCTTGATGAATTGACACTTTCCTAAGTAAAATCAGCTGTTTTCAGCATTAATGAATGGGGTAATGCTTGGTGAATTGACGCCATTGTATATCATTCTTGGTAAGTTCAGAAAGGCTGGCCTACCCACACTGTTCAATAGAACTGCAACATTGCCCTTCAATGTTCATCTGAGTGGCACTGTGTTTTGGCCCCTTTTATTGCTAAACATTTTAAAAGAGGAACGGTCACGAAAATCTTAAAATTTAAAACCCATACAAATAAGAAGTACATTTCTGCTAGAGTCAAATGAGCCATAAATTACTTTTCTCCTAGGTTGCTGTCACTTACAGTAAGTAGTAGAAATCTGACAGATTTTGGACTAGCCCACCTTCTCATAAGGGGGTTCTCAGGGTTTTCTTTATTTTTAAAAGCACTTAGTGAATGGTAGTTTCTATGTCCAACTGCCAAAATAGTGTGCAGCGAACAAGGAGGCTGGCCAGCATCTTTGTATTAATCATTTTCAGGGAATGTCTTTATAAAGAATAAAGGCCATGCTGAGAATCCCCTATAGAGAGATGGACTAGCCCACAATCTGTCGGTAATGTCAGATTTCTACTACCTACTGTAAGTGACAGCAATATAGGAGAAAAGTAATTTATGGCTTATTTTACTCTGGGAGAAATGTACTTCTTATTTGTATGTGTTTTAAAATTTAATATTTTCACGATTGTTCCTCTTTAAAGGTTCAGCATCCCTGTGACTAGTTCGTGTATGTTTACTGTTGTTATGATGTATTTGTCACCATAGAAATGATTTTGGATAATATTGTGTTTCTTTAGACTATTACAGTAAAATTAGGTCTCTGATGAAGCAATCAGGCTCTATGAAGATGGCTAACCATACCATGGGCTCGATTCACAAAGCAGTGCTAACCCAGTTAGATACTTTAGGCGTGATAACCATTGCACCACGTTGGTGAAAAGCCAGTTTAGGCGTGATAAGTTTAGGCAAGATAAGTTTAGGCATGATAAGTTTAGGCGTGATAAGTTTAGGCAAGATAAGTTTAGGCATGATAAGTTTAGGCGTGATAAGTTTAGATAAGTTTAGATCGCGCGCAAAGTCCCGCACGCAAAGCAGCGCCATTAAACTCTATGCGAAGTGCACCAGACTTTGCTAGCGCAAAACTTTTGATCAGCTGTGCACTGCGGTGCTAACCCAGTTGGTGCTATAGTTATCACGCCTAAACTTATCACGCCTAAACTTATCACGCCTAAACTGAGTTTAGGCGTAATAAAGGGCTTTTCACCAGCGTGCTAACTGTTAGCACCGTTTTGTGAATCAAGCCCCATGACTTAATTGCTAATTAAAGAAACACTATTGATTGATGTGTTTGAAAATGGGAGGGGAATAGTTTGTCTGCATCTGTTAACCCTGTATGTACTTTATATATTTTTGCAGATGATAGGCAGTGCCCTCTAGGGTTCACTCTTAGCTCCACCCTCACATGGAAAAATGCAAGTTGATTATTGGACCAGGACTTCTCTCCATAACTAGCCCCCCCCCCCTCCCCCCCCCCCCCCTTCACCCACACTGTCCAGTCAGTAGTCACATAACTCCAAAATCTGCCACCAGCCGTCATAGGTCCCATTAAATTACACCACAGCTACCTTCGACTCTGCACCCATGCCTCCCTTGTTTGCTTATTATGTTTATTGGGGCACATGGCTGTTTAAATATGATATACTGTATGGGAACATAGCTGCTCAATTATGTTATTTGCCTATCACTACTTTCCGGTCAGTACAATGTACTGTACATATCATCTCCCGGCTATTGATCTAATATGTATGTCATTCCAAAGGAGTAACTAGGAATTGCTAGGCCCACCATCAAAATTTTTAAGAGAACCTCTCCCCAGTGATCACAGATGAAATGATTAAATATTCTTTTTGAACCTTTTTGATCAGCATTAGGTAGCCTTTCTGTGCGGCCCCCCCACCTCCAACATTACCATTACCTACCCTACTTAGAAGTTAAGATACCAGCAACTGTGATACATTTCTTGGGGTGAGGAAAGATTTTACAACGGGCAAACACTGTGTAAATGATAAAGTAATATTGTAAAAAATAAGCAATTATATTATTAATTATGTTCTAATTAGTTCCCCGTGAGGATACATGTAGATTAGAATCAGTTGAGACAACCAAAAAAGACTGCCTCAGGCAAAAATCATGCGTGCATCTAGTGTGTTTACAATGCCGCCTGACATCGCCTAAAGATCTGGCATGCCAGACCCTCAGTGACTCCCAATGCCTGAGCAGTCCACTATTGCATTGTTCTCACCACTCCTTCTGCCTGTGGGAAACCACTCCGTTGCACGACACTTGTCACTAGTTGCCAGTCTGCAGGCTTGCACACAGTCATGCCTAGGAAAACCCATGGAAAAGCATGTCATCAGTTTGGTCAGGTGATAAATATTTAAATCTTTGATTTGCTAGCAGGGGCGGACTGACAACTCATGGGGCCCCTGGATAATAGAAAATTATGGGGCCCCGTACACCCACACCCGCTTGCACATTGGAGGCTTAGGTGCCTCCAATATAGGTAGCCAGTACAGTTACCCCAGTATAGGTTAGACAGATAGGTGCCCACAGTATGGGTTAGATAGGTAGATGCCCTGAGTATAGGTTAGATAGGTAGGTGCCCCAATATAGGTTAGATAGGTAGATGCCCTGAGTATAGTTTAGATAGGTAGGTGCCCCAATATAGGTTAGATAGGTAGGTGCCTCCAATATAGGTTAGATTGGTAGGTGCCCGCAATATAGGTTAGATAGGTAGGTGCCTGCAGTATAGGTTAGATAGGTAGGTGCCTCCAGTATAGGTTAGATAGGTAGGTGCCTGCAGAATAGGTTAGATAGGTAGGTGCCCCGCTGCAGCGGAGGGAGCGGGCATAGCTGTTACAACTCACTTTCTGCCGCCGATACCCCGCAGCCTCTATCTTCTTCCTGTCCTGGCGTCTGTCGCATTGGTAACAGCACCCGATGACATGCGGTCACGTCATCACAGGGAAGTGCTGTAAGCCAGGGAGAGAGGAAAAAGATAGGGGCTGTGCGGATTGGCGGCGGAAGGTGAGCTGTAACAGCTATGCCCGCTGCCCCCGCCGTTGCGCCCACCTCCCTGCCTCTCAATCGTGCCAGGGGCAGGCCCCCAAATGACCACGGGCACTCGATCCATTCCGAGTGCCATAATGGTCAGTCTGCCCCCGTTTGCTAGTCATGATCATGTGCTACAGCAGGATGTAATCACAGCAAATCAGCGTTTTGCAAATCTATCAGTTGATCAAACAAATCACATGCTTCTCCATGAGTTCTCCTCGACATGACCATCACTACTGGACTTTTGAACAGAAGACAAACTTGAACAGAACTTTGCCACAAACTGTCACCGAGGAGTCAAGTCACAATCCCTGCCAGGCGAAAGGAATTGCAAATGTGTACATAGCTTTAGTCTCTGTCTCTTGTACCACAGTGCTCTGCGTACTTCATTACATCTAAGGGCTTGTTTCCATTCAGCACAGAGCCCCGTGCGCGTCACTCCCGGCAGGGCTTGTGATCCAATTCATTATACTGAATGGGATCGCGTGCTGAAGCGCCCCAAAATGCAACAAACCATGCGCGGCGATTCGGCAGTGAATCGCTGCGCATAGATGGAAACGGCATACATCGCAGTCTATGCATTGCCTGCTTTCCCTGCGATTGCATCAAAGCACGCTATATGGAAACGAGCCCTCAGTCATGTGTATAGCTGCATGTGTTTCTGTGGTGTATATATACAGTACATACATACAGTGTGGTCAGTGCCAATCCCCCTTTTAGCATTCTCCAGTATAAACAATTCACTTGGCTCTCAACATGGACAGTATAAAGCTTACAGCAAATTACATTAGCGCTCCAAGTTTTAGGCAGAAATCATGCATTTCCAGACTCTTTCCAAAGCTACTGTTTCATAAAGTCTGTTACATTGTGACAACGGGACCTTATCTGTGTTTCTGAGTGATTGCGTTTTACAGAGCTGTTCAGTGCATATAGCGAGTCAAAGCAAAACAGGATTCAATAGCCCGTTCTGAGACTTACCAATAATGGGTTTTAGAAAGATGAAAAGGCTGGAGAAGCATTGATTCAAGTTCACTTCAAATCTGACTTCAACAGGGAACCTCTATTCACTCAGCGAGAACAGGCTGGCAAAAGGAATGACACGCTTTTTATTTAGTCCTCATTTTGATTTTGCAGACAAACCGTCTGAACAATGTTTTATTTCTCAGCAGTGGAACTGGGTAGAAGAATTTTGGCTGAAGAAAAATAAATGAACGTGCCAAGGTGCTTATAGATGAATGGGCTTCACACAATAATAATAAACAGCAGTGTACTAAATAAAGAAAAAGCAAATCAGAAAGGTCCGCTCAGATTTTATTAGATGTTGGTGTACGAAGATTTAGAAGGAACCAATAATAACTAATCTTGATTTTATTTTAAGTTTGCTTGCTATAGGAATAATCAAAAACGAGAAAAACGTAGCAGCTGTCAGTGAGTCAGCCAGCGCCGGTTTAAGGGGCCCTGTGGCAAAATATAGCGTTGGGGGCCCCCAGCGCAAAGCTTCCCCCACCCCCCCCATTACCCCTCTGCTCCCCGGGGCCCTGCAAACAGCCATAAATACCTACGGCGGGTGAGCGAACGGGCAGCGGCTACTCTCTGAGACACGCTGTCTCCCTCCCACTCCTTTGTAAACACACGCCGGGTCACAGAGTAAGAGAGACACAGCGTGTCTCCGAGTACAGCCGCTGCCCGCCCACTCACCCGCCTGGACTAATAGTTAATAAGGGCTGCCATTATAGCTGCAGGGCCCCGGGGAGTGGGGGGAGCAGGCAGGATGGAGCAGGGTCGGCACTGCGGGTGCCTCAGCAGAGGTCGGGCCCCGGGACAAATGCCCGCTTTGCCTCTATGGTAGCGCCGCCGGCCCTGGAGTCAGCCAGTATTGAATTCACAAACAGCAAACAAGCCTCTTTCTATTTTATAGCATATGGATGTAAAGGAAAAAGAAGAAGAAAAAAAGATCAACGGGAAGATAATAACGGTAATAGAAAAAAAAATTACTTGTGGTTATTAACCACTTCACCACTGAGGGGTTTTACCCCTTGAACACCAGAGCAATTTTCACCTTTCAGCGCTCCTTCCATTAATTCGTCTATAACTTTATTATTACTTATCCCAATGAAATGAACTATATCTTGTTTTTTTCGTCACCAATTAGGCTTTCTTTAGGTGGGACATTATGCCAAGAATTATTTTATTCTAAATGTGTTTTAATGGGAAA
The DNA here is from genome assembly GCF_040937935.1 of Hyperolius riggenbachi. Taxonomy (NCBI): domain Eukaryota; kingdom Metazoa; phylum Chordata; class Amphibia; order Anura; family Hyperoliidae; genus Hyperolius; species Hyperolius riggenbachi. The sequence goes on from NC_090650.1 coordinate 110,072,292, forward strand.
ATAGGAAAAAATGTGGGAAAAAATTACTACTTTTCAGTTTTCGGCCATTATCGTTTTTAAACAAAGCATGCTACTGTAATTAAAACCCATGAAATGTATTTAACCATTTGTCCCGGTTATAAAACCATTTAAATTATGTCCCTATCACAATGTTTGGCGACAATATTTTATTTGGAAATAAAGGTGCATTTTTTTCAGTTTTGCATCCATCCCTAATTACAAGCCCGCAGTTTACAAAGTAACAGTGTTATACCCTCTTGACATAAATATTTAAAAAGTTCAGTCCCTAAGGTAACTATTTTTTTTTTTATTTATTGTATTTTTTTTTTAATTACAAAAAAAATTAAAAAAAAAAATTGGGGAGTGTGGGAGGTAATGAGTTAATTTATTGTGTAAATGTAATGTTTGTTTATGTAAAATGCTTTTAGGGTGTAGTTTACTATTTGGCCACAAGATGGCCACAGTGTGTTTGTTTACATGCGACCTGTAAGCGTCCTTCCGGACGCTTACAGGAAGCAGTAGGAGGCTGGAGAATCACAATGATCGCGCTGTTTCTAATAGAAGCAGCGCGATCATTGCGGGGGCTTAGATCAACGAACGGGAATGGATTTTCCCGTTCATTGATCTCCGTGCGAGCAGGCGGCGGCGTGCACGAGCGGCGGGTGCGCGCGCACGAGCGGCGGGAGCGCGGACAGCGGCGGTAGCGCGGAAGGTACGGATTTCTCCGTCCCTGGTTTTTTAGGGGGGGAAAAAGGGACGGAGAAATTCGTACCGCGGGGGTTTAAGTGGTTAAAGTGTACCTGAGGCGAGATGTGACATGATGAGATAGACTTGTGTATGTACATTGCAAAACATATTAAATAACCAGGCTATTTTACTTGTTTTATTTTGCTGCTTAAAGTGGTTCCGAGATAAACTTTTACTCATTGCATAATTGTGTTCCTTTTATATAGTTTATAGGGCATTCCTCAAGCCAAATACTTTTTTTGTTTTGTTTTAATACCCTAATTCCCTATAAACTAAACAAGCCTCGCCCACAGCTTTTTAGAGTGCATTGGCACTGTAGCAAGGGCTTATGGGAGCTCAGTCTGGGCAGGAGGAGGAGGAGGTTACTAGTCATTGATTTCAGAGGCAGAGGGGAGGAGGGAGGAGGAGAGGGGACTGAATTTATCACATTACACACAGGCAAGCTTGCTCTACATCTCCAGCCCTCAGCCTGTGACAAACAGAACATGGCTGCCCTCATTGTATTACAGGAATAAATAATCCTAAAATATTGAAGCTGTCTGCAGCTAGATTTGCTGTGTAAACTATCTAAACTTTACATAAGATATATAGACAATTTACTTGTTATAGTTAGTTTTTCATCTCAGATCCGCTTTAAAAGAGAGTTAACATCTAGGCATGGAAGTGACAGGTACTGTCTTGTCGGTGCCTTGTTGGGAATATAGTTAATATCACTGAAAAGCAAATTACAGCCATAAATGTTTTCTAGGCAGAATACAACTTTTGAGGGCAGGGAACTAAAATACATGAATTATTGAGCGTTTTCTAAAGGTGGCCATACACTTATAGATTTGCAGCAGATTCGACCATCAGATAGATTTCTGGCAGATGCCTGTCAAGTTGAATCTGACAGGAATCTATCTGATGTGTGCCACACTTTAGTAACTAGGAACATTTTCAACAGAATTAAATCTACTGGAAATCTATTGGAAATTGACCTAAATGCATTATTGGACCATTAGATCAAATGTAACTCTATGGGCCATCAATCTGCTGCCAGCAGCAGATCGACATAGATTCTCCATCCTGTCAGATAGATCAAATCGATCGAATTCGGCCGCAAATCGATCGATAGATTTGCTAGAATCGATCAATGGCTGAAATCGACCAGTGTATGGGCCCCTTAACTCTGGGACACTTAATAGGCTGCCACTGATTAGAGACAGTAAAATATTCAACCTACTTTGTTTAAATATAAAATAAAACCATGAGATAACTGAAAAAACAGGCATTTTTAGGAGTAGGAGGATAAATATAATTGTTTATCTCCTCAGTTTATTTTCACCTCGGCTTCACTTTAAAGTAAGCCCAAAGTGAGATAAATATGGAAGCTTCAGTCTTTTTTGTGTTTTCAGAATAAAAGATAATTGTGTGGTTGTCCTGCTGATCTTTTGGCTGAATTTCTCAGTCACAAAGCTGGATCAAATATGCAGTCAATGGAGAGAGGACACAAGAACCACGTACTCATCTTTGGCCTCTGACACAGGAAGTACTGTATGAGAGGCTAAAAGGCTGACACAACAGCAGGACAAATAGCATTTTTTTTTTCAAAAGGAAACCAGCAATAACACATTCTATATTCACAACACTTCAAGTGGACTCTAATAGTTTCCGAGTCACTGACCCACAGCGAAATTGTTTCAAACCACCCTGAAAGCAGTGGCTACATACTAGCCACAGGTATTTCTTAGAGATGGTCCATAAGATGCTAATTATTACCAGTTCATGCAGTTTTATTTACATTTATTTAAGGGGACACTATCGTGAAAATCATAACATTTTAAATACATGTAGACACATACAAATACGAAGTACATTTTTCCTGAGTAAAATGAGCTTTAAATTACATTTCTCCTATGTTGCTGTCACTTAGGCCTTGTTCACATTGCGTTCCGATCACGTTAGCGTTGGGTGGTTTTTTTTGCACTTTTTTTTTTGTGATTCCCGGCGCTTGGGTGGGCGGTGCGTTTTTGTTAAAAACGCTTTGCTAACCTCTTTTCCAGAGCAATTTTTTAATTCACTCCCTGAGGCAAGTCAGGAAGTAAACTCTTTGTCCCGGAACATAATAAATACAATGTATTTATTCTTAAAAACGCACAAAGCGATTTTGTGAGCGTTTTTGCACTCTTTCTATACGTTCCATTGGGGCGGAATCGCCTCAAAAAAGGTACAGGCACCGCCTTGCTGAGCGGATCGTAAACCAACCCGTTGAGATGTGAACTCTCTCGTAGGGAATCATTGCACAAGCATTTTTAGAACGATTTTGAAAATCGTCTGCGCATGAAAAAAGGGCAAAAACGCCCTAGTGTGAACAAGCTCTTACTGTAGGTAATAGAAATCTAATAGAACCGACAGGTTTTGGACTAGCCCATCTCCTCATTGGGGGTTCTCAGGGTTTTAATTATTTTCAATAGCACTTAGTGAATAGCAGTTGCTCTGTCCTAGTGCCAGAAAAAGTGTATTGCAAGCAGGGAGGCTGGCCAGCATCTTTGCATAAAGCCTTTTCAGGGAGTGTCTTAATAAAGAATAAAGACCATGCTGAGAATTCCCCATGAAGAGATGGACTAACCCAAAACCTGTCAGTTCTGTCAAATTTCTACTACCTACTGTAAGTGACAGCAACATAGGAGAAAGGTCATTTATTGCTCATTTTACTGTGGGAGAAACATGCTTCTTATTTGTATGTGTTTACATGTATTTTAAATTTTTTCACACAGTGGTCCTTTAATTCCCTTGAATAATAGAGGTTGTAGTAAGGAGATAGTGGACAGGAGAACCTGTCAATAACAGCCAACCTCCATAGCGCTAAATACAAGTGCAAAAGTCCATTGAAATAGCAATCAATGTGGGAAGATGTGCAATGGTTTCATGGTAGATTTGATCAGTGATAAAATTTGTCAGGGACCGACCAGGAAAATTGATGCTTGTATGGCCTGCATTAGGCACCATTAAATGAAAACAAAAGGGAAAGATGGGACAGCACCCATACACAGGAGATAGTGGGCTTGATTCACTAACCGGCACTAAGCCGGTTTGTGTGTTTTATCACTTAGTGGGCACAAACTACAGTGCTAACCTTATCTGAGGTTAGTGTGCCTTGTCTGAGGTTTGCGATGTAGCTTTGTCCATCTTTTAGTGTGCACAAAACTATTTAGGGCTTGATTCACAAAGCTGTGCAAACTGTTTAGCATGGGTGTGCTAAACAGTTAGCACGTGAAATGCCGTTCGCGGACTTTTGCGCGCGGCAAATTGCTTGCGCAAAAGTCCACGATTGCGCGAATCGTAGCACTTTGCACGCGCAAAAGTCCGCGCTGAACAGTTTGCACAGCTTTGTGAATCAAGCCCTTAGTGTGCACAAAGCTACTTAAGGCACACTAACTCAGATAAGGCACACTAACCTCAGATAAGGCACACTAACCAGCTTAGCGCTGGAAAACTCTTTTTTACTCCGGCGCTAACACTTAGTGCCGGTTAGTGAATCAAGCCCAGTGTGTGCCTAAGACAAAAACAGTATTTCACGCCACTGGAGCCGTCAAATCCAGAATCTAACTTAGTCAGGCACCACTGTAGTAATTATAGCATCTTTTTTTTTCAACAATAATTTTTATTAATAGAAAACTTCAGCAGTACAAAGGAAACAATGTATAACAGTTTCAATGATATAAGAAAAGCAATACAGATGATAACAATTATCAGCTGAATTAAAAAAGGAACACAAAACAAGAAAGGGAAAACAAAACAAAAAAAAAAAATATTAGAGGGGGAACCAATCATTGCACATTATGCTAAAACTATATTAGCTTAAATCTGAGAAATATTGTTTTCTCTCTTTTTTTCCCCTCTTATTCACTTTAAAATGCATATAAAATAAAATAATTTTTCTTAGCAAAAAGTACCACCCAACGAAAGTCTAATTTGTGGCGAAAAAAAATGTATAGATCATTTTGTTGTGATAAGTAGTGATAAAGTTTTGAATGGACACAGCGTTGAAATGTGAAAATTGTTTAAAGCGGACCCAAACCAAACATTGTTTTAATTCTAAATATTTAGTTGTACCACTCTGACACATACAAAGATAAATAAACACTCCTTCAAGCCTATGAGCATTTCAGTGCATGTTTTTCACCCTTCTCTTTTCATAACTTGGGTTATACAGGTGGCAGCCATTACTTCTGAGCTTAGTAGGAGGTTTTAAATCATGGGTGTGTTGGTCATGAGCTACCCTCCCTCACAGGGGCGTCATCTATGTGAAATCTCACACAAGCTGAGATCACCTTCCCTGTGACATCATCAGTAGCAGCCTGTGTTTTGTTTTTGTTTTTTTTCTCCTCCACCAGTTTGCTGGAAAAATCCCGGCAATATGAAAGGAAGGGAGGGGTTCCTCCAATAAATGTAAAATATTTTATATTTGTCACCATGCAGCTGAAAAAAAAGCTGCTATTTATGATTATAATTTAGAAAATAGATTTTATTTCTGAAATCTTGTATTTTTAGTTTGGGTCCACTTTAAGGGGAGAACCGTTAAGGTGAAGTAGTTAATATCAGATATTAAGTTAATTATATCACTTCTGACTTTCAATATGTCTATTTTGAAAGTGACAGCTGTATTCTATTCAGCATTTGATATGCAAGTAAAAAACTGAAAGTCAACAATCTTGCAATCAGATCTTAATTTATTTGTTGTAAACATGTATGAGGTTTTATTATATGATGTTTCCTAATTATCAGTCAACAAAATCTTGACCCATCTACACAGATTGCTGTGGTTAGCTAGTTATTTATAAAGTATGTATGGAAGAGTTAAATCTTTCTTTTGACACACAGGTCTTGAAACGTTTTACCATCACTTATATCCACCTTTAACTTTGTATATTACCTCTTCCTTTGGACGTGACTTAAAAAGATCCCTTTCGTAGACCATGTACTGTGAAAAGATGGATGGACATAGCAAACCATAGGCATTAGATTCATCTCCATAGTTGTTCCTGTCACTAATTCTGCGGATACGGGGAGGTGCAATATCTGTTCGAACAGTAGGAATCCCAAAGGCATGGTACTCTAAATCAAAAGTAAATGATGGCATGATTTAATAATTTTAACTATATTCAACTATATTTAGACCCTATCCCCCCTGCCCTGTCCTCCCCAAACACACACACAAACAAACACATAATAAAGCAGAGTTACCCTTTAAAAAATTCCCATAACAAAAGCAGGTTTTCCCTCATGATGATAAACCTGCAGAGACTGCACAATGTTATCATGTCACTATGGACTAATATCTCTGAGGAACGCCAACAACTACCCCATGATAACAAATGCAGCTACTATGACCACCAAATTAAGAATGCAGTGGTCATTAGCCCACATTAGAAATGCAGAAAACATTACCTTACGTTTGAAATGCAGCAATGACTACCCTCACAACCCCAAAACACACATATGAAATGCATCAAACAGTACCCCACATAAGCAATGCAGCAAACATTACCCTGCATAACAAATGCAGCAAACATTACCCCACATAACAAATGCAAGTAACATTACACCACATAAAAAAATGCAGCAAACATTACTGTACCACATACGAAATGTAGCAATACTTAATCCCTCCCCCTTCCTTATGAAATGCAGCAAACATCACTCTATATAAGAAATGCAGTAAACATTTCATTCCCAAAACATAATTAGGCAGAACCCCCAACCAAAACCACCAAACATAAGTAGGCAGATTTGTCTCCCTCCCCCCGAAAAACCGAAGCATGATTTAGCAGAGTACCTCCTTAAATTGCCAAACATAAGGCACTCTGGTCAGCAGCTCAGCTGATAGTGGTCTCTATGCTGTGCCCCTTACAGTTTTTCCTGGTACTCTAGTGGTCCCCCTTTCCCCTATAATTCCCTGGTGGTCTAGTGGCCCCCCTCCCCTTCAAAGTATACCCTGGTGGTCTAGTGGTGTCCCTATCCCCATAAGGCTTCCCGGGTGGTACCCCCATCACCATACAGTTTCCCTGGTGGTCTAATGGCCACCCATCCTAATATAGCTTGCCTGGTGGTCTAGTATCTCCAATCCTATCCCCATATAGCTTCCTTGGTGGTCTAGCGGTTCCCCCATCCACATATAGCTTCTCTGGTGGTCTAGCCTCCCCCCATATAGCCTCTTTGAAGGTATAGTGCTACCCCTCATCCTCATATATCATCCCTGGTGGTCTAGTTGTCCCCGTAATCTCCAATGGATTCCCTGGATGTCTAATGCACTCCCTTCTGTGCCCCTCTATATGCAGGTAGTGCTTTAGAATCACACATGCAAGAGGCTCCACCAATGCGCCCCTCCATTTTCAGAAGCAGTCTGCCTGCTCAATCTCCTGCAACTTGCATAATCACATGAGGTGAAGAAGAACCAGGTTGTTAGCACCTGGCTGGTGCTGAGCATGGAGGGCCACATCACGGGAGCCTGTTGCAGGTTAGTAATACTTACGCTGAACACTGCACCATATGCTGCCAATGGAGACCCTGGAGGAGAGTCAGGAGAAAACAGTGCTGGTGCTGCAAGTGGTTTCGGGGTACCATGATGGGCACTCTGTGCCCTGACAATCGGGGCACAGTGGGAGAAAGATGTGTCTGGGTGTCCCAGCTTCCTATCACATGGCATGATGGGGTTGGTGTAATAATGTCCTCATACAATGGGCAACCATTGAAAAATATCAATGATCCAAAACTCATGGATTATAATTGTTTTTTTTATCAAATTGTCATCTATTAGTGGCTAAAGTTCATAACCCTGTCATGAACATGGTCAGGTAGAAAGGTTAGTACAATTGCAGTTGTACGGTTGCAGTCGCATGCATGCACCCACGTTGAGAACTTCTTTTTTTTACAAATCCAGGCTGCCCTGGATTTACTAAAAATAACCTCTTGCGGTGTGTAAGTCTGCAATAAGACAAATACTAATTCCCTAAGCGTTCAGCAAATCCGACTGTGTTCTGCTATGATTCAAGCAAGAGTAGCAAACGTTTACTGTGCAATATCAGCAAATAAAAAAAAATACATCCAGGTCTGTTTGATCACTTAACTTAGGAATCAACTACAGTGTAACACCACTGAGCAGAAAACACGTACTATACCCTGAGCAATATCTAAAGTTACAGGAAGTAGCAAACAAATGTTCAAGTCAAGAAAAACAAACTATTCATGATTTAGTCAAAAGCTTATCATTTTATGCAGCAATTTAAATTTAGGGACATGATCTGCATATTTGATTTCAATGCAAAAGCTATGATGTTTTGAATAGTGTTGTGCTTGTTCTTTGTAATTCCTAATTGACAGCATTCCCTAGTCCCGGCTGGTATGGAGCATGGTCACAGTATTTACTGCTGTCAAGGCTTAACGTTTACCACGGCTTGACAGCAATGAATCTCACATGACAACACTCCAGGCCAGAAAGGGAACGTTAGTGTTTAGTGTGGGCAGCGCAGTTGTGGGAGATGGCTTAGTGTGGGCAGCGCAGTTGTGGGAGATGGCTTAGTGTGGGAAGCGCGGTTGTGGGAGATGGCTTAGTGTGGGCAGCACAGTTGTGGGAGGTGGCTTAGTGTGGGCAGCGCAGTTGTGGGAGGTGGCTTAGTGTGGGCAGCGCAGTTGTGGGAGATGGCTTAGTGTGTGCTGCGCAGTTGTGGGAGATGGCTTAGTGTGGGCAGCGCAGTTGTGGGAGGTGGCTTAGTGTGGGCAGAGCAGTTGTGGGAGATGGCTTAGTGTAAGCAGCGCAGTTGTGGGAGATGGCTTAGTGTGGGCAGCGCAGTTGTGGGAGATGGCTTAGTGTGGGCAGCGCAGTTGTGGGAGATGGCTTAGTGTGGGCAGCGCAGTTGTGGGAGATGGCTTAGTGTAAGCAGCGCAGTTGTGGGAGATGGCTTAGTGTAAGCAGCGCAGTTGTGGGATATGGCTTAGTGTGGGCAGCGCAGTTGTGGGAGATGGCTTAGTGTGGGCAGCGCAATTGTGGGAGGTGGCTTAGTGTGGGCAGCGCAGTTGTGGGAGATGGCTTAGTGTGGGCAGCGCAGTTGTGGGAGGTGGCTTAGTGTGGGCAGTGCAGTTGTGGGAGGTGGCTTAGTGTGGGCAGTGCAGTTGTGGGAGGTGGCTTAGTGTGGGCAGAGCAGTTGTGGGAGATGGCTTAGTGTAAGCAGCGCAGTTGTGGGAGATGGCTTAGTGTAAGCAGCGCAGTTGTGGGAGATGGCTTAGTGTGGGCAGCGCAGTTGTGGGAGATGGCTTAGTGTGGGCAGCGCAATTGTGGGAGGTGGCTTAGTGTGGGCAGCGCAGTTGTGGGAGATGGCTTAGTGTGGGCAGCGCAGTTGTGGGAGGTGGCTTAGTGTGGGCAGTGCAGTTGTGGGAGGTGGCTTAGTGTGGGTAGCACAGTTGTGGGAGGTGGCTTAGTGTCGGCAGAGCAGTTGTGGGAGGTGGCTTAGTGTGGGCAGAGCAGTTGCGGGAGGTGGCTTAGTGTGGGCAGCACAGTTGTGGGAGGTGGCTTAGTGTGGGCAGCACAGTTGTGGGAGGTGGCTTAGCGTCGGCAAAGCAGTTGTGGGAGGTGGCTTAGTGTGAATGGTGCAGTTGCAGGTGTGTCCGTGCATACTTAGTTATGCACGAACACACCTGTGTGTGGCGGCTAAGTGAGGGCAGCTCAGCTGTGGGAGGCACACAATTCTTTTGAGAGTCGGTGAGTTTCTGGGCAGGTACGTACATGGAACCATTATCACATGCTAACCATTCCAGTTCTCTGTATCTTTGGTTCGAACCATAGCAGACACAACAAAACCTCATATTGTTCTTTTCTTAGATATATCAGTAGATGGAATTGCACTTACTAGCAAAATTTGAAGCCGCAACAGCTTCACCAATCCTAGAAGAAGAGGTTTGATAAACATCTGGTTGTTCGTCACCCATTGAGATGGTTTTGGTTGTCTTTTCAGATCCTCCTTCTTCTTTCCAGACAAGTTCTTCAGGTTTCATTAGACCTTTGGGTAGAAATTAGGAATTTGCTTAGTCAATAATAACTTTAACCACATCTACTGTATGTTTCTGTTATATGAATACTGTATGTTTTATAGTTGGAATCCTTTAAGCAAACCTGTCCCTAGACACATCCACATGAATACAATTCAAGTCTATGGGCCTGATTCACAAAGCGGTGCTAACAGTTAGCACGCTGATGAAAAGCCCTTTATCACACCTAAACCCAGTTTAGGCATGATAAGTTTAGGTGTGATAAGTTTAGGTATGATAAGTTTAGGTGTGATAAGTTTAGACGTGATAAGTTTAAGCACCAACTGGGTTAGCACCGCAGTGCACAGATTATCAAAAGTTTTGCGCTAGCAAAGTCTGGTGCACTTCGCATAGAGTTTAATGGCGCTGCTTTGCGTTCGGGACTTTGCGCTCGATCTAAACTTATCTAAACTTATCATGCCTAAACTTATCACGCCTAAACTGGCTTTTCCCTAGCATGGTGCAATGGTTATCACGCCTAAAGTCTCTACCGCTTTGTGAATCGAGCCCTATGGAATCATGAAAGGGGCAATTGATCAACAGCAATTGTAATCACATTTCTTTCAATGGCGTCAATTCACCAGAGGTTACCAACCTATTTATCTCTTGGGAGGTAATTTACCTCCTGTGATATCTCCAAATAGCAATTCTCCAGAAGTATAGGGGAAAATATCGACAGAGAGAAATGCAAGAGATAAATGTAAGATAAGTATGAGATAAATAAGTGATAGTAGTTAGTTTTTCTCCAAATCACAATTTACCAGGGAAGAAAGGGGGTGTGGCCATTCGTTATTTTTTCATCTCTTTATCCCCTGAATGAACCTGGAGATATCGTGGTTTTCACACAGCAGCTGCTGCTGTGGAAGATGGAGCCTTTTGAGCTTACTCTGTTAGGCCTGGTGCACACCAAAAACCGCTAGCAGATCCGCAAAATGCTAGCACATTTTGAAACGGTTTTTCTTATTTTTCTGTAGTGTTTCAGCTAGCATTTTGCGGTTTTGTGAAGCGTTTTTGGTGTAGTAGATTTCATGTATTGTTACAGTAAAGCTGTTACAGAACAGCTACTGTAACAAAAACCGCCTGGCAAACTGCTCTGAAGTGCCGTTTTTCAGAGCGGTTTGCGTTTTTCCTATACTTAACATTGAGGCAGAAACGCCTCCGCAATCCAAAATCTGCAGCAGCCCGTGAGTATGCGTTTCTGCAAAACGCCTCCCGCTCTGGTGTGCACCAGCCCATTGAAATACATTACCCAAGCGTATCCGCAGCCGCAAGCGGATCGCAAAACACAGCCGAACCGCTCTGGTGTGCACTAGGCCTTAGAGCTTGCTTCTTTTATGAGGAGACAAAGGCGCAGGAGGAGGGTCTGTTTAATCGCCCCTCGTATTTTTCGTGAGAGAACAGTTCTTGATAATTTTACTGAGACAAAGGTGGTGAAGAAGTTCAGACTCACTCGTGATATGATTTATGATATGATCCGGCAGTAAAAGGCGGGAATACTCTGGTCAGGTAGTGGTAAAACTCCGCCTCCTACCCACAATGCTTCACTTTCAAGCTTACAGAGTGGAAAAGTATCCCATGTAAATCATTAATACCGATTACCTAACTCTCTGCTTTCTCACACTTTCCTCATGCATATCTCTCCATTATCCCCTGCTATCGAACACTTTTCTCTCTGTCCTCTCACACTGGTGAATTGACTCCAGAGTGTTAAAATACCTCATGAGATAAACTACCTACCTTTTTTCTCTTAGTAAATCCTCTCTGGTGAATTGACGCCAATGAGATGAGATGAGGATGTAATAGGACTCATTTAAACTACCAACTGGGAGTAGGTAAAGTAACATCCCTGTTCATTGCAATGGTGTTAAACAATGTAAGGCTCCCTGCACACTGCAAATCTGATTTGCAATTCCGATTTGCGATTCCAATTTTCCCTGGATGCTATCAAAAGAAAAAAAGCAGAAAAAAACAGCATGCAGTACCTATTAAAAATCGGAATCGCATGTGAAAATCAATTAAAAATCGGAATGGCATGTAGTGTGCAAGAGGCCTAAACAAAGTAAACCTTTAATGATGATGTTCTGCAATGTACTGTAGTTACCATGGGCACGTTATCCCTCCCAGCAGTGCCAAGTGGCCCTTATCTATCCAAGTAGAGGAGGGAGGCAAGGTGAGGCCAGCACTGCGATTCAAAAGTATTTATCGGGATAAAGAATAGTGGAAAACACTTACAGTCAGCATTAGGTCGGGTGCAATGAGGATGTGGTGGGCGCCAGGTCTAGGTCCCCCTGCGGACGTCCGTTTCGCGTGTCTAGCGCTTGTTCACCGCAATGGGGAAAGTTGGGGGCGGGCCGTTTCGGCGTGGCTAACATACCCACGCTGCGGCGGCACTTCTGCCTACGTCAGCCGGTCACGCCCCGTTTCCATGGCAGCCAACGACGCCCACTCGCCCCGTATAGAGGACGGGAGGCGTCCTTGTAGCTAGGTGATGCGGGGCATGGGGGCCGGTGCGTTCCGTCGGGCCAATCAGCGCCCAGCTCCAATGTGTAAACATAAGCACGTTAAATATATGTGCATATAGGAACTTACTATATTAGAAGTTAAGAAACATAGGAGCACGGGCAGTGACGGCGCGGTCCAACATCCCGGCACCCAGGCAACTCAACCCCAGTAAAAATTGCACATAGTAACAATTAAAAACAACGAAGCCAACCAGGGGAGGGAGAGGCAGGCAAAGAGGAGGCTAGGCATAGCCCAAAGTCAGAGCAGACATGGGGGCTAAAGAGGGGAATAGCAGAGGCAGGGAATACTTTACAATAAGTTGTTGTTAGGGAGAACGCAAATAGGATCCATGGCACCCAGAGGAAAAAAACCTCATCTATCCAAGCCCTAAACTTCTGTCATCAGCAACAAGGGACCCAAAAGGGAGGAGGTTCCAGAAACCTGAACCCCACAAACATAACTCCCCTTATAACCAGCCTACATAGATAATCCTTGGCCTAGACAAATGTTTTGGGCCATCTTGTTAAAGAATTTACTGTGTGTATAGCTGCCATTTAATGAGCCGCAGTGGCGGGTTACTACTAAATGATGAATGACAAATGACCATATAGTGTTCTTGTAACTCATTCACTGCTCATCATCCTTCCTAGTCTCCACATAGACCAGATGTAGCCCAACAGTGTGTCTATACAGTCCTTGTTCCCAAAACTTGAGCCCTAGCAATCATTAGGCTCAACAGAAATGGAGCATGTGTATGTAGCTTAAGGTGTATGTGGTCCTGGGTCAGCTGATAGATCTGTGATTGTCAACACAAAGGGACACTTGCAAAAATGTTTATCAGAGACCTGCTGAAGCGGTTCTAGTTATAATGAGGCCCCTGGGCAAAATTAACCTGGGGGGGGGGGCCTGAACCCTCCCTCCTGTAAGCGGCATAAGGGGCCCTTTATTTCTGACAAATTCCACTCCCCAGGGCCCCCGAACCAGCTGCTGTGCTTCCCCAGGTCACACCTCCATTTATTTTGGTTCCCAGGGCCCTTTCAGAATTGTGGGCAGCGTAGTGCGTGGCTGGCATGCTCCTTCATTAGTTCATACATTCCTGTCATTCTCACAGGGATACCTGCTCTAAGTGACCCGGCACATATTATTAAATAATAACATGCAGCTGGGTCACTGAGAAGATGCAGCAAGTGGGGATGAAGACTGGAACACATGGACTAATGGAGGAGCATGCCTACTGGAGAGTCCCAACCGTGCCAAAAACTCTGCAAAGGGCACCGTGGACCAATATGAAGTTGGTGGCGAGACCTGGGGCTTGGGGGCCCTTGAGCGAATGCCCAGTTTGCCCCTATGGAAGCACTGGCCCTGAAATCTGACACACAAAAAAAACACTAGGGCAGGAGCTGAAATAGGGGAACTATGTGTAACTTGCAGAAAACAGAAAAAAAATGTTTTCTCTTTTTATAGTTTTAGGGCTTTTGAATCGTAAGTACATCAATCAACAAACTCTACACTAAGTACATTTTTATAATTCATCCTGAGCTTACCCTGTGTAATTATTTTTTCTTCAGGTTTTCCGATTGACATTTTATCTTTCCAAGTTAAAAAGTTAGAAAACTCCACAAAGCTAATAAAACCATCCTTGTCTGCATCACAGTGCTCATAAAGAGAATCCAAAACGTTAGAGTCCAGATCAAGGCCAAACCTCACACAAGCATTTTTCAACTCCTTCTTGTCAATTTTTCCATCGCCATTCTATGAAGAAAAACAAAACACTTTTTTTAAAAAATGCTTCTTTGAATATTTTTGCATCATATCTAACTATCTGTATTTTCCGGTGCCAAAGAGCCTCTTATAAATGTCCTGAGCTCTTAGAGAAAGGTGACTGGGCAGTGCCATAATGCAGTCCCTGGTCTCCAACAGAGAGAAAAACTATGTAGCAATCCAGTTCTTGCTCACATGACCACCAAGTTTAAACAAAATGGTAAAAGTTAAGTGCTTGGAAAATTTTGGAAACATTAAAACTTCTATTTCTTTACCTTTACAGGGTGAGGGGTGGGATAATACATCTTTTTTCCAAGTTCTGATGCAATGCTAAGTTTCAGAAAGCAGCCTAACACAGCGCTAACAATGTTCAAGGCTCTGCTTTATCAAATTAAATCATTATGATCAGAGATGGATTAAGATGTAATGGGGCCTTAGGCAAGGTAGAGGGTTTGAGGCTCCCTTGTGGTCCTTTTTTAAGGTGAAGTGGTGAAAAATCAGAGAAGGTGACGAGTGGACCCCTCGACACCCACTAGGTCCAGGCACCTGCCTAGGTAGCCTGGTGGATGATCCTGCTCTGGCTGTGATGCTTGAAACTTTTCACACCAGTTTCTATTTCTCATCTTTTTACTATTATATATATATATATATATATATATATATATATATATATATATATATATATATATATATATATATATATATATATATATATATATATATATAAATACCAAGGGGTAAGCAGCACAAACCAAATTTTTTATGCAATTCTATGCAAAGCATGCACGCAGCACAGGAGGTCCCCAACCTCCATAAGAAATTTCCTTTTTTTCCCATTAAGTTGACTCTTGGGTTTTTGGTTTAGTTCCCACTAGACTGCTTATAAAAACTGGCATTTTGCATGGTAGAGTAGGACTCACCAGATCGGGGACACTTTGGCGCAGTTGGTGAGCTTAAGCGCGTTAAAGCGTAACCAAGAGCCCCTGTCACTGTTTTCCTGTTGTGTGCTGCAGCCCCTCTGTAATTATATATTTCTTATGGAGGTTGGGGACCTCCTGTGCTGCGTGCATGCTTTGCATAGAATTGCATAAAAAATTTGGTTTGTGCTGCTTACCCCTTGGTATTTATTTATAATTTTCCCCTGTAAGCCTGCATAACCACACCCACCTCTAGCACAGTTAAGCATATAAATTAGTGCATTGCACATGTTCAGAGAGTTCATTTGGTAGCTAGTGAAAGGTAAGGTGTTTTTAATTTCCTTTTTTTCCCATTAAGTTGACTCTTGGGTTTTTGGTTTAGTTCCCACTAGACTGCTTATAAAAACTGGCATTTTTGCCTGGTTAGAGTAGGACTCACCAGATCGGGGACACTTTGGCGCAGTTGGTGAGCTTAATCGCGTTAAAGCGTAACCAAGAGCCCCTGTCACTGTTTTCCTGTTGTGTGCTGCAGCCCCTCTGTAAAAAATATATATATATATATATATATATATATATATATATATATATATATATATATATATATATATATATATACACACACACAGTATGTTACGGCCAGAACCCGAAGTCTGGCCACTTCAGGTTCTGGCCGGTCAAAACAAGAAGTGTCCGTCTCACTGGGGCCAATGTGCGAAATGAATCGATTCCCAGTGGCTCCGTTATTCTCTTAAGGCTCTGTCTCCTCCCCCTGCCCCCCTCCTATTGGTTTCTGGCAGCCGTGGACACACTCATGCTTCCAGAGTCGTTTGTTACGGCAGGATTCCTGCCGTTCATTCCTGCAGCAGGGCGCTGGCAGAAGCAATGTCTGCAGCCTTTCCGCTCTGCTTCCCCGCCACCACGAATGACTCTGGGGGAATGTGTGTCCCCTGCCAGAGCTGAATAGGAGGTGGGTAGCGGGAGAAGCCAGAGCTGAGGAGCCGGCTTCATTTCTCTTACTATTGCCGCCGCAAATTCAGAAATCTTTCATTTCTGATATTGGCCGCAGTGGCACGGCCACTTCTAGTTTTTATCCGCCAGAACCCGAAGTGGCCAGACTTCGGATTCTGGCTGTAACATATACACATTTTTAGCTCATAGCAATAAAAGCAAAAGTGCTTAAACATTTCTCCCAAAAAGTTTGCTATTGTTGTTCTCACCTTACTTTTAGCCCGTTGGGTCAGGGATTTTATAGCAAAGCAAGTTAAATGGGAGCAAAGAGCGTCTAGTACTAGGGTGTTACTGTAGGCTGCTAAGTAATTTGTGGCTATAGTAGTGCCCAGTGAGTAATTTGGGCACATGAGTATAGGCAAACTCCAGATATCAGTGGAGCGGCATCGGAGCGAATATAGGTGCTTGGCTACAATATAGCTGAGCGCCAGGGGTGTTAATTTGGGCCCTGAGATATTATATAAGCATAGGGGGATCATAACTACCAGCGCCGGGGGGGGTGTCATTTAGGCACTGGGTATAGAATAGGCATTTAAGGGCTCGGCGATAATATAGCGTCCGTCTTAGCAGTGGGTAGGGGGAGGCTAGTGTTAGGAGTGGAGAGAGGAGAGGTTAGAGTTAGGAGTAGGTGAGGGGAAGTTAGTGTTAGGCCTAAATAGAGAAGGGTTAGTATGAGAAAACAGAGTTACAGTGAGTGATAGTAGAATATCAATATAATTAACAATATTCTACCATTGGAGAGAATAGAAAAATGGTAAAATTACTGATATTCTACTATTGGGATTTCCTTGCATACATGTTATTAGATGCCCCTTTGAAATACACAAATTTTATAACTATGGAGAGGGAAAGATAGGAAGTGAACTCATGAGAAATGTTTCATGCGTCAAAGCAATAGCCTCTGGAAGTGGCTAAAAAACTAGCATTATATTGTTTGAAATCCTGAGATGTGGGGATTAGTCAATCACGTAATACCTAGCTTCTGGATAAGTTTGTACATGTAACACCCAGATCTGTACCGTTATGACCCAGTCCTGTTTCATGCCTGACGAAAATATTTACATTTCTAAATTTAAGATTGGAAGAAAGCTGCAGTAAGTCATTAAATGTATTACCTAAACTTTTGTTATTTTGAAGAAACGTATATTACTGGATTATATCTATGCACAAACTGAGGAACAGAGCAGAATGATGAGAGTGTTGAGCAGCAGTGTTGGGCACAAAGAGTTCATCTACAAACAACACAAAGTAGAGTGGGGGGAAGGGGGATGTCAGGTAATCAAGTCTGTGATGAGGAGTGAGAGCTAATCACTAGGAAGTCAGTAAACATTCTCTTGGCAACTGACAGTTTCAAGAAGGGTGAAATTATAATTATTTATGGTATATTATAGATATATTATGAATGAAGCAGCTTTAACCACCTTAGCGGTATGGACGAGCTCAGCTCGTCCATTACCGCCAGAGGGTGCCGCTCAGGCCCTGCTGGGCCGATTTGAATGAAATAAAGTGCAGCACACGCAGCCGGCACTTTGCCAGCCGCGTGTGCTGCCTGATCGCCGCCGCTCTGCGGCGATCCGCCGCGAGCAGCGGCGAAAGAGGGTCCCCCCAGCCGCCTGAGCCCTGTGCAGCCGGAACAAATAGTTCCGGCCAGCGCTAAGGGCTGGATCGGAGGCGGCTGACGTCAGGACGTCGGCTGACGTCCATGACGTCACTCCGCTCGTCGCCATGGCGACGAAGTAAACAAAACACGGAAGGCCGCTCATTGCGGCCTTCCGTGTTACTTTTGGCCGCCGGAGGCGATCAGAAGAACGCCTCCGGAGCGCCCTCTGGTGGGCTTTCATGCAGCCAACTTTTAGTTGGCTGCATGAAATAGTTTTTTTTTTATTTAAAAAAAACCCTCCCGCAGCCACCCTGGCGATCTTAATAGAACGCCAGGGTGGTTAATAGAGTTATCTCGTATGAGATAAATGCACTGCTTTTGACCTCAGTTGGCAGAACTTGTGCTGTCAATTTTTTGAATGCTTTGATCTCTCTCTTGTAGCAGAACATATATTAACTGAAAGCAGGTGTCCTCTGTTAATACACTGCTCCCTAGTAGAAGGGTTAACATTATCTAAAAACATCCTATTACATGATGGGTCAATAAAGCAACCAACTTTGTCATAGTGTTTAAATGCTTCCAGTAATGAACCAAAATGATGATGGTTTGCTTTCTTCAAGTGTTGCTGAACAGCTGCCAGTGTGGCTCTGTGTTTGTCTTTACCACGCAGGAAGTCTCCGGGAGCTCTGTTGTGAAGAACATCCCCAACTCCTAGAGGAAAATAATAAACATGACATTTGTAAATACAGGAAACAAAGATTTGTAATTCACTTATAAAAATCATTTCATTTAATTACAAAAAAAACTCTAAGCACACCACAAATAAAGCACACGTACGGCAAACTATACACTTGTTGAAGTATGAATCATAATTGGTAAGTTAAAGATTAAAGTGGATCTAAACTCAGAACTTCTTCTCTGCTCTAAAAGATAATGTACAGTGTGATAATCTTTAGGGGGAAAAACCTTCATTACAATTTATGGAAAACCTAAAATAAACTTGAAGTTTTAACAGGATGAACTGTGCAGGGAGCACAGAAAGGGTTAAGGGCTCTTTCACATCAGACAACGCGTGCAGGAGCGCGTTGTCTGCGTTGATAGCCTGCAGCGTGTCGTCGGGTATCTGCGGTGCAACGCAATCAGCGGCGGTAGCTATGCATTGAACCCGACAGAAAACGCCGGCTCCCGGGTGCGTCGGAGGAGAAACTGCGCCCGGGTGCGTCGGGACCGCAACGTACCGAAACGCAGCGTCGGGTGTGAAAGGTAACATGAAAGTCTATGGACTTTCTTTTTACCTTGGTTAACGCAAACTTTAACGTTGCTTCAAAACGCTCAAAGTTTGCGCAGATGTGAAAGACCCCTAAAACTTCAGTCTTTACAGCAGAGGCAGAGCCAGCCAGAGCTGCTGTGCTGCCATGAGTCACATCTACTTAGGCCTCTTTCACACTAACAACGCGTGCAGGAGCCGTTCTCCTGCACGCGTTGAATAGGCTGCGGCATGTCTTCGGGAATCTGCGGTGCGACGCTGAGTAGCGGTGGGAGTAATTGATTAACCCGACGGAGAAACGCCGATTCCTGGCGATAAAATGCTCCCGGGTGCGTTGCAACGCATCAAAACGCAGCGTTGGGTGTGAAAGGTAAAATGAAAGTCAATGGACTTTCATTTTACCTTGGACAACGCAAAGTTTCGACTTTGTGTTGAAACGCTGAAAAAGGGCTGTAGTGTGAAAGAGCCCTTATAAACGAATTATACTTTGATGTAGCTAAAACAAACACACAGGGCACACTGCAATTGATTTCTATAGCACTTTTATGTGGAATTGACACTGTGTAATGTGCTAGAGTTCAGGTCTGCTTTAAGCATAGTATCATTTTAAGAATTTTGTCTAGCCCTTATTAAAAATGTGGCCCTTTGTAAAATTGTCTGAAAAAAAATGTGGATCTCTGTCCTATTTCAGTTCAGCATGCCGGATCTAATGCTTGTACAGGCATTTAAGCAATGACAAGAGTTGGAGTTGGGGGATACCTTCCTTCTCAATCTGTATTTAGAATTTCCGGTCCAGTCAGGTAAAACTGATAGAAAACTGATGCAAACAGACAGGACAGTACTGGACTGTAATGGAAATGTACAGATTTATGTGTGAACCAAGCCTTAAAGAGAATCTCCGACCAAGAATTGAACTTTATCCCAATCAGTAGCTGATACCCCCTTTTACAGGAGAAATCTATTCCTTTTCACAAACAGACCATCAGGTGGCGCTGTATGGCTGATATTGTGGTGAAACCCCTCCCACAAGAAACGTACTCTTGGCAGTTTCCTGTCTGGTAACCTTGCTGCATTGTGGGAAATGGCTGTTTACAGCTGTTTCCAACTGCCAAATAAGCATGCAGCAGCTACATCACCTCCCAGCAGTAAAAATGTCACCATGTAATAAATGTCAGAATGTAAATCAGGGATTTAAAAGATTTTACAATGGGCAAACACTGACTAAATCATTTATACATAATTATTGTAAAAATGGAGCACTTTTTTTTATTACATTATTTTCACTGGAGTTCCTCTTTAAGTGTACCTGAGATGGGGCAGGAGTAAAGGAGGAAAAATTATACGTACATGGGGCTTCCTCCAGACCCCTCAAGGGTAGATCACTTCCTCGCTGTCCTATTCTGCAATTGGCCACATTAAGTTGTCCAGTCTGCGCAGGCACGGTCTGGCCATGCGCCCTCCCCGTTGCGGTCCCGTGGCCGGGAGCATGACGGGGGAGTGCGCGTGGCCGGACCACGCATGTGCAGTAACCCCGGACTGGAGGTCTTTTCGGAATCATAATTGTAATGCAAAGCCCTCTTATATCAAAGCAAATTTCCTCATAAGAATTAATGGAAACCCAGGTGACTTGTTACACAGCCCCCAAAATATATCTGCTTTCTGCAGATTTTTGCACCACGCATCCATTTCCCATGTAATGATTTTCGATTATGCTAGCTAGGCGCATGTGAAAATTTGGATAAACATTTTCATACAGGAACACAAAAATTTGCATATGAGAAAACGCATATGAAATGTAATGCCCTTGTGGAATCCGGGCCTAAAAGGTCTGATCGACCGCTGCCACCTTGTGGTAAGCTGGATAAATAACATATGCTAACAGTTGTAACTGAAGAAGGATTTTATGTTAATACTAAATGTGGGTTCAAAACCATTTGGTGGATGATCCTCTTGTGGTTTACTCTGCACATCCACAGTCACATATAACACTATAGAACAGAGGAAACGCTCTAATGTCTACTCAAATCTGCAATCATGATAAGTGTGAGTTTACATACATTTTACATTACACTGTATGTAAATGTGCACTATGTTCCTAATGGTCAATTGAAGTGAGAAGAATATGGAAGCTGCCATATTTATTTCCTGTTAAACAGTACCAGTTGCCTGGCAGCCCTGCTGATCTATTTAGCTGCAGTAGTGTCTGAACACACTAGAAACAAGCATGCAGCTAATCTTGTCAGATCTGACAATAATGTCAGAAACACCTCATCTGTATGCTTGTTCAGGGTCTATTGCTAAATATATTAGAGACAAAGGATCAGCAGGACAGCCATGCAACTGGTATTGCTTATAAGGAAATAAATATGCCAGCCTCTATATCCCTCTCCTTTCAGTTGTCTTTTAAAGAAAACCTGTAATGAGAAAAACCTCCCTTGGGGGGCACTCACCTCGAGTGGGGGAAGCCTCCGGATCCTATTGAGGCTTCCTCATCCTCCTCGTTCCCATGGCGCCGGCGAAAATCCTCTCGGAACGGCGGGGATGTAAATATTTACCTCCCGGGCTCCAGCGCAGGCACAGTATCGGCTCTCTGCTCGGAGATAGGCGGAAATAGCTAATCGCTGTCGGGCCGCTCTACTGCGCAGGCGCAAGTCTCCTGCACCTGCGCAGTAGAGCGGACCCGACAGAGATCGGCTATCTTCGCCTATCTCCATGCGGAGAGCCGCAACAGCGCCCCCGCTGGAGCCAGGAAAGGTAAATAAATCAGCGCTTATCAGCCTTGTCGAGGGAGGATTCCGGGACACTTCTGGGGAGCCAACGCTGGACTGCCTGCAGCTACTGCGGAGGGGGAAGCCTCATTGGGACCCTGAGGCTTCCTCCTACCAAGGTGAGTACCCCCCAGGGGATTTTTTTTTGTTACAGGGTCTCTTTAAAGTGAATGGGAACCACATTTAAAAAAATGAGACAGATACTTACCCAAGGAGAGGGAAGGCTCTGGGTCCTATAGAGCCTTTGGGCTCCTCTCCTGGTCCCGTCGTTCCAGTGCTGGCTCGCCCAGTAGGAGTATTTGACTAATTTAGTCAAATACTGCTTTACCCGGCCGAAGGAGGCTTCAGAAGTGTTCAGGGAGCCTGAGTGCTCCTGATGAAGGGCGGCCCTGTACTGCGCCTGCGCAAGCACGCTCTCTTGCACGCTCACGCCTGTGCAGTATGGAGCCACACGTCTTCGGGAGGACACGGCTCCCGAAGACTTCCAAATACCCTTTCGGTGGGGAATTAAAACGGGGGGGGGGTGCCAGCACAGGATAGAGGGCACCGAGAGAGGAGACAGAAGGCTCTATATGACCCAGAGCCTTCCCTCTCCTTAGGTAAGTATTTGCTTCATTTTTTTTTAAATGCGGTTCCCATTCACTTTAAACAGAAGTTTGAAATGACACCCAAGTACCTTCTCGGTTATATATTACAGCAAGGAAGACCCCCTTATCCAGAACTCAGACAAATGGAAGTTTCAACTAACTGGCATGCCTGAGAGATAACGGGGACTTCTTTGGGGGGGGGGGGTGTTGGGCAGGTTTGTAGGCATTAAAATACTCACCGAATCTCTAGTGACTTCTTCCTGCAGCTCCTTGTGGCTTTCTGGCGTCCATGCACGGAAGCCGGCGTGTCACCTGACCAATGCGGGCTTCCGTGCATAGAGGACTCTGGAAAGCCACAAGGAGCTGCAGGACGGCTACAAGACGTCGCTGGATACTCTGTGAGTATTTAGAGGGAGGTTTGTGCTTTTTGGTCAGTTGCTCAAGCCTGCCGGTGCCGAACACTGGGGACTCTACTGTATAATTTTAAATTTGCATTTGAAACAGCTAATGTGCAAGTTTATGATAAAAGAAAGGTGTTACCATATTTCTCAGAATGGAGAAGAACGCCAAACGTATGATCAACAGGAACATTCATAGTATCTGCAATGCTGTAAGAAATGCAAGAAATAAAGAATGTTAATTTTTGTGCATAACGCAGTTCAGGGTACTTGAATGCTTTTATCTCTGAAAGCTCATAAGAATGGCTGGGATGCAGTTTGGAATCAGAGTGCTTCATGTCTAGCTCCTAATAGACTCTCAGTGTATCGAATCAGATTAGTGATTGCCACCTGCCTCAACATCCAGCATAGAGAAGTCTCCCCATGCCTTATTAACAACCTTCATATGTGATGTCATTCCCTTAGCTGCAGATGCCAGAATGGTGACGTAGTTAACCAGCTCGATTGAATGCTGGTTCTTTTTGGTGCCATCATAAGGCCAATGGATATCGCTAGCAATATGTGGTTCATTGATGTCAGCTGTATCAATACGTCACAGACATTTGGTTGTTGTACAGTCAATTGGCTATAGTGCATTTCTGAGTGTCAGACTATAGTGTATAGCTGAGCTCTCGCACCCAGGTACGTGAGTGCCAGCACCCAAGTGATACACCTGACATCAAGGATGATGGAAAATATCAACTAGGGATAGTGATTAGAGTATTAGGGAATAAGCCAGGGGAAGGTTGGAAAAGAAGTATGAAACTCGCGACCAATACCCCATTCACTACAGTCATGCCAGTCACAGGTCCTATTTGGGATAAAGCCACAGGAGTCCATGATTTCTCCATATCAGAGCCAAAGTGCCATAAATATGTTATGACATTCAGCTCCATGTTTGTGGCCAAAACTGGCATACTAAACGAAGGGATTCAAACTGCAGTTCAGGCTACAATCAGGCTCAGTGTACCACGTTTGATACAGGTTTGCTCTACAGTTGACTACTGTTGGCGTTTATGTTTTGCGATATGATTTGTAATGTTACTGATACTTACGGATCACGAACTTTCCCCAGCTGATATTGAGTACGTTCGCGAAAATCATCAACCCTTTTAGAAATGATGTTAGCACCTTCATTCCTGGAAACGAAAATCATAAACAGCTACCATATTAGAATTTTTTTTTTATTGATCGATATACCGGTACCTACATTATATACAGGGATTTAAATAAAGTAAAAATCATCTTATTAGTAGAGACAAATGCAGAAGAAAGAAATCATGAGTGAGTAAAAGAGTTTGTCTGTATTGCAATAGTTAACCAATCCCAGTTGACAAAAATCTGCCGGAAACTACTATGACCTAAGGGGTAGGGTGTACCTAAACTGTCGGGAACAATCCTAGTAATTTAGTTGTCCAAAGAGGATGAGAGTCAGCACATTCAAATGCTAGTTTTACTTATCATTCTCTTTAAACACGAGCCTACAAAGACCAACAGCACATTTTGGGGTTTTTGCAGGGTTCATTTCCTCAAAACACAAGTAAAAAATAACTTATATCCCTTGCAAGAACCAATAACCATAGTGTGTGATACCAGATTAATATTGTTATCCTATTACAGATACATACAAATTGTAGCATCTGCATTAGTGTGCAGTTTGATCATGTGATATTTGATCCTTTCTGACCATTTTTATGCTTCTGCTGATTTGGTAGATGTTTAGTGGGAACATGGGCAAGTAGCAAATATTTATTTGCCAAGATTAAAAAAAAAATCTCCACTACAAATTCAATACAAAATATAAAACACGCCTCTTTCACCCTTCTGGCCCACCCTTGTATCCTATTTACCTCCTTCTCTGCCTCTCAGAACTTGCACATGTGTGCCTGCGCCGCTTCACTACAGTCCTTAGCAGCGAGATCTGAGAGGCGGTACCAGGAAAGGGCGTATCACCCGTCATCAATGATGCCCGGCGTATAAGACGACCCCTGACTTTTCAGAAGATTTTCAAGGGTTAAAATGTAGTCTTATACGCCAGAATATACAGTGTGTGTGTGTGTGTGTGTGTGTGTGTGTGTGTGTGTGTGTGTGTGTGTGTGTGTGTGTGTGTGTGTGTGTGTGTGTGTGTGTGTGTGTGTGTGTGTGTGTGTGTGTATATATACACACACACACACATAAATATACACTGTTAGATCCATAAATATTTTATTGGGACAGAGATAACTTTTTCTAATTTTGGTTCTGCACATTACCATGATGAGTTTTAAATGAGTGGGGTGAACAAAATGATTGCATACAATGTAAGGCAGTAAAAGCATTTTTTAACACAATCTCTTCATTTCAGGGGCTTAAAAGAAATTGGAGAATTAACTCAAAGGCTATTTCATGGGCAGTTGTGAGCAACAGCAAGTAAAGTCTGCTACGATTGTGCGCACCCGAGAGGGAAGATTAAGGTGTCATATGACAGCTGACATCTCCCCTCTGTGATCAGGAGCCATCGTGATTGACTCCTGATCATGTGATCACTATGATCGCTGGCCGCTATCTGAAATGGGGATCTGTCTGCCTGATCCCCCCCCCAAACCTGCCCCTCCCCCCCCCCCCCCCCTCGGCATGCAAAATGGCCTGGTCCTTAAGGGAAGTTAGGCAGCCAGTATATATACATACTGTTTATATAGATTGTGTGTGTGTGTGTATATCTATCTATCTATCTATCTATCTATCTATCTATATATATATATATACACAGTTCTGAGGGCACGGCGGCACCACTGCTCATGTGGATGGGTGCACGCATCAGGTGGGATCCTCACCTCCAACATGTTTAAACAAAAGCACCAAGGGTTGCAGCACACCAGCTCTGTTTGTTCAGGAGCAAATCATATATTCACACAGCTATCAAGCTTGATAGCTGTATGAATATAAGATTTGTTCCTCAATAAAAAGAGCTGGTGTGTTGCAACCCTTGGTGCTATATATATATACATACACACGGACTGAAGGAGCAGAGAGTTTAGCTCTCAAGAGATTTGTTTCATTTATAACTCCTATGCAGACTGGTTATTTGCTGTCCTTGATTTTAAAAGTGAACAGGTAAGATTCCTTTTAACTCAACAAACTGAACACATACATAACGGGTACTCACGTTTTTATTGCTTGAATCCATTTTAAAGTACGGGCAACATTCCTGCCATCATTGAAATGAGGCGTGTCAATTCCAAATCTTCTGTCTTTTCGGTATTTTGACCAGTCATATTTTCTGTCCCTTACTTCACCTAAAGTTTAAGTAATAAATTCATAAGTCGTTTCAAGCGGGTATTGCCAACTGTGTCACTTTCTTCGCTTTTTACAGTACATTGAAAGCACAAAAAAAGCAGAGTTTTCTCCCTTATTTTGAGGTGAGAAATAAGTAAGAAGTGGTAGTTTATCAGAAGCGTTTTGAATATTAAAACCAGCAGTACTGTCTGTTGCTCTCTGTTATGTAGGGCTCTGCCAGCAAAACTGGACTTCAGTTCTCCATATGGTGATCCTGGACATTGCGCTGTGGTGACAGCTCATTGAGGAGCAGATATAGTAGGGTGAAAAGTGAGTGCATGTTACCTTGTCAAGAGTCGCCAGGCTAAGGGAAGGTAACTCCTAAAACTGCATGGCACGCTTCACATGACTCCGGTGCTTCCTCCTTCCAAACCAAAATGAGGGAGCATCAATCACGGGAAGCACAGCGCGAAGCACAAGGAAGTGAACTTTCTGTGACTGTATCCACTTGTTTGGGTGCTGAATTGTTGTGTTCCAGATAATATGAGTTTCCAAATTCAATATCCCAAATTCGACCACCACTCAACACTCTAAAGGTGCCCATACACTGCGTCGAATTCCCGACGATATACAGCAGATTCGACCACTGTGATCGAATCTACTGTTAAATCGATAATGCAAACGCTGACCGGTCAACCGATTTCTATCCGAAAATCTATCCCATCGATCTGTCTTAGCAGAAATTTTATCTCGAGCGCGTCGATAGCGGCGTTCAATTGGCCGATGACTAACGCAGCATAGCGGCAGCAATATATTACCTCTCCACTGGCGAGAGTCCCAGCTGTCTCTTATCCGGCTGGCCATCTTCTCTTTACTTCCTGTCACGTCCTGTCAAAGGAAATTCAAACTGTAGAGCGCCCTCTACTGTTTGAACTCCCGCTGGTCACAGGACATGACAGGAAGTAAAGAGAGGATGCCCAGCGCGAACAGAAGGAACAGCGGGGACTCACGCCGGCGGAGAGTTAATGTATTGCTGGGAGCGGAGGGCAGCGGCAGATCCACAGATTGTGAATGGATTGCATGCTGAAATCGATTCAAAATCTGTTTGCAGTGTATGGGCAGCCAATAGATCCCTCTGTGATCAGATTAGATGAGAGAGGGATCTATCTGTTGGTCGATCTGGTGGCAATCGACCAGTGTATGGCTGCCTTAAAGTAGAATGAGCAGGCTAGGATTAGTTAATAATTAAAAGTAGTAACCAATAAGCTAAGGGAATTATTTCACTGGATATTACCTGTTGTAGAAAGGGGATACTGAAATTTAAAACATGGAATATTAGGAGTATTAATGCGAAATAGCAATTCATTAGAATTTCAAAGAATCATACTGGAAATTGCTGCAATCCAAAAAACATGCAATAGATAGGCCAAGAGTGTTTGCTATTGGATGGAAACCCTATATTTCTCTATTCTGGTGTGTCCAAGACAGCTCCAGCCAAATGTATTGTGGGTTGTTTAGTGACAAACTTCAAAACTGCATTAATAGATGGGGATATGTTGATGAAAGAATTATAACTATGTAGAGTTGGAACACCACATCAAACCATATGCAATAACAACATGATGTGAGGGCCAAGAATCAATTCTTTGAAATGGTACATAAAATGATTAATGGCACACAGGGCTCTGGTACAAGCTTGGAATATTTTAATAAAAGAGTCGGGAGGCAGACGAGGAGCAACAAAGACGTTATGTGAAACTTTGAAGAGAATATAGAGAGTGATGACAATGGAGAGAAAATCGTGAAATTGTGTCTAGCAAATAATTAGTTCATTGCAAATACACAATTCCAATACAAGACAGTACATAGATTCACAAGGGAAGAAATAGCAGGGAAAGGAAAGTTAATCATAGGTTATATCATTACTGGCAAAGATGTTAGGAAGGAGCTGATGCTGATGTTAAAAGAGGAGTGGAAATAAAAAGTGACTTTTTGGTAATAGGGGAATAAGTACATGAGAATACCAACCAAGGAAGAAACAGGAGACCAAAAGTCATTGCATTATTTAAAATTAAATCCTATGTATCTATTGAAGAAAAAGAATCACAAGAAAACTTCCGCATTAAAGTCAGAGAAATACTGCATCTAGTAGCATCACTTGGCGAGACCGAGGATTTAGAAAGAAACTTAGAAACATTTAATGGGCGTTTGCTCACAGCGGGAGAAGATACGTGTGGGGAAAGCTAGAGTAGGAAATTCGATGAAAAGTACTGCTTGGTGGAGCATCAAGATTAAGAAGAAAGTCAAGAAGAAAATGGACAAGTACAGAGAACATTAAAGCTTCTAGAAGTTTGGGAGACCTTCATTAAGAGCAGAGGAAAAAGTTAAACAAAACAAACGAATAGGAACGGTAAGCGCTGCTGTGTCACAATTATTTTAACCTGCTGCTACCCAGGGCTGTTTCTTGAGCAGTGCCGGCAGGGCGACCGCCCTGGGTGCAGACCAGCAAGTAGAAGAAGGGGGGCGCAGACAGAAGGACATAATCACTAGGGAGCAGATGACGCGTGGTTCAGCCAAATGGAAGAAGAAAGAAAATTACCAGAGCAATCACCTTCCTTGACTCCTCCTGGGCTGTCTGCGTCTGTCATCAAGTCATTATCACGTCACCCCCGCGTGATGACACCTGATGTCCTGTAGCGGTACTGCAGGCTGTCAGTGCGCGGCGCCCATGGAGGAGTCGGCTTTCCGGGCTCTCTTCGCCTGTGTGTTTTCCTGGTCCTTTCTACCTCCTGGATGAGCGGCTGGTCACTAGTAAGTAGGCAGATCTACTTGTGACCTGTGGCTGTGTGAATGTCCCTAAAGAGGGTTCAGAAGTCCACAGGGGTGGGGGGAAAGGGGGCCCAATTTTTACACCGTCGCCCTGGGTGCAATTTAGCCTAGAAACTGCCCTGCTGCTACCTATGTATGCGAGTAGGAAAGGGCCCCATAGTCACTCAAAACAAAAATGAATAAAAAGTGGTCAATAAGGAGCACTGGATACCAATTATAAAGATATACAAGCTTCTATTTTATTGGATAGAAATAGTACTTTCAAATATTACGATTGACAATCCTCTGTCATTAGGATTTGTGTGTAAATGGAAAGCTCATCATTGAGCTGTCATACCTGCTTTCACATTTTTGTGTGGTTACAGTGTTTATAAAGCTGACTACCAGTGTAAGGTGGCTTTGGATAGAAGCTCGAAGGACTGAAGGAAGGAAGGAAGGAAGGATGGGCCAGGTTGGCTACAAAAAGCAAATGACAAACACTTCCAGGACTTCATGCTCTTACTTAGTCTATTTATCTGGCTGGTGAGCACAAGAGGTGTACGTGGAGGAGTGGGTTTAGTTGTGATTGCCATGGTATGGCAGTAAAACCCATATCAAGTATTTGCTGACTGAAGGACCACTGTCTGAGAAAGAACAATCTCCATTGCATCACAGTTAGAGATGTCGGTGAACAGTTCGTGGACCCATTCGCGGGCGAACCCTCACCCTGTACTACTTCCAGGTCGCTATGACCTGGAGTAGTACAGCTGCGCTGGGCCGGCGGTGTGCGTCCTTCATCGCGCGCCTGCTGCCGGGAACTTTATGCGCATGTGCGTGACGTCATGAGTGACGTTACGCTCATGCGCAGAGAGTGCCTGGCAACAGGTGCGCGATCAAAGACGTGCACCGCCGGCCCAGAGCAGCTGTACTACTCCAGGTCATAGCGAACCAGAAGTAGTACTGGCCCATAGGGATTCGCTGGCGATTGGTTCGCCAACATGTCTAATGACAGTAAGTATACCTTTGAATATGATACCATCATTGTAATGTCAATATGTCCTTCAAACACTCTGTCATCATATGATGTAAAAAATCTCTGGTGAATTGGTGAGGAAAGTCCACAGGGAGTACCTGACTTACAATCACCCGCTGATGCCAACCCTGTATTGTCCCCATGTCTTCCTTCACTCCCCTGTGTCCTCCTCCGCCACCTCTGAATAAATGAAATCAGCGGCAGAGCGTCACTCACCTCGTCCATAGGAGCCCGAGGTAATCAGAGACGTCTCTTCTCCCTCACTGCTCCCCTAGTGCCAGCTTCTGCTGATGACGTGATCAGCAAAAGCCAACTGACACTAGGGAAGCAGTGAAGGAGATGAGAGGTCTCTCATTGCTGCGGGCTCCGATGGATTAGGTGAGTCGTGCTGCCGCTGCTTTTGTTTATTCAGGGGTGCAGAGGAGGGCACGGGGAGCAGAGGACACATGTGGGACAGAAGGGGACACATGGGGGACACAGGTGGACACATGAGGTACAAGGGTGACACAGTAATTGGGGGAGAACATCTACAAGATGCTCCTGGAGAATAGACAAACCAGGATTAGTATATTTTTTCCCTTATTTTTGCCCTCTAAACCCAGGTGCGTCTTATAGTCCGGAGCATCTTATATTCTGAAAAATATGGCAATAAGACTGATAGAAGGTTGCTTTTTCACTGTGGTACAGGGACTTTTCTACCTCTGTCAGTTCTCAAGAAGGTCCTCAGAATGCCCAAGTAATGTCATGAATTGGTTTAGCATTCAGACATCCTCTTAATAATCCATTAAGTGGAGTGGACCTCTCTTTAAAGCCCTCAGTAGTGAAGTGGTTAAAATCACTGATTCACAGAGATACCAAAATCCATGTGACAATTGTTTCAGGATGACCAAAATTTTTAATGTGTTTGGATTGTATTAAGTGCTACAAAAATTTCCTGATGTGCAGGATGGCAGGATGGTCTTATTAAAACCAAGGCAGGCTTTAGCTAAATTACTTATATAAAATGTATCACTCACCCACATCATAATCGTTATGTGTAACCACATAGATGTCATGTCCTTTGCGTGATTCCTCTTCTATTTCTTGCATACTTTTAGAAGGATTAACAAGAACCCCTGCTGACAAACCTAAACACATCATAAAAACATTTTTCTGTCATTAACATAAGTTCATAACATATCTGATGTAGTACAGCAATGCTTTCTCTTTGATGTAAAGGTTAAATTCATTTATATAATCTACTAAGTTATCCCTAGATTGTCTTTTCAGCAATAACTAGAGCAATACAGATGGTGCCCAAAACTTATAAAATATTTAAATAATTGAATAACTTAAGTACCTGCGGTCTCTGCTCCCTTGAAGACCAGAGACCGCTGGTACAGAAACGCCAAAATCCTGACGGAAAACCGACGAAGCGCCACACATGCCCATCGCAACCGCCGTATGTCGGGATTCTGGGCCACCCACTTTGCTATCTCTATGACAGCAGAGTTCCTGTGAGCCGGTCAGGAGCCGCTTTCAATGGGAGAGGCTTACATTCAAAGACGGGCCAGGATCCAATGACATCGGCTCCTGACCCGCTCACAGGGCTCTGCCGTCATAGAGACAGGCAGAGCCAGTGAGCTGCGGCGACAGACGACGGGGATTAAGCGATGGGAGAGATGGAAACGGCGGATGAGCGCAGCGGCGGCTAATTGAATCTACGCCCTGCCAGCCAAGTGACCACCAAAACATGCCGTAGATTTCAATTAGCTTGGTCTTTAAGTAGTTAAATAGAGATACAAGACTGGCTTCCATCTCCGCAACCCGAATGAAACTAGTAAGTAATAATTAACAGGAATATACCAACCTCTCTCATACTTCCTCCCAAATACCATTTTATTGACATTCACTGTGGATGGGAAGGCTACCGCCTGGTCATGTGATTTTCCGAGTGGAGTTTGCCTGTGGCTAGAATATAATGACTCTCTCTTCTCAATTAATCTTTGCTGGAACAATGTTTTGGGTGGTGTATTAATTAACGCACCAGCCTGCATGGGGACAAATAAATAAATACACACATACAGGATAAAGCACATGTATATGGTACATTTTATAAAAGCATATTCCTAGTTACATAGAAAAAAAGAAAACTGCACAGCAAGTGTAACCAGCCTATACAATGCAACAGTATATCTATGCTCTGCATCACATCTTTATAAATAGGATGTGGCAATTTATAACTGTAAAGGGTACACATGTAACATGGGGCCTGATGAGCGAAGCGCTGGTAAATTTGTGCAGGCTGTGCAAGGAAATTTTACAGGTACTAATGCCAAAGGAGCAAAGTGCATTACACTATTAGCATAATGCGCGTTACTGGGGTACTGCACATGTTGCTATGGTAATGTGGGGTATGCTTGCATAATAGCACACCGCACAGTACTATGACAACGTACGTGGTACCCTGGTAACACACTAAGCGTAAGCTTTGGGAAAATTTCCATGCTCTACCTGCGCATTGAAAATGTTACCATTGCTTTATGCATCAGATCCATGATGAGATAAATATGTGTATACACAGTCCCAGTCCTGCTTTAAACTAGGCTGTGTAGTGTGTACCCTTTTTCTTTCTTTTTTTTTTCAATCACTGTAAGGCTAGTTTTACACTGGGGAGCTGTGTTGTGTTTCCTGGGGAGCTGTGTAAAGTTTCTTGGAATTTAATCTAAACTGTGGCAATTAAACAGAATATTAAAGGGGAACTGAAGTAAGAGGTATACAGAGGCTGCCATATTTATTTCCTTTTAATCAATATCAGTTGCCTGGCAGCCCTGCTGATCCTCTGCCTCTAATACTATTAGCCATAGCCCCTGAACAAGCATGCAGCAGATCAGGTGTTTCAGACTTTAAAGTCAGATCTGACAAGACTAGCTGCATGCTTGTTTCTGGTGTTATTCAGATACTACTGCAGAGAAATAGCCCAGCAGGGCTGCCAGGCAACTGGTATTGATTAAAAGGAAATAAATATGGCAGCCTCCGTATACCTCTTACTTCAGTTCCCCTTTAAGAAAGACTAATAGATAGATTTAGAGAACATTCAGAGCAAGCAGAGGCAGTATAACAAAACATATACATCTGAAGGGATGTTGGAATGCCTCGCAATGCCCTCACTGCATGGAACAGCTTGTAACAAGCTGTTACCGCAAAGCTTTTTGGCAATGGGCTGCAGTAATTTACCGCAGTTCTACAGCACCTGTTAAAATTTTCATGAATTAGCACACAAAAGTCTAAAATACCGATACTTTCCTGACCAGATTTTTGTTACCGCACAGCCTTTTATGAATTGACCCCCATGTGTGTATTTAGAGTTAACAGTCTGTCTAATTCTCCCTTATCAGCTAGTAATGACCCACTGTAATTTGAGCTGTCAGCTCTGTCTGATCTGTGCAGAGGTTTGTGCCGTTCAGACAGGCTATATGTAAACACAGGGGGTTAACCATTTATGTGCTTTCATAAAACCAGAAAGTAACAAATCTGCATAATCTTAGTAGGAGTTCTGTGGGCTGTAACAAATAAAATGTTTTTCTGTAACGGTTATCATGCTGTTGCTTATCTTTTAGAGTAGTGAGGAAGTCCTGGGTTTAGGTCCGCATTAATGCTAACAGATGCGTTGCACCACACTGCTAAAGCGCCAATGTGAACAAACTACAATATAATTGCATTGCATTAGCTATGCGGTTATACTGTATTGTCCAACGCAACACAAACTATAAAAGAAACTACATTTTCATGCCATCCCAATTTGTTAGCTGTCACAAAATAAATGGACGTATTCTAAGTTGAGTTAGTTGATGTGATTTGAACCAAGCGTTAAAATCAACTTCAGTACTCTCTTATGTGCAAACTCTCCCACAATCATTGTATGATATGGCAGGAAACCAACACATTAATTGCTAAGTATGTCAGGCCCAGAGCTGTAGGTATAAGGTCAAAGTAGTTGTACTATGTCATTTAATTATATCAGTAGCTCCTTTGTTCAAAAACAACATCCTGCCTTAACACAAGCTATTTTTGAAAGCATTGCTTCAGGTTGCATTAACAGTGGTACGTTGCGTAGCTGTGTTATAAACTCTTATAACGCAGATTACGCACTGCAATGCTAATCCTATGGGATGTTCACAGTGCGACGTTGGCATTACATTGTAACGTGTAGAGTTATGGTAATGCACTGCTGCACTGCTAAATGCACACTTTACCAGGTACAGGAAAGCATACTTTTCACTGTTTGTATGCTTTACTGTACCTACTGTATGCGACGGTAACGCAGTATTAATGTGCGTTATCACCTTTTTTTGCGTTGCGTTGTAATGCTGCATTGTGACTTAAACATCACATTACAACGCAACGTCCCACTGTGAATGAGGCCTAAGATGAAAGGGAAAGCCAGGTAAGTGGCCTATGGATGCCAGATCACTGGTAGTGATGACGGAAAATTTTCCTAATTCGCTCATTAGGAGAGGAATGCCGAGTCTCACAAATCATTGCATAATTAAAGGGGCAAAAATTCTGCTGTTTCCTTATCCCTGCCATCAGTTATTTAAACACTTGAGGACCGCGTTAAACCCATATAGCTGAATATTGCCCCTGTTTAACTCTCTAGTAAGGCCACATCTGGAATATGGAATTCAGTTCTGGGCACCACATTACAGGAAAGATATTGCAGTTTTAGAGCAGGTGCCGAATAGAGCAACAAAATTGATACGTGGGATGGAAGGTCTCACTTACCAAGAAAGGTTAGATAAACTGGGTTTATTTAGTCTTGAGAAAAGACGCCTTAGAGGGGATCTAATTAACATGTATAAATACATCAGAGGGCAATATAAAAGCTTGGCAGATGAGCTTTTTGTCCCTAGGCCTTCTCAAAGGACTAGAGGACATGATCTGTGCATGGAGAAAAAACGTTTTAGCAATTTATTTAGGAAAGGGTTCTTTACAGTAAGAGTGATTAAGATGTGGAATGCATTGCCACAGGAAGTCGTTATGGAAAATTCTATACCTGCATTTAAAGGGGGCTTAGATGCTTTCCTTGCATTGGAAGACATTCATGGCTACAATTACTAGGTAATGCCCAGTGATGTTGATCCAGGGATTTTTATCTGATTGCCATCTGGAGTCGGGAATGATTTTTTTCCCTTTTGGGGCTAATTGGACCATGCCTTGTAAGGGTTTTTCGCCTTCCTCTGGATCAACAGGGATATATGAGAGAGCAGGCTGGTGTTGTACTTCTCTGGTTGAACTCGATGGATGCATGTCTTTTTTCAACCCAAATAACTATGTAACTATGTTAAACCCCTCTAGTGACTAGGCCATTTTTTACTAATTGGGCCACTGCAGCTTTAAGGCCTAGCTGCAGGGCCGCACAACTCAGCATACAAGTGATTCCCCCTCCTACCTTTTCTCCCCACCAACAGAGCTCTCTGCTGGTGTGGTCTGATCGCTCCCCAGTTATTGTTGTTATATATATATATTTTTTTATTTATTTTAAATTCCCCCCTCCCTCCCTGCCCCCGCCAGCCAATCAGCGTGATCGGCTGTCATAGGCTTCAGCCTATGACAGCCAATCACTTCCTGGACTACAGAGGGGCCAGCCGTGTCACACGGCTGTCCACATTTCAGTGCTACCTTACATCACAGCGCTGTACAGGTATATTAGACGGCGTTTTCGCCGTCTAACAGTCTCCAAGTGGCGATCGCTGCTGGGAGACTGCTCCGCTCCGCCTTCGAAGCGGAGATGCGCGCAATCTCCTGCTAGCCCCATTCCCAGCCATTCACACCAATCGGCATGGAGTAGTCCTGGGGCTGCCGCCGCGTTCACGCCATTTGGCGTGGAGCGCTGGGCAAGCAGTTAATATGGACAGCATAAATTTATCCATGGAGCTTGTGTTAAAAAATAGCTCCTAAAACCAACTCTACTCTTCTACACAGCTGATCTGCATCAGTACATCAGCTTTTTCTTAATACGAATGCAACAGGCTGGGCTGTTTCCCTGCTTTCTGCTGACTGCTAGCAGCCTTCTGACTCTCTGCCACAGCTGATTTATAATTCAGCTCACCCACTCCAGAGCCTGCTGTTGTTTTTCATATGTAACTATAGAGTAACTAAATAAACAGGCTGCTAATTAGTTACTTACTTAGCTAGTTACATTATATCTACATATGAGAAACAACAGCAGCTCTGGATTGTGTGAGCTGCATTATAGATCAGCTGTGGCAGAAAAACAGAAGGCTGCTAGCAGAGCGCAGGGAAAGAGCCCAGGCCATTGCATTCTTATCAGGAAGAGCTGATGTAATGACACAGATCAGCAATGTAGAAGAGAAGAATTGGTGTTAGGAGCTATTTTTTTTACATAAGCTCTATGGTGAAATTTATGCTGTCCATAACTAATGGTGGGGATAATGGAACAGCATAATTTGTCACCATAGTGCTCCTTTAATGTAGATGTTAGTAAATGGGATGATCTGCTAACGCGGTGAGGCGAAATACTGCATTGGAAGAATTGTTATAGTTATGGCTAGTAAATGGAAGGATGAACACATCATTCACAGGCATGTCTATATCCAGGTTACAGAATAGTTAAGCATACAGCAGACATACTTACGCTAAGTGAAGGACGAGTGCTCACACCATGCACTATGTAATTCTCCACATCTGGATCATTGGCTTTGCCATAAAATATAGTGCGAACACCTGGATTTGAACGTCTAGTGTTAAGAAACTTCTGCACAACAGGGGGAGTTGCAGGCTATAATGATAATGGTTAGAACACAGCAATGTTATATTATTATTACACTAATTTAGCTTCTTCTCAAAAAACTACTAAGACAAAAAAAGGTAAAATGTAAAATAAATGTGTACACATACCTCTACTTACTACATTTGTCACAGAGTAAAATGCACTATAGATTACTTTTTTCCTATGAAGCTCTCACTTATAGTAGGTTCCATTAATCTGAAGGGATACTCAAGGTTTCCTTTGTGCTTTCAAAAACACTCCCTGGCAAGGACCTATATAAAAATGTTGGCCAGCTTTCATGCTTACAGATACAATATTCCGGCAGTTAAGGACTGTACCACTGTTATTCGGAAATGCTTTGAATGTATAAAGGGAATCTTTAGAATTCCTCACGAGGTGATGTACTAGTCCAAAACCAGAAAGAGCATGAGAGCCAAAGCTGGTGTGTTCCAGAAATCTCTTGTGATGTATGTTGCGCTTCTTCCTTAAAGTGGATCTGAGATAAACTTTTACTCATTGCATAATTGTTCCTTTCATATAGTTTATAGGGCATTCTTCAAGCCAAATACTTTTTTTTTGAATACTCTAATTCCCTATAAACGAAACAAGCCTCGCCCACAGCTTCTCCAGTGTGCCTTGGCACTCTCAGGCTCATGTAGCAAGGGCTTATGGGAGCAAAATTCCTAAATAGTCTCGGCTGTTAATTCTTCCATGAAGGGAAATCATTGCCCCGGCGGATTTTCAAGAAATAGCACCCCAGATCATCACAGAACCCCCGACATGTTTTACAGTTGGGAGAAGGCAGTCTGGGTGAAATGCTTCTTTCGGCTGTCTCCAAATGTACACTCAGCCGGAGGTCGGAAATAAGGTAAACAATGATTGGTCAGAGAAAATCAAATTTTTCCACTTCTCGAGCGACCAATTCTGGTGGTTTCTACACCACTCTAAACGCTTTGAAACATTTGTCTTTGAGAGCAGAGGTTTTCTAACTGCAGTTCTTCCGTGGAATTCAGATTTGTGCAGCTCCCGACGAACAGTTTTTGTGGAAACTGAGTTCTGTAGGTGTTCATTCAGCTCTGCAGTGATTTTAGGAGCCATGGTCTTGTAAGCTTTTCTAACAATTCGATTTAGAGTCCGATGGTCTCTCTCAGACAACTTCGACTTTCGGTCACAACTGTGCTTTGCTGAGGACGTTTTTTCTTCTCTTTCAAAGGCAGTCATTACTTTTGAGACAGTACCTCTTGAAATTCCAAGCATTCGGGCAGTTTCTTGTACAGTAGTGCCTGCCATACAAGCACCAACAATTTGTCCTCTTTGAAAGTCTGAGAGATCTACCATTTTTATAAATTATAACCAACTTTGGTTTAAATATCTGTAAAAAACAATTATTTTAATTAAACATATCAAATAACAAAAATAATAAACAAAAAAATTAACATATGTCAAGTTTTGATTGCTTAACATATTCAAAGATTATTTTGTCCAACCCCTGTATCTCAGCTTTAGATAAGATATGTAGACAAGTTACTTGTTAAAGTTAGTTTTCATCTCAGATCCGCTTTAATGGGATCACTGTGACTAAAAGAGTCACAGTGGTCCCACCCTGTTGCTACCTCCGGGCACTGCCATTTTACAGCATGTATCATTATATCGGCATGTGAATTGGGTATAGTGAGAAAAAATGAAAAATGTTTTGTGTATGATTAAGTATTTGAAGCCAGCACAGACTAGTTGAAAATGACTTTGTAATTGATCACCCCACATTAATCTAAAATAAAACAAGGAAACAAGCAGAAGTAAACTTTTTCTTATGATACTTTAACCCTCCTGGCGGTAGCCCCGACCTACACTCGGGGTAGCCGCCACAGAGGATTGCATGGCCCCAGGAGGAATTTTTTAAAATAAAACTTGTTGTAATACTTGTAGCTAGCACTAGGCCAGTTACCTGTGTCCCCCAAGTCTCTCCGGTCCCCTCCGATCGCCGCCGTAATATGTAGCCCCAGGGATCCAGCGATGGCGCAGCCTCCCAATCAGCTCCAGGCTTCGCTATGGGGAGGATCTGGACTGCGCATGATGTCATGACGATCGTTGCCACAGCGACGACTGAAGCTGATTGCGGAGGCTGCGGCTCTCGCGGGATCGCGGCTGGGTAAATATAAGCGTTGGCGATCGGGGGGATCAGAGAGGTGCGGGGGACTTGGGGGAAACTGGTAGCTAGCCTAGTGCTAGCTACAAGTATTGCAACAAGTTTAATTAAAAAATTCCTCCCGCGGATGCAGCCACCGAAACTGCGTACCACCAGGAGGGTTAAGACCCTGTGCAAGCTAATATTAATAAACACTAGTCAAAAATCTGTTTTACTTGCCTATTTTACTGTATAAGGCTATACAGTATTTATCAAAGTACAAGGGTGGGTTTAAAGCAAACATCAAAGAGTGCTTTTCATTAAATAATTTTTAAATCCTTTAATGTAAAGCTCTATCTCAGAGCTGCATGATTGGTGGGTGTCAGTGGCAGTAACTCACCTGCTATATATGTAAAT
This sequence comes from Hyperolius riggenbachi, assembly GCF_040937935.1. Lineage (NCBI taxonomy): Eukaryota > Metazoa > Chordata > Amphibia > Anura > Hyperoliidae > Hyperolius > Hyperolius riggenbachi. The sequence continues at coordinate 110,111,359 of NC_090650.1, forward strand.
CCTTAGAGGTCTGAAACTCCGCCCTTTTCTAAAATGTTTAAAAGCTCTGTGGCTAAAAACTTTTGGAACACTTCAGACAAAGATGGCCATGGCTGTTTTGCTGTGCAGTTTCAGAACTCTAATGATTAACTGGAGGCAGCTGACTTACTGCCACTGTCACTCCCCAATCAAGGCAGCTCGGAGTTAGAGCTTTTTATGAAATTATTTTATATTTATTTTAAAAAAGTACTCTTTAAGCGGGACTGAAAATATAAATAAGATACAGCATTTATCTCAATATTGGGAAGCATCTCTGGATAGTCCAGATGCTTCCTCAATCCTTCTCGAGCTCACCAATCCTGGGTCCCTCTAAGCATATTTAACAAGTACTTGTCGAATATGTTCTTGTGGTCGCACTCCTGTACTCTGTACTGAGCATGTGTGAGTATTGTCTGCGAATGACCAGTACAATGAAACCGCTCATATTAATTTATTTTATTTATAAAGCGCCAACATATTACGCAGCGATTTTTCTCTGTGCACGAGTGGCTATATGTTACTGGGCTTGCACAGACCATACTCGCACATGCACAGTATGGTTGCGCTGTACATGGATGAGGGAGTGACCACAAAGAAGAAGGTCTTGGGAAACAGCGGTGCACTCAAGGAGGATCTGGGAAGGTTCTGGAACATCCAGAGGCTTGCCACTACTTAAAGGGGTTCTGTGGATCATTAAAAAAACAAAAACTGACACTTACCTGGGGCTTCTTTCGGGCCCCCCTGCAGCTGTCATGTCCCACGCCGTCCTCCTATGATCCTCTGGGCCCAGTCCAATTATTCTTCTGATTCAACTGCGGCTGCACAGCCGTGGCTTACTTCGGGAGCTTACTGCGTAGGCACAGTACGAGAAAACCTCATACTGCATCTGCGCAGTAAGCTACCAGAGACGCGAGCGAGAGTAAGCTATTAGAGGAGTAGTTGGCACTACAGCATGTAAATGGCTGGAAACATGGGGGTTAGGCAGGGCAGCACACACTCCTCTCACTCGGATGCAGTTAGCGTGCTCTGGTCCTATGACAGCAGCAATCTGAAAGTCAAAAAAGTCGCCACTGCAATATGCATTTATTTCCAAACGTGAGGCACAGTCCATTAACATGCGTGCAATACAGCTAGGCAATAATAGTGGACATACCGGTGCTGGGTAGTGTGGGAGTCATGGTGGGTGCTGGTCACTGATCGCCTGATGGCTGTTTCGCTCTAAATTGTGCTTCTACGGAGGCGAGCGGGAGCAAGCACTATTCGTCTAGTTAGACGCATAATTGACCGGTGCCAGCGGTGGGGAATGGAGGATCGTAGGAGGACGGCGCAGGACATGACAGCTGCAGGGTGCCGACAGAAACCCCAGGTGTCAGTTTTTGTTTTTTTTAAATGATCCACAGAACCCTGGCTGGTTGGATCCTCTGCTGCCTGGATCCTCTGCTGTGGGTCCCGGTAATTTGGCCAGTCGGCGCAGGAGCAGTCATGCTGCTCTCCTATCACGCTCCTGTGGCCGGGAGTGTTCTGCGCATGCACAGTGGTACTGCGCAGGCCTCTCCCGGCAAAGGGAATGCAATGGGGGCACGCACACGGTGGGCCATGCATGCGCACTTTGCTTCCGAAATTAACTGGTTTAGAAACAGGTTTAGCAGTTCATGTTATTTCCTTACCCTTGGGTAGTTTTCATGTAGACAGCTTGCAGCTCTTTCACCAACAGGAAATAGCTTCCCAGCCTACAATACAAGTTAGCAAACTTTCAAAAAAAAAATTCAACATTCAAAAAAAATCCCTGAAATTCATATAATTCATCTTATGTTTTTTTCTGCACTGTAAGCCAGGGTAAGTTATTTTTCTCAATAAAGTAAGTCACAATTAAAAACAAAAAAAAAAGGATTTACAACACACATTGTTAAAACGCATACTTGTGAAATAGCCGCCAAGATGCTGCTTCTTTTCGCACTACTGCACTTTAGTCCACATTGTTATACTTGTCACCTTGGTACCTTACTTTACTGTGTACCTGACCATACTTTGCACCATATTGCCTTTACAGAGGCTCCTGCCTCTGTACTCGTCTACTTATATAGGGGTACAAAAAAATCGCTTACCCTATTTCGGCTACTCCATAAAATTTATGCACATAGAACTTGATCTATATACTATTTGCAACACCCATGTAACATTTTTGCAACAACTCACACCCTGTATAATGTACTGAGATAAGTTTTCTAAGGAAATATACGGATTATTGTAAATTATGTGGCTCACTACAGCATTGTATTTTGTGCCTTTGTCTACAGTTTGTCCCCATCCTATTGCCTGATGAAGCGGGCCTTGTCCTGCGAAACGCGTTGCATCCAATGGCTGTGACGGAGATGCTGGGAGGGACATGTCAGCTGCAAGGGGCTGGAGGAAGCCCCAGGTAAGTAGAGCAGGGGGGAGAGTTTTTTTCTTGATGACTCCTTTAAGCAGCGTCTTCTGACGGCGACCAAGTTACTCACTGTGCGCTGCTATAACCGTAATTGCTATAACGGCCTATGGTGGCGCCGGCTACGCCCAAACCTTCTGTGCATTATGGAGATGAAGATTTCATTTTTCAGCACAACCTGGCACCTGCTCACAGTGCCAAAACCACTGGTAAATGGTTTACTGACCATGGTATTACTTTGCTCAATTGGCCTGCCAACTCTCCTGACCTGAACCCCATAGAGAATCTGTGGGATATTGTGAAGTGAAAGTTGAGAGACGCAAGACCCAACACTCTGGATGAGCTTAAAGGAATACTTAAGTCAGGAAAAAAAAATGACATTTACTCACCTGGGGCATCCCTCAGCTCCCCGAAGCTGGATGGTGCCCTCGCAGCCCCGCTCCGATCGTCCTGTCCCCGCCGGCGGCTACTTCCGTTTCGGCGACAGCCGCCGACAGGCTGGGAACGCGGCTGATTTTCCGTGTTCCCAGCCGCTGCTATCACCCTCTATGCTGCTATAGCGTCTATATATACGCTATAGCAGCATAGAGAGTGATAGCAGCGGCTGGGAACGCGGAAAATCAGCCGCGTTCCCAGCCTGTCGGCGGCTGTCGCCGAAACGGAAGTAGCCGCCGGCGGGGACAGGACGATCGGAGCGGGGCTGCGAGGGCACCATCCAGCTTCGGGGAGCTGAGGGATGCCCCAGGTGAGTAAATGTCATTTTTTTTTCCTGACTTAAGTATTCCTTTAAGGCCACTATCAAAGCATCCTGGGCCTCCATAACACCTGAGCAGTGCCACAGGCTGATTGCCTCCATGCCACGCCGCATTGAAGCAGTCATTTCTGCAAAAGGATTCCCGACCAAGTATTGAGTGCATAACTGAACATAATTATTTGAAGGTTGACTTTTTTTGTTTTAAAAACACTTTTCTTTTATATTGGTCGGATGAAATATGCTAATTTTTTGAGATAGGAAATTTGGGGTTTCATGAGCTGTATGCCAAAATCATCAATAAGAAAAACAATAAAAGGCTTGAACTACTTCAGTTGTGTGTAATGAATCTAAAATATAAGAAAGTCTAATGTTTATCAGTACATTACAGAAAATAATGAACTTGATCACAATATGCTATTTTTTTTAGAAGATCCTGTATATATATATATATATATATATATATATATATATATATATATATATATATATATAATTTTTTATTTTTTTTTGCCCATTATTTTTTGGTATGTTATTTTATGCCTGTGGAATTTTAAGGTGGTCACACACCATAGAATTAAAAGATCCAATTTTTCACCAATTCTATCATTTCGATCGGCTGTCAAAAAAAAAAATCAAGAGCTTTTCATTGTTTTTGAACGATAAATCTGATTGCATTTCCCATTTTTTTTTTAATTTTTGGAGATTGGACATGTTGGTAAATTTAGACTAACCAAAAGTGTATTTAACTATTCAGTACATTTTTCTTTCGATTCTTTAAACCAACTAATTATTCTGAGCTTTCGATTGTTTATCCCGAAATTGCGGCAATCTTGAATATACGTGTATGGTACATCGAATATTCTGATTGAAACCTCCAATTAATCGGAAAATTGGTTCAGACTGCTTGAATCAAAACAAAATTAAAAAAAAAAAAATGTATGGTGTGTGGCCACCTTTAGGAGTAACCAATCTGTAGAAATAGGAGTCAGGGGACCTCCCTACTCGTTTTATTTAAAAAATGATGGTGTTTCAGTGACTACGGATTACAGAATTCCCTGAAGGAGAATCATTCAAATGTGTTGGATTCAACATCTGTGGTTCATACTAAGTGTATGTGCCAGGTACTGGGGAACGTCTAAGCCGATAGTGAGCAACCTGGAACGTACCTTATATACTCGCGTATAAGCCTAATTTTTCAGCACAAAAAAAATGTGCTGAAAAGTTACCCCCCTCGGCTTATATGCGAGTCAGTGGAGCAGAACAGATGGTGGAGCAGGTTTTGTTACTGGCAGAGGAGCATAAGGATCTTTCACTAGTGATCATGCTCTTGCCAGCTGACTCCCTGATGTGTCCGTGTCCCCCATCCCCTGCAATATGGTGTGCACTGCACAAGACTACCTGTGTCCCCTGGCTTGTGGAGCAGAGCCTGCAAGCAACATGTCAGCTGTGCAATGATTGGGTGTTCTTCCTGTATGGCAATCTCTGTGTCTCATATCTATGACGCCATCTAGTGGCATCTTGAGACACAGCTGTATCATCCTTGGGGCAAACCTGACTATGGGGAGAAGGAATGACTTGTACTGGGGGCACATCTGGCTACTGTGGAGGGGGCTATACTGGGGAGGGGCTTACACACAAGTCAATCACTTTTTTTCCTGGCTCCTGAGGAAAAAGTGGGTACCTCCGCTTATACATGGGTCAGCTTATATGCGAGTATATATGGTAAGTAAATTATAGCAATAATACACATTTGTTGAATGCCTTTAAGTTTACAAAAAGCTGCATATCTATAAAGACTCTGGGAACACAACAGTCAGAGTTGGTACTGAGAGGGTAAAAAAAACTGCTTACCTAGCAAGGCACAAGAGGGGCGTGAGTATACTATCCGGGTACGTATCCTGGGCAGCCGAGATGGGGTGCATTGCTCTGACACTTTCACATATTGAAGGTGGTCAGTGTGGGTATAGCAGGACTGGTGCTCCCACTCAGCAAACTTGATCTAGAAGCTGTTGTTTACTGTCTACCTGAGCCTACATTGCCAATGGCTTTATGAATCTTCCATGCATATTTCAGCAGCCTTCATGAGCAAGGATTTGTTCCACTATATGCTGAAGGAACAATAAGTCATCCTATGTCTGATTTGCTTTCTGGACCTTAGGAACATTGCTTCATTCATATCTACAAATATCTAACAGCAATGTAAAGCTTGGCTGCAGTTCGCTATTAACCCTTTCATTGCCTGAAGGACTTGCCAAAATCTCGCACTAGGTTGATTGAGGTTGGCATGTGTGTGGTGAAAGTATCTGATGGAAGCTGGCCAGCAATGTGTATATAGAGCTCCGCTACTTGCTTTGCTTTTAACACTGCTTTTATGTCACTAACTAAATTCATTTATTTAAGTATTTATATAGCACCGACATATTACGCAGCGCTGTACAGAGTATATTGTCTTGTCACTAACTGTCTCTAAGAGGGGCTCACACTCTAGTCCCTACCATAGTCATATGTCTCAGATCAAAACAAGGAGTGAAAGGTTGCCGGCACTACAAGGCCTAACGCCGTGTCACTGGGAATGAGGATGGACAGATATTCTAAAAAGCCACTTTGATAATATGACAGTTACTGCGTGCTCATGACTGATTGACAAAACATACACATAGGATCAGCATCAAAAAAGAAAAGCAATTGAATCAGGCACTGCAGTGATTGCTGTTTTAATGGCGTTTCAGATTGTGAATAAAATCACCATTGATATTGCAAAAATTGTGACATTCAAAAAGGTAGATACAAAACATCATCATCTGTGGTGGCTGAGCCTCGGAAGAAGCACCGCCGTGCGAAACGGCCGTTAGGCTGCCGTTTTTGCCCTGCACCCACCATCGCCACCTTTTGATATGGTAGGACATCCTCCTCTTGCAACTGTTTGAATGCACAAGATGTTTGCACATGACGATTTTTCTACAGATGATGATGTTTTGTACCTACCTTTTTGAATGTCACAATTTTTGCAATATCAATGGTGATTTTATTCACAATCTGAAACACCATTAAGGGCTGGTGCACACCGAGCGGCTTTTTGGGCGTTTTCAGATCCGCTTGCGGCTGCGGATCTGCTTGGTCAATGTATCTCAATGGGGTGGTGCACACCAGAGCGGCAGGCGTTTTGCAGAAACGAAAAATGCCTGGGTGAGGCATTTTTTGGATTGCGGATGTGTTTCTGCCTCAATGTTAAGTATAGGAAAAACGCAAACCGCTCTGAAAAACGGCACTTCAGAGCGGTTTTGCAGGCGTTTTTGTTACAGAAGCTGTTCAGTAACAGCTTTACTGTAACAATATATGAAATCTACTATACTGAAAACCGCAGCAGCAATCCGCAAAACGCTAGCAAAACGCCTCATAAAAATAAAAAAAAGCGTTTAAAAATCTGCTAGCATTTTGCGGATCTGCTAGCGGGTTTTGGTGTGCACCAGCTCTAAAACAGCAATCACTGCAGTGCCTGATTCAATTGCTTTTCTTTTTTGATGCTGATAGTCATATGTCTACAGTATGTATGACTATGTAAATTAAAGCTTATTCACTTCTGGCATCTACATTGCTACCAGTTTCTTCATTAACTAATGTATATTCATTAAAGTCCCTATGTAAGTTATTTTCAATATACCTATGTCTTGACATTCATTTGGCTATGCCTTTATTCTGTCAGTGCCCGGCTTGGTTGTTTATTGGCCCAAACCACAAGCAATTAGCAAATTCAATGATTACAATTGTATCGAAAAAGAAGCTCTCTGTATTTGGGACACTAGCTTCCATTTTTGTATGCCTATTTTGTGTTATTCTTAATATAAAGATTGTTGCACTAATTTTAAACTTTGCTTGTCACATTAAGATACTAATGCTGTAATCCCCATTTTGTTTCAGAGTTGTTTGATGTGTACAAAATACAGCTTTCAGCTGTGAAATGAAACAATGAATTCACACAATTGCTCCATTTTTTTCCCCTTCCAAAAGCATCTTTACTTGTTTTTCTCCCACAAAATTTGATATAAAATGTAAAATTATGCCCAAACATATATTTTGTCATCCAAAGTTAATGAAAATGTTTATTAATGAGTCAGTGCCAGGGGGCATGGCTTAAAGTGCTGGGACAGAATCCGGCAGACTGGTGAAGTAGGAGGTGTCTGGCAAAGGTAGAAATGCTAATGGCTGCCACCTGTATAACCCTAGTTATGAAAAGAGAAGGGTGAAAACCATACACTGAAATGTTTATAGGCTTGAAGGAGTGTTTATTTATCTTTGTATGTGTCAGAGTGGTGCAACTAAATATTTTTAATTAAAAAATGTTTGGTTTGGGTCCGCTTTAACACCCAGGCAAGATAGCCACTTACAAAATGGACTTGCAGGGTAGTGGACCGGCGGACCAGGAAAACACAAAGAAGACAGAAACCAGGAGCCAATAGTGCAATATTAATCCAAACAGAGGCGCCAGAAATTTCTATTTTTAGAATGAACACCTAGCCCAGTGTTTTATGCTTTTTACTTACTCTTGTATACTGCCTGATGAAGCGCCTGATGTAGTGCATTTTATCCTTTTTTTTGGTGACTCAATCAATTATTTACCTACATGTCCACCCCTGATGGAGGGGTGCTCCTCCCAATCTTCCTAACTACAGAGAGCAACTTTTTAACCTGCAGATCAGTCACGAACACCTCACTGGAAATGAGGCTCTCAAGATGCTATGTTACCACACAGAAGGTAGGCCAACTACTATTTCTTCTCTTTTAAACGGTTTTTAATTATTTTATATTTTTGGCTGCCGTTATCCACAAGTTATTACTTACAAAATTGAGCTTTTGTTATGGTCTTCTCTGGCAACTCAATAGAAGCTACTGCAGCAGCAATGGATAAAGGGAGTAAGTTGCAGTCAACCCCTAAATCTAAACATGACCCTAACTCCCAGCTTTCCCAGCCAATGCCAGTCAGGTGGTTAAAGATGGGGTGGAGGGAAGTGTACAGACAGATTTCTGTCCACTAAATGGCCTCAATTCACTAAGATTTATCAAACACTTTATCAAACGTTTGATAATTTACCTCATGCGTAAAATCTAATTTTGAATTCACTAAAGTGTTAAATATTTATCAAATGTTTTATTGATAAAACGTTCAATAAATATATAACATAATATAACACCTTAGTGAATTCAAAATTCGTTTTTACCCATGAGGTAAATTATCAAACGTTTGATAAAGTGTTTGATAAAGCTTAGTGAATTGAGGCCATTATGTGCTGTTGTTATAAAAAATGAAAATACATGAACAAGTCAGTCAGGCACATTTTAGAAAGTTTATTGAAAAAAAGTAAAAATGTCCAAAGCACAAAACATTTTGCGTTGCTTCCTTTGTGAAGAATGTGTGACTTGATTTTATGGCCTATATGCAATTCACTTTTTCTACTATGTTTTCTCCTAGGTGATAATTTTTTCATCTTCTTATTTAAAATTTCTTTTCAGCATTCTACAGTTGAAAAACATATGAAAAGTATGTGTAAAAAATACTGCCAAAATTATTCTGAGTATTTTCTTGCTTGCTGGGGACTTAAAAGATATTTTATTTCTAAGGTGGGAAAATATCACCTAGGAGAAAACGTAAAAAAGTGAATTGCATATGGCCCCATGTAACCTGTATAGAACACAAAAACAGCATGACTAAACTGTAAGGCCTCTTTCACACCAAGACGTTGCGTTTTAGGGGACGTTAAGGTCGCATAACGTAGCCCTAAGGCAACGCCTGTTGGTGTTGGAGGACGTCAGAGTGAGCTGCGTTGTGTGGCTGTTGGTGCGCCTTTTTTGTCTGATACTCTGTGGGGACCATGTGATCGGAACACTCCGCATCACGTGGTCCCGCCAGCCAATCAGTGGCCGCTCCAGGAAGTAAACACTGCAGCAGTGATGGGAAGTTTGGCTCGATTCATCGAATCGATTCAATGGATCGATTCATTGAAAGAGCCGGACTTCCAACCTCTACTGTTCAGAATCGATTCAGAGGCAGAGCAGCAGGACTGAACCTAGTGATGGGAAGTCCGGCTCTTTTCATTAAATCGATTCTGAACAGTAGAGATAGGAAGTCCGTCTCTTTTCAATGAATCGATTCTGAACAGTAGAGATAGGAAGTCCGGCTCTTTTCAATGAATCGATTCTAAACAGTAGAGATAGGAAGTCCGGCTCTTTTCAATGAATCGATTCAATGAATCGAGCCGAACTTCCCATCACTACACTACAGTGCAGTGAATATTAATTAGCCATGTGGCTAACAATAGCGGATTCTCCCCTCCTCCTCTCCTGCTCAAAAAAAACAAACCACACAATACTGAGCATGTGCAAACAGTCTGACGCGGCGTAGAACGCACAGCATGCTGCAGTTTCAAATAACGTGCAGCGTTACAATGTAACGCAACGTGGCACTGTGAACAGCCCATTGAGTTTTCATTACTGTGAGTTGGGCTGCATTACAGGCTGCTCTAACGTGCGCCTGTAACGTCTCACTGTGAAAGCAGCCTAAATGTCTGAAAGCACATAATAATATTGGTGGATGGGAGTACGGGGAAGAGGGAATATCAGAATTAGCCTTTGTTCATCTGAATTCCGGGCATAAGGAATACCCAATGCAACATCCCATTGTTTGATTGACAAAGTCCCTTCTATTTCCCCCCCCCCCCTTTCCTCATCACAACCACCACCTTCCCAATGTTTACTCACTCTTCCTTTTTTTTTTTCTCCTTCCTTTCCCTCTTCATGTCTATTCTTGTTCTTCTTGTTTGTATTTTCTAAGGTGTCCGCTGTAGAAAAAGGATCCCCCCCCCCCCCCCCTTAATTCCATTAAAATGGCAGAGGAGGTAAAAAGAATCGATCTATGATTCTTCATGCATGTAAGCCATTTTTATTGGAACAACAGAATACTGAGTGTAATAGTGAAGGTTGATTGTTTTGGGGCTGCTCTTAAGGTGCCCATACACTCGTCAGATTGGCAGCAGATAGATAAGAAATGCATCTGATGATCTATCTGATGCGTTTTTAGAACATTTTTTACCAGGATAGAATTCCAATAGATTTCAGTTTGAAATCTATTGAAATTCGATCTGATGGCATTTTTTTGCCATCAGATTTCCATTAAGGCCAATGCAAACTGATAAGCAATCTCATCAGATCGACCTAAATTTTCCACCCTGCCAGTTCCCTGCCGAAATCGGCCATCGATTGGTCGATTGGCAAACCGATTTGCAAACGATCAATCGATCGATCGGGATCGATCGGTCGGCCAGAAAATCGGTTGAGTGTATGGGCCCCTTTACTTTTTCTCCCACCCCAGAACAGTGCTTGTTTAAAGAGACACTGAAGCGAAAAAAAATATATGATATAATAATGAATTGGTTGTGTACTATGAATAATTACTAGAAGATTAGCAGCAAAGAAAATATTCTCATATATTTATTTTCAGGTATATAGTGTTTTTTCTAACATTGCATCATTCTATAATATGTGTAGATTACACAACACTCAGCATTCAAAATGAGTCTTTCAGAGCAGTCTGTGAAGTAATGAACTCTCCTCTAGCAGAGGAAAAGTAAACAGTTCAATTACAGTTGAGATAATAAAAGTCAGATAACAGCCCACTCCACGACTAATGCTGGGAATACACGTTAAGTTTTTACTTTAGATAGATGGGTTCGATAGATAAATTTCAACCTGTTGGATCTGGTCGATTCTACTTTCGTTTCGATTCTCCTCATTCAAGTGAATGTAATTGATAAGAAAAGATAAGGAATCGAGAGGGGAATCAAGCAGTGAATCGAGAGTAGAATCGATCGAAAGCGAAAACGACGGCAAAAACGAACGCAAAAACGCATCGTGTATTCCCAGCATTAGTAGTTGGAGAGCTTAATAGCTTTTTTGCATAGAGATAACAACGGGAGTTTCTCAACTCTTCCTGTACTGGAAACAATTAGACTGATGTATCTGATCTTAATGTTTTATTTCTTAGCTGTACTACACATACAAATCATAATATCATCATTTTTTTTTTCGCTTCAGTGTCTCTTTAATTTCTGCTAATTTATTATCATTATTGCTTTATACAGTTGAAGTTGTAATGTACAGTTGAAGAATAATGAAGATTTATGCTTTATGTAGTGATGTTAATGTCCCATACGGTGATGATTAATTGATCCTTGTCTGATTGGTGTGACTAGATGGACGATTCCTACCCTAGTTGACATGTATTTTATATAGCTGGAAAAATTATTAATGATGTAACATTTCCATTTTAATTATAATGATTGATCTGATACAATTCCCTTGAGTTAACAGAAAAAGAAAGATGTCAATTCCATCTTTCACAGTCAATCACTTCAGCTGACACTGAATGAAATAGGAACCAAAAAAATAAACTTAATATAACATTTTAATTACATCTGCTCTCTGGAGTTCTTAAGCATAAACTACACTAAACAGGACGATATGGTCTAGACACCCATGACATGGCTGTTAAAGCATACCTGAAGTGACATGTGACATGATGAGATAAACATATACACATATAGTACTAGCCCTACTAAGAAATTATCTGAATTACCTTTCTGTTTTCTAGTACAGCAAGAGTAAAAAAAAACAAAAAAACCTTGAGCTGTTATCTGTGCAAGAGCCTGTTGTTAAGGGCCCATTCACACTAGGGGCTTGATTCACTAAACCATGATAACTCATAGCACGGCTGCGCTAGCGATTTTGCTCACGTTTTTGTGCACAATCGAGAATTTACACGCGCAATCGCGAATTTACGTGCGCATCTCCATGCAAATATTCAGATGGAAAATTCGCATAGAGAAAACACAGGAGTATTTCCTAATAAATACATTACATGCGAATCTGATGGCTCTGCCGTGCAGATTTTTTCTGCACAGTCCACCGCACAGATTTCCTGACAAGTGGAAACAGGCTTATTGCAGGCAACAGGCAAGATTGCATGGTGTGTACCAAGCTTTAGATATTGGAGGGTAGAAATCTCAATGCCTTTCTATAGTCATCTGCTGTATAATAAGTCTAAAAGTTACTGTATGACCTACATTCAGAACAATGTGCACAAAATAAAGGCTGATGGGAAGCAGACAATTTGGACACCAGCCCCTAGTGGACAAAATGGGAGCCGCCATTGACACCAATACAAAGTAGTGGCAAGCGGGCACCCACGTGGAAATTTGGGCGCTCAAAAACGTATATCGGTTCTTCTGCAAACGGATTATAAAAAAATTACTTTTAAAATATCTGACTTCCTTCATCTTAACTCTGTTAACTTAAGGTACCCATACATTGGTTGATTTCTGCCATTGATATACCGTTGATTCAACCGCTCTGATCGAATCGGCTAGAAATCGATGCAGAAGGCAGCATGATTGATCGACCGATTTTTGACCAATTTCAATCAATTTACTCGATCAGTCCAGCCGGAAAATCTACGTCAATCGGCTGCTGGTGGCAGACCGATGGCCCATATCGTTGCACTGGATCGAATCAGGGGCGCCTCTAGCCATTTTGTCACTCCAGGCGAGAAAGCCTGTGGCGCCTGTGACCTCCCCATGTAAAAAATAATTGGAATGCGGCAGTGTTTCACCAAAAAATAATTGTAATGCGCCAGCGTTGCACCTGGAAATAATGGTAATGCAGCAGCGTTTCACCAGAAAATAATCATAATGCGGCAGCGTTTCACCATAAATTACACTTACTGCGGCAGTGTTTCACCAAAAAATACACATAGGCAGGGCTCCACTTTCATTAGGCACAAAGGAAGAAAGAAGGAAGCACAAAGGGGGGCAGAAGGAGGCACAGGGGTACTGAATAGTGCACACAGGGTGACATAGGGAGGCACAGGGGGACAGAAGGAGGCATGAGGGTCAGAAGACGTCACAAGGAGGACAGAAGGAGGCACAAGGGAACAGAAGGAGGCACACTGGGGGACAGAAGGAGGCGCAATGGGCGACAAAAGGAGGCAGAATGAGACACAAAGGAGGACAGAAGGAGGCACAGGAGGACAGAAGGAGGTACACAGAGGGAAAGCGGGAGGTACAGGGGGACAGAAGAAGGCATGAGGGCCAGAATGAGGCACAAAAAAGGACAGAAGGAGGCACAGGGGGACTGAAGGAGGCACACAGGGGGACAGAAGGAGGCCCAAAGTGGGGCAAAAGGAGGCATAAAAGGGGACATAAGGAGACACAAAGGTGGACAAAAGGAGGCACAGGAGGAAAGAAGGGGGAACAGGGGGACTGAAGGAGGCACACAGAGGTCAGAAGGAGACACAAAGGGGGCAGAAGGAGGAATGATTGGGGACAGAAAAAAAAACACAAAGGGGGCAGAAGAAGGCACAAAGGGGAACAGAAGGATGCAGAAACGGAGACAGAAGGAGGCACAAAAGGGTGACAGAAGAAGGCAGAGGGGGGTGTAAGGAGGCACAGGGAGACAGAAGGAGGAAGAAGGGGACAGACAGAGCCACAGGGAGACAGAAGAAGGCACAAAGGGGCACAGAAGGAGGCACATGGGGACTGAAGAGGCACATGGAGACAGAATGAGGCACAAAGGGAGACAGAAGGAGGCACATGAGGACAGAAGGAGGCAGAGTGGGACTGAAGGAGGAATGGGGGGCAGAGGCAGCACAGGGGGGCAAAGAAAGGCACAAGGGGACATATGGAGGCACAGGGGGACAGAAGGAGCCAGAGGTGGCACAGGGGGACTGAAGGAGGTACATGGAAACAGAAGGAGGCACAAAAAGAGACAGAAGGACAAACAGGGGGTCAGACATGCAGAAAAAAATGCAGAAAAATCGCAGCATGCAGTAACGATTAAAAATCGGAATCACATGTAAGAAACGATTAAAAATCAGAATCGCATGCAGTGTGCAGGGAGCCTGATGGTTGACTCTGCTGTAAATCTATAAGTGTACAGGTACCATTACGTTTATATTCTGTACTATACAACAATTTTCTTTAATCTTCTTCAAATATCATGTATCGATTTTGCCATATGCTGAACATTTTTTTTTTTTTCATTTTTATATAGAATTACTTCCTTCACTCTATTTTTATCAACTTATATAAACTTTGTTATTTATAGTGGGAAGATTTTAAAGGGGTTCTGTAGGGGGGAGCTGAGGATAAAAACCGCCACTTACATGGGGCTTCTATCTGTCCCATGTAGCAGTAATGTCCCACGCCGTCCTCCTCTTATCCGCCGTTCCCTGCCGCCGGCCCAGGTCTAGCGCGGCACGCCGTCCAATTGCGGCTGCGCGGCCGTGGCCTGCTTGCTCCTGCGTCATTGAAAGCTTACTGCGCATTAAGCTTCCGATGACGCGAATGTCAGCGCGCATTATTCGGCTATGACAGACGAATAATTGCCCGGTGCCGGCAGCGGGAAACGGCGGATCGGAGAAGGACGGCGTGGAACATTACTGCTACATGGGACAGATAGAAGCCCCAGGTAAGTGGCGGTTTTTATCCTCAGCACACCCCCACAGAACCCCTTTAAGGTTAGGCGTGGGATGGTTAAGGTTAGCTATCATGGGGGTTTGTGTGAGGGGGGGGGGGCACGGTTAGGCATCAGGAAGGGTGTTTGTGCGAGGGGACGGTTAGGGTTAAGCATCAAGGGGGATGGTTCTGTGTGAGAATAGGCTTAGGTTTAGTAAAATATTAGTATTTAAAGGACACCTTAGTCTTTAATTTAATCGAAAAATGCCGCCTTGTGTGTGTGTGTGTGTGTGTGTGGGTGTACATAGGCTTATCGCACCTCCTGGCGTCTGCCTCCGTTCCTCTGTAACCAGCCCTGTCGGCGGGGTCGGCACAGGCGCAGATGTAGCCAGCGGGCGCGGTCACCAGGTGCCCAAGCGGACATATTGCACATGCTCGTGCATTATGTTCGGATCAGAGCGCACTTGCACCGGCTAAATCTTCCCACGGGAGCACGCACATACTCCTGCGGACATACTGCACCTGCGCCGACCAGGGTTTTGGAACAGGACTGGTTACAGATGAACAGAGGCAGACGCCGGGTCACGGGAGGTGCGGTAAACCTATGTGCACCTCCCCCACACAGGGCATCAATTTCCAAATCAATTAAGGACTAAGGTATCCTTTAATACCAAATTTTTACTATAGGGATTACGGCACTGAGCATCCACATTTCTGAGAAATATTTCCCAAATATTCTATTTTTGCACAAAAAAAGGTGTAGTTTTCAGTCCTAGTGGGAAAAGTTTCAATATACTTTAATAAAATCTGTAACCCTAATGCATTTTCTGCCTAACACAGGACTAAGTACGGTATTTTGAAAAATAATTTTACAGATTTAATTACCATCTGTCTCTACAGTAAAATGTTCTTTGAGCAAGTGAAAATGAAGAAACTAAATCACCTTTCTATTCGCTCTCCTTTAGAGATACTGTATTATGGCCAGGCTTAACAGGTGGGTCAGGCTGCAGTGCACTGTGTGCTTCAGGCATGTACAACTCGAAATAGTAACAGGATATAAATGATTAATCAATAAAACAGTGACTGAGGCAGAGACCATAGGTTTTGACATGTAGAAACCTTATCTTTTCCTGCTCAGACACTACCAAGGTTCATTGCTGTGATTTCATTGTAAGAACCGAGCAAGCATCTCAAAATTTAAAGGTAGCTAAAAACTGTACAATTTTTCTGTTCGATTTCCCCACAATTTCGATGAAAATGATCAGTTGGACAGAAAGATCTAAAGTTTTATATATTTGTTTTATTTAACTGAGAAATCTGATCAAATTTCCCTTTTTTTTTAACTTTTCCAGACCAACTTTATTAAGAATTGTATGGTGTGTTATATTGTATTCAACCTGAATAAATTGTATGTACTGTAACTATTCAGAACATACCAAACTTTATTTATTGTTTGTATAAACAACAGAAAGTATGGAGTTATGAAAGAGTGTATATGCCTGTTTAAGGCTATCTGTGTGCAGCTACTTCTGCTTCAGGCTGATCGGAAGCAGCATGCACTGTACTGGCTGCACACTGTATGCACAATACTTGGGGGACAGAGGAGGACATGGGGGTGGGGTGGGCAAAGAAGGGCGCAGGGGGACAGAGGAGGACACGGAGACAGAGGAGGACACAGGAGGACATATGAGGACACAGGGCGACAGAGGAGGACAGAGGAGGACACAGGGGGACAGAGGACACAGGTGGCCTGTAAGGCTTGGTGGTGTATTCTCCACAGTCAGCATGCAACGCATGAGCTGACGTGAAGGAGGTACACACACTAGCACAAGGAAACAGGCTATCCCTAGTATAGTGGAGGGGAGGACTGACTCCAATAGGAGATTGTGGCGCACAGAGCCGGTGCAGATCCGACAGCCACAAACAATACTTTCGCTATAACGTCTCAGCGCAAAGTAGCGCTGAGCGCATAAACCAGAACTGAGGAGATCAGGACAGGTAGACAGAATGAACGCTTGCTAGCTAGCCGCTACTTAGTGACAGCAAGCGTCCACAACAAGACAGACTGGAATGAGGCAGCCAATGCGTTTGCAGTGATGGCGTGCCTCACAAAGACAGGACAGGATAGTCAGGAAATAGCAGGATCAAGATAGATGAACGTAACACAGACAAAAATACAATAAGTATGTTTTCCTAGCGTATTACAATTACAGTTATCAATGAAACTATTTGTAACGTCTGACTAACATATGTATATATCGGCAATGAACCGATATATGACATAAGCAGGAACACTGACTAGGACTGGAGTAATACAGGGAACAGGATTCAGAAGGATTCGCTATCTCTTCGCAGAGATGAACGCAATCCATAAACAGTAACAGAACAGGATTCAGAAGGATTCGTTATCTCTTTGCAGAGATGAACGCAATCCACAAACAGAACCAGGAGCAGGGTAACTAACTCAGCACGGGTGATCACGATACGCACAACCTACCAAAACGTGCTGGAAAGCTGACTAACTGCACACAGGATATAAACAGTTCGTGTACGTATACATCAGCGACACTGATGTATCAACGTAACACGAATACAAGGAAAATAATAAACGTGCTGGTATGCATATATATTGGCAATGAACCAATATATGATGCAAAGACCAGCAAAGTATCTTTAGAACAAGAAACACGATCGGGGGCTGAAGCAACAGCAAGACAGGCTTAAACTGAAGCTATGAAAACCCGAGGAGTCCTGCAGGAAGCAGATCTTTATACTGAGGTCATCCAATGGGAGCAGACATGCAGATTCCCACACAGGTGAATGATAATCAGTCACAAGCTGACAGCAGGGAAAGGCAGACAAAGCTATGCAGCTTGCATGGAAAGAGATCAGAACTGCCTGAGCTGCAGCACTACTACTTCCAGCAATACCTGCTGCAGCAGCGATCATGACAGTACCCCCGCCCTTAAAGGCGGATACCAGACGCCTCTCAAAACTGACCTTCCCAAGGAGACAACCTAACTGATAATTCATGATGACCGGGACAGCCCGGCAAGACCAAATTCCAGAATCAGTCATCACAAGACTGGACCCATCAGAACCAGAACCTACAGAACCATGCCCATCAGTACTACAAGTCTCAGTGTGACACCCATCAGAACCATGATTTCCAGAAGAAAGCCCCCCGAAGCTCTCTGAGCGATACCCACTGCCTTCCAGGGACCGTCCAAAAATGCCAAAGCCTTTGCAATGCCCACCGGAACTGTCTTTACCAACACAAAACCCACTGTTGAACCAGTCCAAGGTACCAGGACAAGCTTCTTCAGAGATCTCCCAGAACACTTTAAAGCTCCAAAGAGATCCCAAAAGGTCAGAACGCCCTTTAGGCTCACATGGAGAACTATCAAGAATCCCCATGGAACCTATGGCAATTCCCGAGTCAGGGTTACAAGGGCAAACATCAAGATCAGGGCTTTCAGGGACCAGAACCATCTCTGGGCATGCAGGCAGACTGGCAACATCAGAACATGTCTCCCCTAAGGAAGCATCTGAGTACGCTAACACCTTAGACACACTTGGGCATTCTGGCACACAAAGCACATCTGGGCACACTGGTACAAGAGAAACTTCTGGGCATGTCAAGGAACTGTGAACCTCAGGGTCAGCCAAGATAGGACCGAAACCAGGACTGGACAAAAATTCATCATGACTAGACTTCACAAGCACTGGACTCTCACTAAAGAATGCAGGAACAGACTTGGATGTCGCTGATTCTAGCAAGGTTGTTAACAAATCAGGTTCAGGGGCATAAACAAGACAGGACAAGTCTTCTGATGTATGACCTGAGCTAGATAGGAATTCCACAACTTCCTCTGGACTGGACAGAGACTCATCTAGTACCTGGGATTGGGGCTCCAAAGTAGCTGCAAAACAAGTCAATATTACAGCATCCCCCACTGAACTGGGCAAATCTGAGGAATTCCCTGGACAGGAAGGGAACTCCGGAATCTCTGCCACACCGGACAGAGAATCAGAATTTTCCAAAATACAAGGCAGGGTTTCAGGAACGCTTACTAAATCAGACTGAAATTCTGAGACTTCTGTTATTTTGACCAGAGAATCAGAATTATTCATGTTACAGGGCAAGACTTCTGAAACATTCAGAGGACAGGGCTGGAGTTCCTCGGCTGTTACAACACTGGAGAGGGACTCCACAATATTGGTTAAATCAGACTGTGTACAGGGCAAGGTATCTAAGACACTTGCTGACAAGGACAATATTTCAATGACTTCTGCTTCCTTAGACAAAGATTCATCAAGTTTATTTAGAGTGGACTTTAATTCTAAGACAGCTGCTAAACAAGTGAATATTGCTGCAACACCCACTGAGGTAAGCAGTGCCTCAGAGTCTTCTGCTAGAGGGTTTGAAGTTTCCAAAGTACTGGGTGAAGCATAGGACTCTGCGACCCCAGCTTCACTGGACAGGATCACTGAACAGTCCATATTGCAGGGCAAAACCATGGAAGCACCTGCTGGACAGCATAAGGATTCTGTGACCTGAGCTTCATAGGAGAGATCTACTGCACAATTCATGGTACAGGGCAAATTTACTGGAACATTTTCTGAACAAGGTACTAATTCTGCGATTTCAGGTTCACATAGCAGATGCTCTGAGCTATTCACGATACAGGGCAAATTTACTGGAACATTTTCTGAACAAGGTAATTCTGCGATTTCAGGTTCACATAGCAGATGCTCTGAGCTATTCACGATACAGGGCAAATTTACTGGAACATTTTCTGAACAAGGTAATAATTCTGCGATTTCAGGTTCACATAGCAGATGCTCTGAGCTATTCACGATACTAGAGCGAGGTGTAGAAACAGGAAGATCAAGACACAATGTTTGCGCATCTGAATCACCATTCATTTGTAAAATTGGGAAATTCAGATGCTGGGGTTCTGAGGTTTCTAGGCAGGATTGCTGGGACTCAGAAGATAATGTAATGTATCTATTGGCATCTGCTGGATCAGACAGGAGTTGAACTTTATTAACACAGGTAATTTCTGCAGAAGTGTTTGCAGAGGCAGGCAAGATTTTCCTGATGTCTGTTTCACTGAACAAAGAGTCATGAGTACTGGCTAGGCTGGACTCGGAAGTCAGCAAGACCTCTGGATTCTCTGCTGAGAAATTTGCGCAGGGCAAGGTTAAGAATGTATCAGTGGCTTCTGTTTTACTGGTAAGTAACACTGAGTTATCCATGGTACAGGGTGGAATTGCAGGAACTTCAATTTCACACAAAAAGAGCTCCGAATCACCTGCTGAATCAGCCATAGGTGCTGAAGGAGGCGGGTCAGAACGCCAAATTTGCGAATTCGGAGTCACATAAAAATCATCCAAAATCAGTTCCCACACATCAATCAATGGAGCCACAAAGTCATACCTACACACACCAATCTCTATTAGGTTATAGGCCGACTTAATGCATGCATTCAATTCGAATTCACTTTTTGCACTGTAAAATTGACAAAATGAACTTGAATCATTCTTCCATTCACAGACCAGGGCTTCTATCTCTCCCTTCTCGAATGGGGGATCCCATGCATACTTAGCTGAACATTCAGGCTGATCACAGTTTGCAGATATGATTGTGGCAGGGACATGTATTGGGTTAATTAGCAGGTGATTGGCAGATTCCTTATTCTTAAGAATCTCCAATACCTGTAGCAAGTGTTGAACTGTAGTGTATGCAAACTTCCCTTGCTTCACAAATAAGTTGATTTGTTCAATACTCTGTAATATTTCCTCATAATCATACTCAGATAATTCTTTTAAACAAAAATCTTTATTTTCCCTAGCCAGTGATGAAAGTTCATTAGTAGTTTCATAAGTCCATTTAACTCCCCTGAAAGACAATTGCATTTCATTATCTGTTAATGGCAGAATCTCATTATAGGTCTCAGTCGCTAAGGATAACGACTCTGCAGATCGGACACGTTTCTTATAACGTTTGCGTTTGGCCTTAGACCCTGCTGCCTTTGGTGATTTATTCAAAGCTGCAGGAAAATTATCAGGAACACTCTCTGCTTGCTGATCATTTTTGCAAACAATTGAAGGGGAAGCTGATTGGCCTGCTGCCAGGAGTTCATTTAGAGGAAAAGGCAATGGATCTATGCGCAACCAGTTATGGATCACAAACGCTAGAAATTCCAGCGGTCTCTCTTTCAAATCCGAATGATCGAGGACATCAAGGGCCCACTGGAACAATTCCCCTTTAAACAAAATATAAACTAGCTGGAGTGCCCAGGTTGAAACAGGAGTCGCTTGGAGATCGGGATTGGCCAGGAACCTGGCACATTCAGAGAAAAACTCATTTTCTGTTTCAGAGCTAAGTTCTTCAAATTTCTTAAAGGAACAGGAACCATAATTAACAGTGTCATACTTTCTGGGAATCCCCCCCACAATGGGGATTGGTAATGGGGTTTTCATAATGTAAGGCTTGGTGGTGTATTCTCCACAGTCAGCATGCAACGCATGAGCTGACGTGAAGGAGGTACACACACTAGCACAAGGAAACAGGCTATCCCTAGTATAGTGGAGGGGAGGACTGACTCCAATAGGATATTGTGGCGCACAGAGCCGGTGCAGATCCGACAGCCACAAACAATACTTTCGCTATAACGTCTCAGCGCAAAGTAGCGCTGAGCGCATAAACCAGAACTGAGGAGATCAGCACAGGTAGACAGAATGAACGCTTGCTAGCTAGCCGCTACTTAGTGACAGCAAGCGTCCACAACAAGACAGACTGGAATGAGGCAGCCAATGCGTTTGCAGCGATGGCGTGCCTCACAAAGACAGGACAGGATAGTCAGGAAATAGCAGGATCAAGATAGATGAACGTAACACAGACAAAAATACAATAAGTATGTTTTCCTAGCGTATTACAATTACAGCTATCAATGAAACTATTTGTAACGTCTGACTAACATATGTATATATCGGCAATGAACCGATATATGACATAAGCAGGAACACTGACTAGGACTGGAGTAATACAGGGAACAGGACTCAGAAGGATTCGTTATCTCTTTGCAGAGATGAACGCAATCCACAAACGGTAACAGAACAGGATTCAGAAGGATTCGTTATCTCTTTGCAGAGATGAACGCAATCCACAAACAGAACCAGGAGCAGGGTAACTAACTCAGCACGGGTGATCACGATACGCGCAACCTACCAAAACGTGCTGGAAAGCTGACTAACTGCACACAGGATATAAACAGTTTGTGTACGTATACATCAGCGACACTGATGTAACAACGTAACACGAATACAAGGAAAATAATAAACGTGCTGGTATGCATATATATTGGCAATGAACCAATATATGATGCAAAGACCAGCAAAGTATCTTTAGAACAAGAAACACGATCGGGGGCTGAAGCAACAGCAAGACAGGCTTAAACTGAAGCTATGAAAACCCGAGGAGTCCTGCAGGAAGCAGATCTTTATACTGAGGTCATCCAATGGGAGCAGACATGCAGATTCCCACACAGGTGAATGATAATCAGTCACAAGCTGACAGCAGGGAAAGGCAGACAAAGCTATGCAGCTTGCATGGAAAGAGATCAGAACTGCCTGAGCTGCAGCACTACTACTTCCAGCAATACCTGCTGCAGCAGCGATCATGACATGGCCATAGTAGGACACAGGGGTACAAAGGAGGACACGGGGACAGAGGAATACACAGGGGAACGGGGTGGACACAGGGAGACAGAGAAGGACACACGAGAACAGAGGAGTACACAGTGGGACATAAGAAGTACAAGGAAGGCACAAGTGGGACATAATAATTAGGGGAAAAGGTCCTTAAGACGCCCCTGCACCATAGACGCACCAGGTTTAGCATGTATTTTTTCTCTGGTTTTGTCCTCTAAACCTAGTTGAGCCTGGAGAATCTAATAGTCTGAAAAATACAGTATATGGAAAAGTGATTGTTAGGTAGAATTAAAATAAAATGTAACTGAATTGTACATGGTTTATTTCACTGTTTTGATTAATAAAAATAAATCAATGAGTAGTTGCAGAAAAAAATAAGTGTGTTAAATGCTGTTTTACATAGCAATGTGGTGTTCTGTGGGTAGTGGTAATGCTTAAAGGAAACCTGAGACATTTACACTATAAGCATTTATACTTACCTGGGACTTCCTCCAGCCCCATGCAGGCCATGGGCTCCCTCACCGTCCTCCCGGGCTGCTCCGTTCCTCTACTGGCCGCCCCGGTAAATCCTCCAGTCGTCTCCAGGTGCCCTCCACTGTGCATTTGTGGCCATACGCACCACACATGGATGGAGGCACAGTTTAAAAGTGAATATATGCTCATATGTAATAGGCTAAATTCACACTATGGGGTATATTCCCTAGCCGGCAGAAAGCAGAATAACGTGCATAAAGTTACCACACGATAAGTAGAGCAGTGTACAATACTGTACATGCAATGCATTAAAGGGACCCTTAGCAGTAAATAAAAATGAAATTTGGACTTACCTGGGGCTTTCTCCAGCCCCCCCCTCCCCCCTGCCACCTGCGAGGTCTTCCGACATCTTCTTCTTCCCTCTCCTGGTCCCGCTGGTGGCTCCAGTAATCAGCGAGTTCGGGTTGAGTTGCACCCGAGTGCCCCTGTCTGTCATTGTAAGCCTACTGTGCATGCACGGTCCAGTCTTTAGAGAACCGCGCATGAGCAGTGGGCTTAAGGAGAGCCGCGTGATGACGCTACGGGCGCATGGCGGGGGCGCACTCGTGTGATTTTTCCCGGTCGACAATTACCGGAGCCACCAGCGGGACCAGGAGAGGGAAGAAGAGGATGCCGGAAGACCTCGCGGGCTACGGGGGGCTGGAGCAAGCCCCAGGTAAGTCCAAATTTGGTTGTTTTTTACTTCTCAAGGTCCCTTCAACCACTTCGCATCCAGACCTTGTTTTCCCCTTATTGACCAGAGCAGTTTTGACGCTTTTGCGGTGTCCCTGTTTAATCACCAATAACTTCATCTGTACTCGTGCCACATAAATGATCTATATATCTTTTTTTTCAAGACAAACTAAGCTTTCATTGGGGGGTATTTGGTCCCAAGTAAAATGTTCCTCTCTATGCATGTTAATGGGAAAAAGGGGGGGGGGGAAATAAAAAAATTTCACTATTTCTCAATTTTGACCAATTTCTGTTTAAAAATAAAAAGTGCAATTGACATAAAAACTGTGCCACCAGTTAAAGTCGCCCCAGTATAGATATCCAGATGTGTCCCCAGTATCGCCCCCCCCCCCCAGTATAGCCAGATGTGTCCCCAATATTAGCCCCCCCAGCATAGCCAGATGTGTCCCGTGTTTGCCACCCCCAGAAGAGATTAACAGATGCACCCCCTGGAATAGTGCCCCTCTTTATAGCCAGATGTGTCCCCCGATCAGGATTACCCCCATTATGGCCAGATGTACCCCCAGGATTAGCGCTGCCCCCCATTGTAGCCAAACATGCCCCCAGTATTAAGTTATGGGCCCCCCCAGGTGCCCAGATGTGCAAAATTTGTAACCCCCCCTCCCCTTGGTTCCTCAGATGCCCCCCAGTAAACATGTATACCCCCTTTGCATATTTCCTCCCCTCCCCCCAAGAAACTATAGCCAGATGTCCCCCCCCCCCCCCATCAGGCAGCCCCCTCCGTGCACATAGAGTTAATAAAAATGCACAAGCAAGCAGCGACACTCACCTACCTCGGTCCTGCGACGAGCCTGAAGTCTGATCCTCCGATCCCCGCTCTGCAAGTCAGCCGCATATTGCCGGTAACCCGGGTCCCGGCTTGATGACGTCATCAAGCCGGGACCCGGGTTTCCGGCAATATGCGGCTGACTGCAGAGCGGGGATCGGAGGATCAGCCTTCAGGACAGTTGCAGGAACGAGGTAGGTGAGTGTCGCTGCTTGCTTGTGCATTTTTATTAACTCTATGTGCGCCGAGGGGGACAGGTGAAGGATCGCTGCAGTTCACTACTGCAGCGATCATTCATGGGAGGAGGGTATACTAATTGGCCAAAAGGGAACATGTTCCCTTCCACCAATTAGTATTGCAGCTGACAGTGCCGGAGGGTGCACTCTAAAGAGCACCCGACCGTGCACAGCAGGGCTGCAGCCAGGTCAGTATATCTACGTGGCTGTGGCTTGGAGGGTGCCACAGCTGACGTAGGTATACTGTAGTGGTGGGGAAAGTGGTTAAGCTGTACTCATCTTGGCTAAGACTTGTCATACTTTACTCTGTCTTCAGCAATTTAGTAAAGATACCCCAATGTGTGTTGCATATCGCAAACACTATACAAACAAAGGCATAATTCATTGCACACTGTGCACGTTATAATGAGCACATTATATTCAGAGCATGCATTTTTGCACAGGTTATCCTAAAACCAGGAGAATGTTATCAATGCAGAGATGTGACCAAGCCCTTACAATTGTACGAGCAGCGACTGAGTTCACACGCAGTGATGCGCTGCTTTATCATTCATTATAAAGGTTCCAAACAATGTGAATAGATAACGAGTGCCATTTCTTGGGCACTTTGAGTGATCCAAGCTGCTGGATTTGTTCGGGGCTACAGACATGCGCTGGGACACGACCGCAACCCAACCCTAGCACCGGTTAATAAACTGGCCTAATGGCTAGTTACTTACAATATGGGCTGGGACCCACTAGAGTGCTTTTGTGAGCGTTTTTGGATCCCCAACATTTTTAAAAATGATAAAAGTAGAGAAACCGAGAGCCCAATATGGTGTAATATGATGAAAACATGTGATTTATAATGAAATGTGAGATAAGTATACTCACAAACAAGGGTCACCACAAAGGCAACCACTGTATAGGCTGGTGAGGAGTTTAGACCTGTCATCACTCAGGATTAAGAAGTCGCTCTCTGTAGGTCGGAAAGAAGGGGGTAGGTCACCCCTCCACCAAGGGTGGACACAATATCGCAATGAAAGAACAGAGGCGCCAGCAGGATAAAAATAGATAAAATATTTAAAAATTGCTTGGAGGAAGCGGTGGACTTATCTCCAGTAAGCAGACACGAAAGACTGTCTGTATAATTATAAGTATATTTATTAAAGAGTACCCAAGAAAAGTGCAATGCGTTTCGCAGGCAGCGCCCGCTTCATCAGGCATAACAAGGGGACAAACTGTTGACAAGAGACAGATAAACATTGCTATAGAAGATTCTGTATTGGGTATCAGCTTAACATATTGTTAGGAATTCACCTGGAGGTTCCCGCAATGCGACCGCTCATGATGAGAGTTGCGTCGGAACCTCCACTTCCGCATGTCAACGGCCATCCTCCGCTGGTGATGCGTGCACTGGGGATCGCTCTGCGCATACTGGTGGGCGGCTTTTTCGCTCCTCTCGGCCACAGTATGGTCTGAGGCGGCGACAGAGGTAGTGTCAGCTGACAGTTTAGTCAACTGACATGGGTTTTAATAAATATATAAAATATGAATACTGTCCCTGGCCGGATTTGAACCCTGGCCTCTCACGCCAGAGGCGATGACTTTGACCAGTATGCTATAGCTAATATACAGCCAGGAGGTTTTGTTAGTCAGCTGAGTAGTTACCCAACTGACATGTATTGCTACCTGTGTCAGCTGATCTCTTCAGCTGACACTTAAACAGGATTATTGCCTGCGTGTGATTGGCTGCTGTGTGCATGTGGTCGACCACTGATTGGTTGCATGAAGTATTTAAACCTGCTGAGTGCTTCCTGTGATTGCCCGTGATAGCTTTGGCTGTGTGCTTTTGCTGGGTGTGATTTCCTGCTTATTGATTACCTGTGAACCGACCTCTGCCTGGAATCTGACTACGCTTTGCCTGCTGCCTGAACCGACCTTCTGCCTGATCCCTGACTATTCTCTGATCTCTGCCTGGACCGACCTAGGATTACCTGACCTTGATTTTGCCTGCTCCTTGTGTACCTCGATACTTCTGATTGTACGTGTATGACCTCGGATTGTTACTGGACTCTGCTTATCTCCTGTTAGGTTCTGGTGAGTTACATAGTTCACTCTACGTTCAGCTCCTATACCTTGCACCTACAAGGCCTGGGTGTAACCGAAGTCGGGCAGGTGTTGTTTCCTCACCTCCCGTTCAAGCGGGGACGCGCCACATAGGGTGAAGAAGGTGGGGATAGATTGGGGCATAGGAGCTGAGCTGTGAACTGATAACTGGCCAAGCCTGACATAACATTATCACGGGCCAACTTACCCCAATATTTTACTAAGATGGATGGTAACGGGGAACGTTCCCAGATGGAGATCCTATGTGAACTTGTCTCTCAACTTCGGATTTCAGTCGAGGACGTTCAAAGGAGCTATTCACAAATCCAGGAGCAGTTACGCAATCCAGCAGCTCCCTCAACTCCTGCTCCGCCTGCTGCTCCAGTATCTATTCCTATCGAAAACTCAGTTCCTGTTCCTGTTCCAGTGGACCAAGCTGTGTCTCTTGCTCCTGAGCCTAAACTTCCTTTGCCAGAAAGATTTGCGGGAGATAGAACCAAGTTTAGACTGTTTCGCAGTGCTTGTTATTTGCATTTTTCACTTCTACCCAGAACTTACGCTAGTGAAAATATTCGTGTTGGAGCTGTTATATCCTTGTTACAAGGGGAACCGCAGGCTTGGACACTACGATTGGTGGATCAGCAGCATCCAGCCCTCTCTAGTACTGCGAGTCTTTTTGAAGCACTGGCTGAACTGTATGAGGATACAAGTAAAGGGACCACAGCAGAGATGGCCCTGCAGTCACTCCGTCAGGCTAGACGCCCTGTGGAGGAGTACGTTACGGAATTCCGACAATGGTCAGGGGATACAGCATGGTGTGATGCAGCTCTGAAGCACCAATTCAGACATGGACTTTCTGAACAACTGAAAGATGAGCTTGCCAGGGTCGGGATTCCAGACACACTTAAAGATCTCATCAAATTGTCTATTCAGATAGATCGACGCCTCAGGGAGAGACGTCAGGAGAAGTCTTCTTCTTTCCGTCCTAACTGGTCCACTTCAGTTCCAGTACTGCCACCTCCTGGTTCTCCTCCAAAACCACATGGGTTAGATGATCCAGAACCCATGCAGTTGGGGGCTTCTAAGTTATCTGTTGCTGAAAAAACTAGAAGACGCTCTATGGGTCTTTGTCTGTACTGTGGAGCTTCAGGTCATATGGTTCGCTCCTGCCCTGTAAAGCAGCCGGAAAAACTCCAGCGCCTAGGTGAGATCGAGGAAACTCACCTAGGCGGTCAGGTATCTCCTCATAAGAATCGTTTATTATTACCTTGCAATATTATCTGGAGTGACAATTCTTTTGATGGTCAGGCTTTTGTGGATAGTGGGGCAGCAGGTAATTTCATGGACCTCACTACCGCACAAAGCCTAGGTATTCCTGCTTTACCATTGTCTGAAGAAATTTGTGTCACAGCTATTGATGACTCTCCTTTGGTGTTGAGCCAACCTATAACTGTCACACCTGAAGTCCTGTTAAAAATTGGTGTTTGTCACTGTGAAAAGATTAAGTTTTTCTTGCTTGATTTACCTTCCACCCCAGTCGTATTAGGTCTTCCTTGGTTACGCTTGCATAATCCAACATTTGATTGGCAGTCGGCTCAACTCACATCATGGTCTAATACTTGTTTTAAAAACTGTATTAGTTTGCTTCCTTTACGTGGTACTGAGGTTAAAGCCAATCAATTGCCTGTATGTTACCAGGAATTTTCAGATGTATTTTCTCCACAGGAGGCCGACAAACTTCCCCCTCATAGACCATATGATTGCCCTATTGAGTTATTACCTGGTACCATACCTCCTCGGGGTAGGTTGTTTCACCTTTCAGGTCCTGAGAAAGAGGCTATGAGGGATTACATAAAAGAGAATCTTGAGAAGGGTTTTATTAGACCTTCTTCCTCTCCTGCCGGGGCGGGGTTTTTCTTTGTGGAGAAAAAAGATGGGGGACTCAGACCATGCATTGATTATAGGGGGTTAAACAAGATCACAGTGAAGAATCGTTACCCTCTCCCACTCATTGACGATCTCTTTACTCAGATGGCTGGAGCTCGAGTTTTCACTAAATTAGATTTGCGCGGAGCTTATAACCTCATCCGCATCCGGCAGGGAGATGAATGGAAGACTGCATTTAACACTCACGAGGGTCATTATGAATACCTAGTCATGCCATTCGGTCTTTGTAATGCCCCAGCAGTCTTCCAAGATTTTGTTAATGACATCTTTCGAGATTTCCTAGGGAAATTTGTTGTTGTTTATTTGGATGACATTTTAATATTTTCAGCCTCTGTTTCTGAACATCGTACTCATGTCAAAATAATTTTACAAAAATTACGTGAAAATCGTCTATATGCTAAATTGCAAAAGTGTATCTTTGAGACCCGACAGGTTTCCTTTTTAGGTTATGTTATCTCTGACTCTGGATTGTCCATGGATCCCTCCAAGTTATCTGCAGTTTTAGAGTGGCCACAACCTCAGGATCTCAAAGCACTTCAAAGGTTTCTGGGGTTCGCTAATTTTTATAGAAAATTCATTAAAAGATTTTTCTATTAAAGTAGCACCATTGACTGACCTTACAAAAAAAGAGGCTGATCCTTCTCAGTGGTCTTTACAAGCAATCAAAGCCTTTAAGGATTTAAAACAGGCCTTCTGCACTGCGCCTGTTTTGATCCATCCTGACATTCAATACCCATTTGTTGTTGAAGTTGATGCTTCTGAGCGAGGGGTGGGGGCAGTGCTTTCCCAGTATGCAGGCAAACCGGAAAGATTGCATCCTTGTGCTTTCTTTTCCAAGAAATTCTCTTCTGCTGAACAGAATTATGATATTGGCAACAGAGAATTACTGGCAGTCAAATGGGCATTCGAAGAATGGAGACATTGGTTGGAAGGAGCTTCTCACCCAGTCACTGTATACACCGACCATAAAAATTTGGAGTATATAGAAAATGCCAAAAGACTGAATCCTCGTCAAGCACGTTGGGCTTTATTTTTCTCACGGTTTAATTTCATTATAACTTACAAGCCAGGCTCAAAGAACACCAAAGCTGATGCTTTATCTCGTAATTTTGAAGTCCATTCTTCCAAGGTAGAAGCTCCAGAACCAATCCTCCCTTCCCAATGTTTTGTTGCAGCCTTGTCTAGGTCCACCTTGTCAGAGGATTTATCCAGTCTCTTGAAAACTTTTCAAGATGACCCACCCCCGGGGCAGCCAGCCCATACCTTATTTGTTCCACCACAATTTAGACTGCAGGTTTTACAACAATTCCATGAGTCTAAAAGTGTTGGTCATCCTGGTCAAAAGAAGACCCTGGAATTGTTATCACGTCTTGTCTGGTGGCCCTCAATGATAAATGATGCTAAGGCATTTGTAAATGCTTGTACTGTATGTGCCCGCAGTAAAGCTCCCAGATTGGCTCCTAGTGGATCTTTACTTCCGCTTCCCATACCCAGTAAACCTTGGACGGATTTATCTATGGATTTCATAGTAGATTTACCTCCGTCCCAAGGTTTTACGGTAATCTGGGTAGTGATAGACCGGTTTAGTAAGATGGCTCACTTTGTACCCTTAGTCAAATTGCCTTCGGACAAAGAATTAGCTGAGTTGTTCATTAAACATGTCTTTCGTTTACATGGTATACCTGAAACCATTGTCTCTGACAGGGGGGTACAATTTGTGGCTCAGTTCTGGCGTTGTTTCTGTGCCAGGATGGGCATTTCTCTGTCTTTCTCTTCTGGGTTTCATCCAGAATCTAATGGCCAAACTGAGAGGACTAACCAGACCCTTGAGCAATATTTACGTTGTTATGTTTCTGAGAATCAGGAGGAATGGGCTGATTACATTTCATTTGCGGAATTTGCATTCAATAATCTGGTTAGCTCCTCCACCGGTTTGTCACCATTTCAAGTGGTTACTGGTTGTCACCCTAAATTTGCATCATTGTCTGGGTCATCATCTAATTTCCCTGTTTTGGAAGAATGGTTGAATTATATGTCATCCATATGGAATAAAGTTAAAGAAAATTTGGAAATCGCTAGTAAAAAACAAAAAGATTTTGCTGACCCGGCATAGGTCACCTGAACCTGAATTTATTCCGGGAGATCTAGTTTGGATTTCCACTAAGAATATTCCTTTACGTCATCATTCTTCCAAGCTGGGTCCCAGATTTATTGGTCCATATCCTATCCTTGAAAAAATTAATAGAGTGACTTACAAAGTGTGTTTACCGCAGTCTCTGAGAATAGTCAACTCTTTTCATGTGTCGTTGTTGAAATCTGCCAGTGATGCCATTTCCTCCTCTTCCCCACCTCCACCCATTGAGGTAGATGGTAGTCCTGAATATGAAGTAGAACGTATTCTGGATTCTCGTAAAGTTAGGAATTCCCTTCAATACCTTATTGACTGGAAAGGGTATGGACCAGAGGAGAGATGCTGGATACCTGCTCGTCAAGTTCATGCTGATGATTTGGTTAAAGATTTTCATTCTAAGAATCCAGATAAACCAGGTGTTGAGTGTTCGGAGCCCACTCCTCAGAGGGGGGGTACTGTTAGGAATTCACCTGGAGGTTCCCGCAATGCGACCGCTCATGATGAGAGTTGCGTCGGAACCTCCACTTCCGCATGTCAACGGCCATCCTCCGCTGGTGATGCGTGCACTGGGGATCGCTCTGCGCATACTGGTGGGCGGCTTTTTCGCTCCTCTCGGCCACAGTATGGTCTGAGGCGGCGACAGAGGTAGTGTCAGCTGACAGTTTAGTCAACTGACATGGGTTTTAATAAATATATAAAATATGAATACTGTCCCTGGCCGGATTTGAACCCTGGCCTCTCACGCCAGAGGCGATGACTTTGACCAGTATGCTATAGCTAATATACAGCCAGGAGGTTTTGTTAGTCAGCTGAGTAGTTACCCAACTGACATGTATTGCTACCTGTGTCAGCTGATCTCTTCAGCTGACACTTAAACAGGATTATTGCCTGCGTGTGATTGGCTGCTGTGTGCATGTGGTCGACCACTGATTGGTTGCATGAAGTATTTAAACCTGCTGAGTGCTTCCTGTGATTGCCCGTGATAGCTTTGGCTGTGTGCTTTTGCTGGGTGTGATTTCCTGCTTATTGATTACCTGTGAACCGACCTCTGCCTGGAATCTGACTACGCTTTGCCTGCTGCCTGAACCGACCTTCTGCCTGATCCCTGACTATTCTCTGATCTCTGCCTGGACCGACCTAGGATTACCTGACCTTGATTTTGCCTGCTCCTTGTGTACCTCGATACTTCTGATTGTACGTGTATGACCTCGGATTGTTACTGGACTCTGCTTATCTCCTGTTAGGTTCTGGTGAGTTACATAGTTCACTCTACGTTCAGCTCCTATACCTTGCACCTACAAGGCCTGGGTGTAACCGAAGTCGGGCAGGTGTTGTTTCCTCACCTCCCGTTCAAGCGGGGACGCGCCACATAGGGTGAAGAAGGTGGGGATAGATTGGGGCATAGGAGCTGAGCTGTGAACTGATAACTGGCCAAGCCTGACATAACACATATTTGCCATATTAGAACACGATGTTAGATTTATATAGGTGTTGTTTATCGTGTTCTAATATGGCATATATGTTAAGCTGATACCCAATACAGAATCTGCTATAGCAATGTTTATCTGTCTCTTGTCAACAGTTTGTCCCCTTGTTATTGCCTGATGAAGCAGGCGCTGCCTGCGAAACGCGTTGCACTTTTCTGGGGTACTCTTTAATAAATACACTTATAATTATACAGACAGTCATTCGTGTCTGCTTACTGGAGGTATGTCCACCGCTTCCTCCAAGCAATTTTTAAATATTTTATCTATTTTTATCCTGCTGGCGCCTCTGTTCTCTCATTGCGATTTTTAAAAATGCATTGCCAATGAAAGCGATTCGTGTTGAACCCCCTAGAGCGATTGAGATTAGAAATAATCGGAACCGCAGTTGGAGCAGGAAAATCGCTTCTAAAATCACTTACAAATCGCTACCACAAAACGAAAGTGATTGCGATAGCGCTTTTTAGTGGGTCCAAGCTCTAGAATGACATTGGGTTTGCTAGGCGATTATACTGCTCAAAGCAATGCAACGTGTGCAAGTAGCTTAAACATTAGGCCCCTTCTCCAAGTACAGCAATGGCACTTCAATTTTGATGCGATTCCTCCCAATTCAGTTGTGATTTCCATTCATTCAAAGAATGGAAATCACAATGCGTTTTTGGAAATTTGTCTGCAACCATGCGCTGCGATTCTGCTCTAAATTGCAATGCATGCACGTAGACATCAGGCAATACACTTCAGTCTATGCAATTCCACGCCCACAATCGTGGTAAGTATGTAAGAGGCCTTATAAAGGTAATTTGCATTATCTCATGAAAGCCAAATCATAATTAAAGTGACATAATTTAAACAGACCACTCATGATTGAGGAGTAGTGAAGGACAAAGCCAGCAGAAATAGGCACAAGACTTAAAGAGGAACTGTCGCAAAAATCTTAAAATTTAAAACACATACAAATAAGAAGTACACTTCTCCCAGAGTGAAATTAACCATAAGTTACTTTCCTCCTATGTTGCTGTCACTTACAATAAGTAGTAGAAATCTGACATTACCGACAAAGTTTGGGCTAGCCCATTTTCTCATAGGGGAGTTCTCAGGGCTTTCTTTATTTTTAAAAGCACTTATTGAATGGCAGTTGCTCCGTCCAACTGCCAAAATAGTGTGCAGCGAGCAGGGAGGCTGGCCAGCATCATTGGCCTCGATTCATAAAAGTGCTGTCGAGCGGGGAAAGTCGAGCGGGGAAACACCGCTGTCGGTATTTCCGCCTTCAGGGTGATAATTCATAAAAATGTAGCTAGATGTGACAGGCGTGCGGAGATATTCCACTGTAGGCAGGCGTTAGGCTGTCGGGAGACATGCGGAAACCGGACAAGCAGGCGGAATCCCTCCGTGCGGTGTTCTCTCTGCAGCTGCTTGGGAGGTCTGTCCCATTCACTGCACTGTATTCCGCACGCTTCTCGCCACATCAGAGGTAGTGGTAATACCCGTCCGCATACCGCTACCTCTAATCTTTATGAATTGACTACTTGTTACTTTTGCTATGATAATCACCGCGCAAGGCGGTGATTTATCACTCTGCTCGCGAAAGTCGGCTTTTCATGCGGAAAAAGCCTTTATGAATAAAGATTCTGCTGTGTGGTCGGTAAAGTGTGCCGTTTTCAGCATTCCCGCATGCGGGAATGCTTTATGAATCGAGGCCATTGTATTAATCATTTTCAGGGAATGTCTTTATAAAGAATAAAGGCCATGCTGAGAATCCCCCAGATGGACTAGCCCAAAACCTGTGGGTAATGTCAGATTTCTACTTCCTACTGTAAGTGACAGCAACATAGGAGAAAAGTAATTTATCTCTCATTTTATTCTGGGAGAAATGTACTTCTTATTTGTATGTGTTTTAAATTTTAAGATTTTCGCGACAGTTCCTCTTTAAGTGGACCTGAACTCTTGCGCAGGACAGAAGGAAACCGTAGAGAAATGCACCCTGTATGTATTTAGAGAGTTTAGCCTTTCTAATTCCCCCTCTGTGACTAATCACCACTGTAATTTGATATATTCAGCTGTGTCAGCTTAGGAATCTCCTCTGCCATGGCAGAGCTGCTAATTTGCATACACAGGATGTGAACCCTATGTCTGCTTCCATAAAAGCAGGAAGTAGACACTACAGATTTATTGCAGGATTTATATCAGCTGTAACAAAGACTGTTTTTCTTTAAAGGTTATTATGCTGTTGCTTATCTTTTAGAGCAGAGTGGAAGCATACCTCCCAACTTTTTGAGATGAGAAAGAGGGACACTTAAGCCACGCCCCACCACACCCCTGATCATGCCCCCATCACACCCCTAGTCACACGTACCATAAAGATTTCATAAGAAAAATATGTTGTTTTATAACCACACTAGTCCTTTCTATCCTGGTTCATTTTCCTTCATATTAACATTTTAAAATTTGTAATATATCAATTTAAAAGATGGGAATCAAGTTTAGAGTCAATCAAACACATTTTTAGTAGAGAAATATATATATTTACATAGAAAGAGGGACAAAGTCCTGAAAGAGGGACAAATGAGGAGGAAAGAGAGACAGAAGGACAGGGATCCCAAAGAGGGACTGTCCCTCCAAAAGAGGGATAGTTGGGAGCTATGGTGGAAGACGTTCAGGCATAAACTATACGATTATTTGCAAAGCATAACTTATCATGGCCGTATAACTTGATGCATGAAAGTTTGCTTAGAATAATTGTGACATTCACGCGTGCAGGGAGATCATCAGCACTGGTATTTCTCAAGACAATGCGGTACAGCACCATAATGTAATAAAATGTATTAATAGTGGTAAACCCTTTATCATCCACTAGCACGGGTCGGATAAGTAAAGTTTGCTGGGACAGCTGCAGCTCCTATGAGATACTCACAGAGCGGACGTGAGGTGTGCGATCCATAAATCTTCCCTCGTAGACTTGAGCGAGGCTTTCTTCTTTCGGGACACCCATTATATGCCCAGCAAGGTCCACCAGCTGCCCTGGACTCCCTAGACTCTGAGCACCGGCGGCTCCCCGCACTGTTTACGGTTGCCTAGCAACAAGGAGAGCCCTGTCCTGCGCTCTGCTAGCTGCGGTGCACGGCACAGGAGCCTTCTGCCTACATAATTTACGTGCTCAAAGCATCACATGGATCGGTTCGTGTTAGGTTACAAGTTTTAAAATGCAAAATTATTTACTTGTTGAAAAATATACTTTATTTTTTGCTTATAATTAAAAATATGCCTTTTTTTTAATCTTATTTTATGTATTCTTATGCTAAAGGTACAGACAACATTGTGCTCAAACTCAGGAACATATCTGTATTTGATAATACTGAGCACACACAAAAGGAAGAAGTCTATTTAGTACTCAGAAAATATTTGGGTGACATTTTGGCTAGTCTCACACTGGGGTGATGTGTCGCACATCTTGGAAAAACAAGATCGCATCGGAAAACTTGCATAATGCATTATGTGGGCCATTCGAAGCATGCAGTGAAGCATACAGTAAGTGAAAAGTATGCTTCACTGCAGCTGTTTGGCAGCGTTTTTCCATGGAAAAATCTGCATTTGTCTGCTCAGTTGTGGCCAACAGCCAGCTGACAGCAGTCAGCATAAGGGAATTGTGCAAGAAAACACACATTACTCCCACTGCATTGACATTATGCATTGGGAAGTATTATGTGCATTTTTTTATTTTTTGTCTGTCTCATCACAACATAATCGAATAGTGTTTTCAGTGTGTTTTCTGTGAGTTATCCCACTGCAGGTTTAAGTACACCTGAGTCTTTGATTAGAAGAAAAATCAGATCCTTACATCGTGAGGGGAAAGCCTCTGCATCCTATCTAATGAGGCTTCTCCTGTCCTCCGCAGTCAGCTCGATCCAGCGCTGGCACCCCCTGAAGAAAATAATAACAATAACAATTACAGTAGCCAGTGTGTGCAGGCGCAGTAGCGTTTTTCCGCTCCGGCAGAAACAGCCAAGCCCGATTAGGTCTGCTGTACTGCATAGGTGTGAGACGTCTGCCAGCGCAGTGCAGCGGACCTGATTGGGATTGGCTATCTCCACCAGAGCCTGAGGGTAAGCCGCTACTGCAGATACACAGAACTGGATCCCTTCTTCTGAGGAGGAAAGGGAAGCCTTAGGATCCAGAGGCTACCTCCTCCCAAGGTAAGTAACCCCCCCCCCCCCCCCAACCAGGGGCACATTTTCCCTTCAGGTATACTTTAAAAGCAAAATCCAATCCAATTGCATTACAATTAGAAAATCGCAAATCATCACATGCATATTTCACAAAGGTTTGCAAATCACACTGTAAGAAGTTTCCCCGTCAATAGTTATGTACAATAAACATTCTTACAGCCACAGGGCCAGATTTCTGGAAAGGTCAAACAAACAGGCCTTGGGCAGCTGCAAACCAAGGGGACATCTGAGCATGAAAGAGGGGTTGCTACATATGAAAGAGGTGGCTGAATAGGGTTGCCAGGTGTCCGGTTTTACACCGGACAGTCCGGTTTTTGTGCGTTGTGTCCGGTTGAAAAATGCATGCTAAACCGGACAATTAAGTTGTCCGGTTTAGACTAGTCAGAGCCCCCCCCCGCAGCGCAGGAGGAGAACAGCGCAGCAGAGAGAGAGCTGGGAGCAGCGGTGGAGAAGGGGGGCAATCTCCCCCCCCCTTCCCTCACCTTAGGGTGCTCTCTCTCCCCCGCTGTCTCCTCCAGGATGATGTGCAGGGCTGGCGAGTGGCTGCAGGCGGAACTTACCTCTGTGTCGCTCCAGCGCCGGAAGTTCGGGTCCCGCAGCCGCTGAGAATCTCATTCATGAGCCGGACAACGCTAATCAGTCTGAATAGTGTTGTCCGGCTCATGAATGATTCGGATCTTTGATCCGGATCTTTTTTGAGTCGAATCGCTCAGCGGCTGCGGGACCCGAACTTCCGGCGCCTGGCTGCGACACAGAGGTAAGTTCCCCCCTCAGCCAGCCAGCCACCCGCCAGCCTGCTGCACATCATATTGGAGGAGACAGCGGGGGAGAGAGCACCCTAAGGTGAGGGTCGGGAAGGCAAGGGGGGGGAGATTGCCCCCCTTCTCCACCGCTGCTCCCAGCTCTCTCTCTGCTGCGCTGTTCTCCTCCTGCGGCCTGCGGGGGGGCGGGGGGCACCTGGCTACCTATTCTGGGCACATATAGCCCCTGGCTAGTGGCTATTCCGGGCACATATACCCCCTGGCTACCTATTCTGGGCACATATAGCCCCTGGCTACCTATTCTGGGCACATATAGCCCCTGGCTACCTATTCTGGGCACATATAGCCCCTGGCTACCTATTCTGGGCACATATAGCCCCTGGCTACCTATTCTGGGCACATATAGCCCCTGGCTACCTATTCCGGGCACATATACCCCCTGGCTACCTATTCTGGGCACATATAGCCCCTGGCTACCTATTCTGGGCACATATAGCCCCTGGCTACCTATTCCGGGCACATATACCCCCTGGCTACCTATTCTGGGCACATATAGCCCCTGGCTACCTATTCTGGGCACATATACCCCCTGGCTACCTATTCTGGGCACATATAGCCCCTGGCTACCTATTCCGGGCACATATAGCCCCTGGCTACCTATTCTGGGCACATATAGCCCCTGGCTACCTATTCTGGGCACATATAGCCCCTGGCTACCTATTCTGGGCACATATAGCCCCTGGCTACCTATTCCGGGCACATATACCCCCTGGCTACCTATTCTGGGCACATATACCCCCTGGCTACCTATTCTGGGCACATATAGCCCCTGGCTACCTATTCCGGGCACATATAGCCCCTGGCTACCTATTTTGGGCACATATAGCCCCTGGCTACCTATTCTGGACACATATAGCTCCTGGCTACCTATTCCGGGCACATATAGCCCCTGGCTACCTATTCCGGGCACATATAGCCCCTGGCTACCTATTCCGGGCACATATAGCCCCTGGCTACCTATTCTGGGCACATATAGCCCCTGGCTACCTATTCTGGGCACATATAGCTCCTGGCTACCTATTCTGGGCACATATACCCCCTGGCTACATATACTGGGACATATATACCCCTGCCTACGTATACTGGGACATTTACACCCCTGCCTACATATACTGGGACATATATACCCCCTGGCTACATATACTGGGCACATATATCCCTGGCTACATATACTGGGAACACTGGCTGTTTGTCATTATGTGCATTTAGTGGTGAAAAGCTGTCTCTTTTGTGCATTTACTGGTGAAAAGCTGTCTCTTATTATGTGCATTTACTGGTGAAAATCTGTGTCTTATTATGTGCATCTACTGGTGAAAAGCTGTCTCTTGTGCATTTACTGGGGAAAAGCTGTCTCTTATTATGTGCATTTACTGGCGAAAAGGTGTCTCTTATAATGTGCATTTACTGGTGAAAAGCTGTCTCTTATGTGCAGTTACTGGTGAAAAACTGTCTCTTATGTGCACTGGACCAGTACTACTGGTGAGGACAGTTAGTGACATGGCTATGTACTCTGTAATGTGCTGCAGAAGATGTCAGTGCGATATAAATACTATAAATTTTTTTTTTAAAAAAGCCCATTGCTTAGCCCCACTCTACATAAAAGTGCGCTTCTGACTCCACCCCTAACTCCACCCCTAACTCCACCCCCTGTCCGGTTTTCTCCATCAGCCGACCTGGCAACCCTATGGCTGAAATGGGGATCAACACATGAAAAAGAGAAAATGATGCTCAAGGGAGCTCTTCGTGAAACAGAGGGCTACAGTGCATGCATGATACACATGGAAGAGGGGGCTGCACTTGGAATGGGAGGGGAGCTGCTGCTCAAGAAAGGGAAGCCACAGCATACTTTGCCTAGGGGTACAATAGCTGTAAATCCACCCTTGCAGTACCTGCTTGTTTGTTATCTATTTAAATAACAAATTTGAAAGGCTTTACTGTATTAGTGCCCTTCACTCCATCCAAAAACCTTGAGCTGGTAACAAATACAGAGAAACCCCAGAAACATGGAGGTTACCCCCTACTCTGTTTTCCAGCAGTGGAGGAGAAGTGTCTTATGAAGAGGGGGGACATGGCCTCCTAATGCTTTTCAAAGCTTCCATGTCCACTGCAGGTGGGCAGGGGAACTCTTTGGATACCCTGTTGCCCAGTTGGGGAATAAGATGTGAGAGTTTATAGCACTGTCCAATAATCACCATGAAATCGGCGCACCCCTGCCACAGCTACCAGAAACCTCTAACACATTTGCCCAATGTATTTAAGATTAAACAAAAAAACATGTGTTACCTAGTTACGTAGTTATTTGGGTTGAAATAAGACATACTGTACGTCCATCGAGTTCAACCAGAAAAGAAAGTACAACACCAGCCTGCTCCCTCACATATCCCTGTTGATCCAGAGTAAGACGAAAAACCCTTACAAGGCATGGTCCAATTAGCCCCAAAACGGAAAAAAATCCTTCCCGGCTCCAGATAGCAATCAGATAATATCCCTGGATCAATATCACTGGGCATTACCTAGTAATTATAGCCATGGATGTCTTCCAATGCAAGGAAAGCATCTAAGCCCCCTTTAAATGCAGGTATCGAATTTTCCATAACTACTTCCTGTGGCAATGCATTCCACATCTTAACCTCTTGAGGACTGCAGTGTTAAACCCCCCTAAAGACCAGGCCTTTTTTTACTTAAATGGCCACTGCAGCTATAAGGCCAAGCTGCAGGGCTGCACAACACACGAGTGATTACCCCCCCCCCCCCCTTTTCCACCCACCAACAGATTGATCCCCCCCCTGTGTATTTTTATTTTTTAATAAATATTTATGTTAATTTTTTAAAATTATTTTTCACTATTTCTTTTTTTTTTTCCTTTTGAAAACCCCTCCCTCCTCCCAGCCAGCCAATTCTGGCGATCGGCTGTCATAGACTTCAGCCTATGAGAGCCGATCGCTCTCTTGATCCCCAGGGGGACAGCCGTTTCACACGGCTGTACCCAGTACAGCTCTGCTGCTAATCACAGCGCTGTACTGTGTAAATAGACAGCTATTACGTCGTCTAACATTCTCACGAGCGGCCTGCGCTGTACTGTGTAAATAGACGGCGCTCTGCCCACCAAGCAGCAGATGCGCGCGCAGCCTGCGCACAATGTCCTGCAGAACAGAGCCCCAGGTAGGCGGTCCTGGGTCTGCCGCCATGGCCACGCCCATTAGCGTGGGGAGGCCGGCAGGTATTTAATCACTCTTACTGTAAAGAACCCTTTCCTAAATAAATGGCTAAAACGTTTTTCCTCCATGCGCAGATCATGTC
This sequence comes from Hyperolius riggenbachi, assembly GCF_040937935.1. Lineage (NCBI taxonomy): Eukaryota > Metazoa > Chordata > Amphibia > Anura > Hyperoliidae > Hyperolius > Hyperolius riggenbachi. The sequence goes on from NC_090650.1 coordinate 110,152,038, forward strand.
ATCTAGTCCTTTGAGAAGGCCTAGGGACAAAAAGCTCATCTGCCAAGCTTTTATATTGCCCTCTGATGTATTTATACATGTTAATTAGATCCCCTCTAAGGTGTCTTTTCTCTAGACTAAATAAACCCAGTTTATCTAACCTTTCTTGGTAAGTGTGAGAGATCGCAGAAAAGCCGCCGCGTGTGCTACTGAGCAGGCGGCTGATTGCGCGTCCAGCGCGTCGGTTTGCACGCGGAAGCGTGTGTCTAGTGGCAGAGCGGAACGCGGAAAAGCTGCCGCATGCAACAACAGTCAGGCGGCTGGTTCCATGTCCAGCGCGGCGGTTTGCACGCGGCAGCGTGTGTCTGGTGTGGCTGAGTCTGTTAGTGCATAGTGTTAGGAATACAGGCGCGAGCGCTGAGAGGCAGAATTCTTATACTGGGCAGGGAGAGTCAGCTGACCACGCCAATCAGCTGACTCCTGAGCGGGATACTATTGGTTGAGCAATTAGGGGTGGTGCTGGAGAGCACTACTCCATATATAGTTTCTGCTGGCCAGTTGCAAGTTGTCTGCCGTTGCGATCACTACGTGGAAGCACTCAGACCTCAGTCAGATCCTACAGTGTGTTTGAACCAGGTGGACCTGGGAATTCACACTTAGCCAGATTACTTGAACTGTTATTCTGTTTATGCTCAGACTAGTTCCAGGGTGTAGAGACCAAGGACCTCACACCCAGCTTAGGGAACTGTACTTTCATTTGTGTTATACTCCAGACTAGTTCCAGGGTGTAGACACCAAGGACCTCATACCCAGCTTAGGGAACTGTACTATCATTTGTGTTATACTCTAGACTAGTTCCAGGGTGTAAAGACCAAGGACCTCGTACCCAGACTAGGGAACATTATTACCATCTGTGTTTCTTCAGACTAGTTCCAGGGTGCTGAGACCACGGACCTCGCACCCAGACTAGGCATTGTTTGATATCTGTTATGACTTATTGCTTTTCTGACTACTCCTCTGTCTTCTGATTCGGTACCTCGCATATCTGATATTCCGTTGCCAGACCCTGCTTGCCTTGGATACCGAATCAGCCTTCTGTCTTTGTACTTATCTGTCCGCCTGTTGCTGACCTGGCGAGCCCGACCTTGAGAGCTCTCTCTCCTATTAAGAGATAGTCTCCAGACCAGATAGTGACATCCACCTTCAGGTGTCACTCACTCTCTGGCCTTCCCTATCTTCAGCCTGACTCCACCTCTTGAGGAGTCTCAGGCTGCTGGAAGGTTCCTGTGCTCTCAGAGCAGTGTCTCTTTACTGTCTATTATCACCTGCCCAGCAGGTGCATTACTCAAAGTACTACTGTTACACCAAACACTCACATACCAAAAGGTGTCCAGAGGTTAGCAATATATCTGTATTGTCGGTGATTCTGCAGATCATCAATAATCGGTATATATCTGCATTTTTGGTGATACTGCAGATCACCAATAATCAGATTCTCTCTGCGTGCTGACACCAATCGTTACAGTAAGTGAGACCTTCCATCCCACGTATCAATTTTGTTGCTCGTCTCTGCACCTGCTCTAAAACTGTAATATCTTTCCTGTAATGTGGTGCCCAGAACTGAATTCCATATTCCAGATGTGGCTTTACTAGAGAGTTAAAGAGGGGCAATATTATGCTAGCATCTCAAGTTTTTATTTCCCTTTTAATTCATCCCCAAATTTTATTAGCTTTAGCTGCAGCGGCTTGGCATTGAATACGATTATTTAAATTGTTGTCGATGAGTACCCCTAAGGGCCCATTTCCACTATCGCGAATTCGCATGCGTTTTTCCGCATGCAAATTCGCATAGCAATACAAGTGAATGAGACTGTTTCCACTTGTCAGGATTCCTTTGCGTTTTTCTGTGCAGAAAAAATTTGCATGGCAGAGCCATCAGAATTCGCATCCCGCATATCGCTATGCGAATCGCATACAATGTATTTAATAGGAAATTCGCTTGAGGTTTGGGCATGCGAATTTTCATGCGAATTTGCATAGAAACAATGGAAAGGCACACCAGCACTGCCATGGTTAAATTCGCATACATCGTCACCCATGCGAATTCGCATGAAAATTCGCATGGACCCGCATTTTACCGCGGCGATTCACATGCGAATGTGCATCGCCGCAGTAAAAATTTGCATGCGGATGCGAATTTCGCATGCACGCGCATGTGTATGCGAATTTTCATGCGAAATTGCATGGATGACGATGTATGCGAATTTAACCATGGCAGTGCTGGTGTGCTTTTCCATTGTTTCTATGCAAATTTTTCATGCGAATTCGCATGAAAATTCGCATACCCAAACCTCATGCGAAATTCCTATTAACTGCATTGTATGCGATTTGCATAGCGGTATGCGATATGCGAATTCTGATGGCTCTGCCATGCAAATTTTTTCTGCACAGAAAAAACGCAAAGGAATCCTGACAAGTGGAAACAGTCCCATTCACTTGTATTGCTATGCGAATTTGCGTGCGGAAAAACGCATGCGAATTCGCGATAGTGGAAATGGGCCCTAAGTCCTTCTCCAAGTTTGATGTTCCTAAGTGTATCCTATTTATTTTGTATGGTGCTAGACCATTGGTACGACCAAAATGCATGACTTTACATTTTTCAACATTGAATTTCATCTGCCATTTATGTGCCCATATAGCCATCCTATCCAGATCCTGTTGCAATATGTCACTATCTTCCTGAGAGTTGATGATTCTGCACAATTTTGTATCATCTGCAAAAATAGCAACATTGCTTTCTACTGCATCTACTAGGTCATTAACAGTGGCGTAGCTAAGGAGCTGTGGGCCCCGGAGCAAGTTTTACATGGGGCCCCCCCAAGCACTCTATACATAACAATTGATTTGGCGCACCAAAACCTGCCAAAGACAACCACAGAGTCAGAGTTGCAAGAAGGAGATGGGGAGCAGTGTGTTTATGATTACCACTATTCAAAGCATGTATAAAAGTGATTATTACCAGCACAGGACCAACAGAGAGCTAATACTGTGATGAAGGGTGGACCCTTCGGGGCCCCTCTGGCCCAAGGGCCCCGATGCGGTCGCTACCTCTGCACCCCCTATTGCTACGCCCCTGGTCATTAATAAATACATTGAAGAGCACAGGACCCAGTACAGAACATGAACATGAAGTCATGTACAGTATTTCTTAGTAACCCCTCAAATAGTTTGCATACAACTGATGTTAAGCTTACAGGTCTATAATTTCCTGGATTTGATTTTTTGCCCTTCTTAAATAATGGAAAAATGTGGGCTGTACGCCAATCCACTTGGACTCTGCCAGTTGAAAGAGAGTCACAAAATATGAGAGAAAGGGGTTTATCTATAACAGAACTTAATTCCCTTAGGACCCGAGGATGCATGCCATCCGGGCCAGGTGCCTTGTCTATTTTTAATTTATTTAGTCTTGCCTTCACTTCTTCCAGCGTTAAGTATTTAATATTACAATTGTAAGATTGAAACTCTTCTGCATCTGTAATTTGCAACAGAGATGTTTCTCTTGTGAAGACAGAAGCAAAGAAAGCATTTAATAACTCTACCTTACTTTGGTCATCCAATTGAGTTCCCACCCTCATCCTTTAGGAGCACAATACAGTCAACCTTTCTTTTTTCCCCTTCATTTTATCTCTAACCTTTCTATTCATCCATAGATGCCTTTTTTATTGCTAGAGGTTTTGTTTCCCTCTAGCCGCCTCTATTGGGCGCAGGGGGCGTGGCGCCCTGGGTGACTGACACCCAAGGGGGTGTCGCCAGGACCCCCCATGGAAGGGGAAGAGCAGCGCTAGAAGGAGAGTGGGGACAGCGGCGGGGAGGGGGGACAGATCCCCCTCCCTCACCTGGGTCCCCTACTTCTGCCTCTCTTCCGCCGCTGCTGCCCGCCAGGTTAATCTCCCTGCTGTGGGGACCGCTTCCTGGAGGCAGAGCAGGGCTACTGCAAGATGGCTGCCGAAGCCCTGCTCTGGAGACAATTTGTGTCTCCAGTACAGGGCTTCGGGCGCCATATTGCCGTAGCCCTGCACGCTGCCTGTCAGCGCGGGAGATCGTCGCTGGAGATTCGTCCAGGGTAGAGGCGCATCAGAGGCCGGCCAGGTGAGTGAATTTTTTTTTCACACCACTGCTCTCCACATAACAATTATTTTATGGTGATTGCTCCCCACATAACGATTATTTTCTGGTGAATGCTCCCCACATATGATTATTTTCTGGTGATTGCTCCCCACATTGTGATTATTTTCTGGTGAATGCTCCCCACATTGCGATTATTTTCTGGTGAATGCTGTGCACATAGCGATTATTTTCTGGTGATTGCTCCCCACATAGCGATTATTTTCTGGTGAATGCTGCCCACATTTTCTGGTGAATGCTCCCCGCATAACGATTATTTTCTGGTGATTGCTCCCCACATTGCGATTATTTTCTGGTGATTGCTCCCCACATAGCGATTATTTTCTGGTGAATGCTGCCCACATTGCGATTATTTTCTGGTGAATGCTCCCCGCATAACGATTATTTTCTGGTGAATGTTCCCCGCATAACGATTATTTTCTGGTGATTGCTCCCCATATAACGATTATTTTCTGGTGATTGCTCCCCACATAACGATTTTTTTCTGGTAATTGCTCCTCACATAACGATTATTTTCTGGGTGATTGCTCCCCACATAACGATTATTTTCTGGTGATTGCTCCCCACATATGATTATTTTCTCGTGAATGCTCCCCACATTACGATTATTTTCTGGTGAATGCTCCCCACATTGCGATTATTTTCTGGTGAATGCTGTGCACATAGCGATTATTTTCTGGTGAATGCTCCCCACATTGCAAATATTTTCTGGTGAATGCTGTGCACATAGCGATTATTTTCTGGTGAATGCTCCCCACATTGCGATTATTTTCTGGTGAATGCTGTGCACATAGCGATTATTTTCTGGTGATTGCTCCCCACATTGCGATTATTTTCTGGTGATTGCTCCCCACATAGCGATTATTTTCTGGTGAATGCTCCCCACATAGCGATTATTTTCTGGTGAATGCTCCCCACATAGAGATTATTTTCTGGTGAATGCTCCCACATAACAATTATTTTCTGGTGAATGCTGCGCACATAACGATTATTTTCTGTCAAATGCTCCCCACATTGCAATTATTTTCTGGTGAATGCTCCCCACATAGCGATTATTTTCTGGTGAATGCCCCCACATTGCGATTATTTTCTGGTGATAGCTCCCCATATTGCGATTATTTTCTGGTGATTGCTCCCCACATAGCGATTATTTTCTGGTGAATGCTGCCCACATTGCGATTATTTTCTGGTGATTGCTCCCCACATAACGATTATTTTCTGGTGATTGCTCCCACATAACGATTTTTTTCTGGTAATTGCTCCTCACATAACGATTTCTTTCTGGTGATTGCTCCCCACATAACGATAATTTTCTGGTGATTGCTCCCCACATAGCGATTATTTTCTGGTGAATGCTGCCCACATAATGATTATGGACATGGGTGTGGTTATGTGGTTGGGTGCAGTTAATTTAACCACTCCCATAGGCGCCAGAGAAAATCTTGCACCCAGGTGCCAGGCACTCCAGGCTTACCCCTGTTAGGGATGCTCACCGCGTTACGTGGAATTCTTTTTTCCGCGATTCCGGACGGAATTTGGTGATTCCGTTCCGTCGCATCGGAATGGAATTGCCTCAGCGCTATAGCGGAAATGCGTAATTCCAGCGAAATGCGAAATTTTGTAAGCCAATCACAAGGAAGCCCCTAGAAGAAGTTTAAAGTGAAAACAACAGGATTTCTTCATGAAAATAGGAATTTCTGCACCAATCAGAGGCTTCCAAAAACCACCCAAACGGAATTCTGCATGACCAATCAATCAATCCTATGTTAGCAAACAGCTTCCTAGCTATCTCACCTATCCCAACCATTTTGTATAGGTCCCAAAGCTTACGCGACACCTCCTTCGGCGCAAAAACCACCGCTATGGGACCACCGCCAGGTCCCAAAGCTTACGCGACACCTCCTGCGGTGCCAAAATGACCGCCATGGGACCACCGCCATGGGACCACCGCCATGGGACCACCGCCAGGTCCCATAGCTTACGCGACACCTCCTGCGGCGCCAAAATGACCGCCATGGAACCACCGCCAGGTCCCATAGCTTACGCGACACCTCCTGCAGTGCCAAAATGACCGCCATGGAACCACCGCCAGGTCCCATGGCGTAAGGGACACCTCCTGCGGCGCCAAAACCACCGCTATGGGACCAACGCTAGGTCCCATGGCTTAAGCGACACCTACTGCACTGCCAAAACGACCACCATGGGACCAACTCTAGGTCCCATGGCTTAAGCGACACCTCCTGCGGCGCCAAAATGACCGCCATGGGACCACCGCTAGGTCCCATGGCTTAAGCGACACTTCCTGCGGTGCCAAAACGACCGCCATGGGTCCACCGCTAGGTCCCATGGCTTAAGCGACACCTCATGCGGTGCCAAAATGACCGCCATGGGACCACCGCTAGGTCCCATGGCGTAAGCGACACCTCCTGCGGTGCCAAAACGACCGCCATGGGACCACCGCTAGGTCCCATGACTTAAGCAACACCTCCTGCAGCGCCAAAATGACCGCCATGGGACCACCGCTAGGTCCCATGGCTTAAGCGACACCTCCTGCTGCAAAAATTTTTTTTTTTTAAAATGAAATAAAAAATAAACAAATGAAAATAAAAAATGACCGGGGGAATAGCCACTAGGTCCCATGGGCTACCATTTAGCATAAACAAGGTTTCATTTGCGAGTACTTTAATTTTTCGCTGGAATGCGGAATTCGCTGGATCATCCCTAATCACTATTTCCCAAATGTTTGTGAACCTGCACATTTGATACAGTATCTCGTCTATTTGAAATGATCAAATTTAGTAACGCATTCCCCTAGTTGGTTCCGTTACCATTTGAGTCAGGTAACAGTCCTGTAGTGATGCCAGAAATCTGCTGCTTTTACCAGAATGTGTAGCCTCAATACTCCAGTCAATGTCTGGAAAGTTGAAGTCACCCATAACTATGACCTCATTTTTACTTGCAGTTTTTTCAATCTGCTGAAGTAGTTGCAGTTCTGCAGGTTCATGAATATGTGGTGGCCTGTAGCACACCCCAATAAGCAATTGGCAACCTTTATTTCTACCATGAATATTTACCCAAATGGACTCCACATCTTCGCAATCTTCATCCATCTCATCGTTGAGGACAGCTGTAAAAGAGTTCTTAACAAAGAGACAAACTACTCCACATTTTTTCCCTGTTCTATCCCTCCTAAACACATTGTATCCCTCTAAATTCGCTATCCAGTCATAGCTTTCATCCATCCATGTCTCGGTTATTCCCACAATGTCATAGCCTTTGTCAATCAGAATGAACTCTAGTTCGTCCATTTTATTTGCAAGGCTCCTAGCATCGATTACCACGCACTTTATATTTTTACCACCACATTTTCCAATTTTGGTTACCTGAAATGGGCTACTTGAAGTTTTACCAACCTCCTTACTCTTTACACTATCTCCACCCCTCTCTCCACCCCCATAATGTTAGGCTGCCACTGTCTTTTTACCTTATCTTGTCTACATATTGAGACTTTACCCTCCCGCCTCCCCCCAGATCCTAGTTTAAAATCCCCTCCAACCGTTTAGCCATCTTCTCCCCCAATGCAGCTGCACCCTCCTCATTAAGGTGCAGCCCATCTCTGCTGTAGAACTTGTAGCCGACTGCAAAGTTGCCCAGTTCTCCAGGAACGCAAACCCCTCCTTCCTACACCAATTTCTCAGCCACTTATTTAACTCCCTAAGCTCCCTTTGTTTCTCAGATGTAGCACGTGGCACTGGCAGTATTTAAGAAAACACCACTTTGGAGGTCCTTGCTTTAAGTTTATCTCCAAGTACCTGAAAATCATTTTTGAGGACCTTCCATCTCCCACTAACTTTGTCATTGGTGCCAATGTGTACCATGACAGCCAGGTCTGCCCCAGCCCCACCCAATAATCTGTCAATTATTTCCGCTAATGTTTTATTATCTTTAAAGGGATACTTAAGTCAAAAATAAAAAATGATTTTTACTTACCTGGGGCATCCCTCAGCCCCCCTGAAGCTGTATGGTGCCCTCGCAGCCTCGCTCCGATCCTCCTGTCCCCGCCAGCAGCTACTTCCGGGTTCGGCGACAGGCTGGGAACGCGAGTGATTCTCCGCGTTCCCAGACGCTATATCACCCTCTATGCTGCTATAGCGTATAACATATACGCTATAGCAGCATAGAGGGTGATATAGTGGCTGGGAACACGGAGAATCACTCGCGTTTCCAGCCTGTCGCCGGCTGTCGCCGAACCCGGAAGTAGCTGCCGGCGGGGACAGGAGGATCGGAGCGGGGCTGCGAGGGCACCATACAGCTTCAGGGGGCTGAGGGATGCCCCAGGTGAGTAAAAATCATTTTTTATTTTTGACTTAAGTATCCCTTTAACTTACTCGAGATTCCAGGGTCCTTCTCTAGGACCTCCATTTTGATCCACCACTTGGTTGCAGTTTGAATTTTTTCCTTTTTATTATAGAGAGCCAGACTGCAAACAACGTGACAGGAACTGTCATGTTGTTTGCAGTCTGGCTCTTGACCTGTTGATTGCAGCCATGTCTGTTTACTTTAGGAATCTCTAAAGGTGTTAAGGCCAGTACACTGTTTAGTTCTTCTAAACGGACCAGATCCTAACAGATGGGAATGGATTCTATGTTAATAGGATCTAGTTCAAATTGCTCCGAACAGATCCATTAGGCCCGTTCTGCTAAACAGAGTGCAAGTTTGGGGTGGCCGTGATTTTTCCTGGTCAAAAGATGCATCCCACTGACCGCGTGCTAAGGGTCATTGATCAAAAACAGATGCCCAAAAAGGGGACTTTTACTTACCTTCCAGCCCCATGTAGTCTGTCGGCTCCCTCTGTGTCTTCCCAGTCTGATCAGTTGTGCTTCTGTAACCAAATTAACCTCTTGGCGACTACGTCACGCCGATGGGCATGAACACGGCGCCAGCCCCAGGACTGCCTAACGCCGATCAGCGTAAAGTCCTTTGAGCGGAGTTTGCAGGGAATCGCGTGCGCCAATGCGCGCACATCCCCGCTTCAATGATGGAGCTCCACTTTGCCATCAGCCTCCCAACGTCAATTGCTGCTAGGAGACTGTTAGACGGCGAAACCGCCGTCTATTTATTTAGTACAGCGCTGCGATCTACGGCAGCGATGTGCTGGGGACAGTCGTGTGACACGGCTGTCCCCGTGGGAGACACTGCAGTGATCGGCTGTCGAAGGCAGATGCCTATGACAGCTGATCACGGTGATTGGCTGGCGGGCGGAGGGAGAGCGGGCTAGAGAAATAAATGTTAAAAAATGGTACAATTTAATAGAAAAATAATAACAAATATTTATAATAAAAAAATAAACATTGGGGAACGATCAGACCCCACCAACAGAGAGCTCTGTTGGTGGGGTGAAAAGGGGAGATCACTTGTGTGCTGATTTGTGCGGCCCTGCAGCGAGGCCTTAAAGCTGCAGTGGCCCAATTTGAGAAAAGTGGCCTGGTCTTTAGGGCGGTTTAACACTGCAGTCTTCAAGTGGTCTGGATCTTACCGGGGCTGACAGGGGCGCAGAGCAGCGGAAACAGTAGGACAGCGAGAGAGCTGACAGACTACAGGGGGCTGGAAGAAGCCCCAGATAAGTAAAAATCCTCTGGTTACCCCTGTCACAGGTACACTTTAACCAGTTGAGGACCATAGGCTTACACCCCCCTAGTGACCAGGCTATTTTTTACAATTCAGTGCAAAGCTTGCTGCAGAGCCATAGTACTTAGCACACAAACGAAATGTGCTCCCTTTTCTTGCCACCAACAGAGCTTTCTGTTGGTGGCATCTGATTCCTGCAGCTATGTTTGTTTGTTTGTTTTTTTAATTAATTTTATTTATTTATTTTTTAAATAAAAATCCCTATTTTTCTTTACATTTTCCTGCTCTCCAGCCCTCCCTCTCCCGGAGAGCCAGTCAGTGTGCCCGGCTCTCACTGACCCCCGCAGAGGCGATCATCTTCTGGGTCAATTGAGATCGCAGAGCTGTACTGTACATGTAAATAACGGCTGTTTTCAGCCATTGCACAGCCTGTCAGCCGCAATCACGGCTAGCAGGCTGAACATGGAGCTCCGCTCCGTGCCACGGCAGGGAACGATTGCACATGCGCGCGCATTCCCTGCTAATCCCCGCCCAATGCTCTTGACGCCACACTGCCCCTGGTGTCTGTCCTCACATCACACAGGCACCAGGGATTTGGGAGAGAAGCAATGTGTGAAAGCATTTAAGCAGATAATGATTAGAGGGGGTTCTATTTGTTGGCCATATCGACCAGTGTATGGCCAGCCTCAGGGCTCCATTATGCTGCTAATGTAGATAAGTGTGATATTACTTACTCCATTATATCTCATGTGGAGTATAAATAGGCACCAATGGCCATATGCAATTCACTTTTTCACCTGAGTTTTCTCCTGGGTGATATTTTGAAACTTGTCAATAAAATGCCTTTTAAATCACCAGCAAGCAAAAAGATACTGAAAATAATTTTGATAGTACTTTTTACCTACTTATTGATACTTTTTTCCATTGCACAGTACTAAAAAGTTATTTTAAATCAAAGATGAAACGTTTTCTCCTAGGCGAAAACGCAGGTGAAAAAATGAATTGCATATGGCGCCAAGTGTTTAGAAGAATTGGTGACACTCTTCCTTTAAATTTAAAGGGACTCTGAGCAGAAGCCATGGGTATGCATATAAGCATACCCACGGCTATTTAGTAAAGAGGGGACACCCACTGGCCCCTTCAGTAAGAGATCCTGCTCCCCAGGTGGCCGCTATAAAGTACATTGAAACAAGCGACTGAACTAAAGTTGTGCTGTGCTACGGAAGAGGAAGCCTGCAGGTCCTCACTGGGCATGCGCAGGCTTCCTGGCTTCTTCCTCCCCTCCGCTTGTGAACCACATAAAGGCGCGCAGCAGAGGGAGGGTGAGTGTCCCCTCTTTACTAAATAGCCGTGGGTATGCTTATATGCATACCCATAGGCTTCTGTTCAGAGTCCCTTTAAAATCACTCTGAGGCCACTTTCATGCTATATACATCGCCCATCCTAAAAATGGGATCGCAATGCAACAGTGATGTAAAGTACTGTGCGGGATAGTCCATAGACGTAATGCCTGTACCGGATGCGTTGCACTGCATACGTTTCCTGGTAACATACTGCATGCTATGTTTTTGTCGCCTGCACCACTAAAGTACAAGTGTGAAAGCCCATTGGAATATAATTGCATTGAGTTTTGATGAGATTATATTGTCTGTTGCAATGCAACGTAACAGACCTAATGTGACAGGAGCCTAAAGCAGGGTTTACAGCAGTGAAAACCACATGCGTTTTGGTGCAACGCAGAATCACAATCACCTAATGGTTTCCTATGTGCCTAGTGCTATCTCTGTTCCCTTCTGCGATTTGGTATTGCACTTTGTCTGTTTAAAAAAACCTGACAACATGCTCTACTTTTCTCATTATGCATTCAAATGGGACAAAATGCATCCAAAAACACTCCTTGGAAAAAACACAAACACATCAGAAAATGCAGAAATGCAGTGGCTCGAAATTCAGCCAAGGAATGCCAGTCTGAAGAAAGCAGTAGCTTCCACAAAATTTAGAGGTTAGTGGCACACTAAGCGGAATCGCTAGAGCTGCGAAAAACAATCGCGTTTTTGCCCATAATTAAAGTATATGGGCTGCATGAAAAAAAAAAACCGCATATGTGCGTTTTACAATGTACCGTTTTCAAAACACACAACTTGCTGTATAATACTCAAAAACGCATGATAGGCCTCATTCATATCACTTAGCGCAGATGGCAGTGCGATCGGAATGCAACACGTACGATCGCACGCCATCTGGGCTGCTGATCCCGTTCACTACAGTGAAAGAGTCAGCGCTGCGCTTCCCCAAAAATGCATGCAGCAGTGCGATAGCGCATCACCTGTGATGGGAACAGCAGAAGTGCTGTCTATGCATTTCTGCCGTTCTTGCGTGTCGCACATCATACGAGCTGCCGAAGTGCGCATGGCAGCGCATATGTGAACGAGGCCTAAAATGTACAATGTATCTCAAATTGAGATGCAGAGGACTGCGTTTGTACATGCGTTTTTATGTTTTAAAACATTATACTGTATGTTACGCCACTTAAAAAGGATTATAAAAAAACGCAAAATGCACACACATACAAAAAATGCAGCAATTTTTTTTTTTTAAAAAACGCACAGTTCCGCACTGCCTAGTGTGCCCCTAGCCAGATATTTGCCAGCACATACCTCCCAACTTTTTGAGATGAGAAAGAGGGACGCCCCTGATCACGTCCCATCACACCCCTAGTCACACATACCATAAAGATTGCATAAGAAAAATATGTTGTTTTATAATTCAAACCACACAGGTCCTTACTATCCTGGTTCATTTTCCTTCATATTAACATTTTAAAATTTGTAATATTTCAATTTAAAGGATGGAAATAAAGTTTAGAGTCAATCAAACGCATTTTTAGTAGAGAAATATATATATTTACATAGAAAGAGGGACAAAAAGTCCTGAAAGAGAGACAAGTGAGAGGAGGAAAGAGGGACAGGGCTCCCAAAGAGGGACTGTCCCTCCAAAAGTTGGTAGCTATGCCAGCATATTTATACATTTGACCTTATCATCAGATCTATATTGCTACTGGTGTGGAAGGGAGCCACTGCATTATTTCTTTTATTACATCCATAAAACTTGTGTCTGAACAAGCTAGCTGTAACACAGCACAAACAGAGTGCGCAGAGTGTGCAGCTGGTTTGGCCCAGCGGCTTCCCGTATTGCCGGTGACGTAATGAGGATCATGTGATCGGGCTAGACCGGAGCCATCGGGCAGCCCAGGAAGCTGGCAGAGAACAGGGAGGCGGAGGAGGAGACCGAGGACAGGAGGCCGATCACCTGATATGTGCCCGTGACTGCCTGTGTGTTTGCGGTAATAGCGGGGCGCTGTACGGGGAGGAGGAGGGAAGGGAGGCCGGAGACCGGGAGGGGGCTGCTGCTGCTGACATGGAGCTGCGTGTTGTTATTTACATGGCGCCAAGCTCATCCACAATACAGCAGCAGCACTCCTCCCGGGAGACAGATGTCATCCATACCCTCTGCTGATCTCATCACCGCCAGCAGCCGGGGGAGGCCGGAGCCGCACACCGGGGAGAGGCAGCTCGTCCTCTCTCACAGCCTATAGGCAGGGCTGTCTGGTCATCTGTTCTGTGACTAATCATTCATCATCACTGCTTCTCTCCTTATCTGAGTTTCCCACAGACTACTAACTACTGCTTATGTTCTGTCCAGATGCTGATGACAGCAGTCAGTCAACTGGGGGAAGCTATGGTCTCATAGGCGTGTCTATAGCAGCCTCTGCTTCTGCAATAGAGTAACTCCAGTCACAGAAAAGGGACACTGTTATAGGCTATGTTGAAATTTTGAGACTTGGGCCTCTTTTCCATAGATGGCTGAACTGCTTATTTGTCGAGCAGCTAATTTGTCGACCGCTACAAGCGTCATTCTACTGCAGTTACATGCTGCCCAATGGCAGCATTCTGTGACACCACATGACCCGGCGGTAAAAACCCATCTCATGTTGCTTCTGCCATGCTCACTTTCAACTAGATGTGGGCCTGTCCACCGAGTACATTTGAAATCGGCGCCGGTAGACTTGGGCGCAGGATACAGCTGTTATATGGCTGATCCTGCTTCTGCACAAGTCCGGGCCGTGTTAATTACTATTCCCCCTCCAGGCCGCCATAGGTGGTGGGGAATTATTGTGATTTTTTTTTTTTTAAGCAACCTCGGCTCCGACTTTTGATGGCGCCGACGTTACTCACTGAGCGCCGCTATAGACTGATTCCCATTATAGTCTATGGTGGCGCCAGCTGCGCCCAAATCTAGCAGCACCGAAAAGCACTGCTCCGCTGTCCACCACCTGTGCAGTGCACTAGCAAATGCACAGCCAGTGGACAGGTGCAGCTGACAGGCTGTGAATTCATCACCTTAAGCTTCTGGTGGAAAGAGTCCTTATACTACTATATGAGTGTCCTCTCTTGCCTAACTCAAGTTGCTGGCTTTGCGCCTTAAGAAAATAGCAGGGTAGTGTACTGGTTACTTCTCTTGAGTTCCCTCTTGTTTAAATGTCTTTTCCTGAGTAACAACCACTGTGCAGTGGAGATGTAAAATTTGACATGACAATTTCTCTTGTCTACAATTGACCGGACACTTCTTTGAACTGAACATAAACTGCAGAAGACCAATCGGATTTGGATGGTTAATGATTGATACCTGCCAGGTTATTTTGCAATAGTTTCCAATTAGCCCTGTGCCAAGTTTCAATTCTGCCTACAGGAATTTTGCTTCCAGTGAAGCTAGACAATTGCATGCATGTAAAGAAGGCACCAGGAAATTTGGGAACAGGATGGCAAATTTCCCAGTGGTCGTAAATTACTATTCCCCCTCCAAAGCATCATTCAGTGGAGGTAAGACGCAATCCGGCTTCCAGCTTTTGCCTTGATTTTATCGTAATTTGGGTCTGTCTTTTGCCTGTGCCCAAATTGCTCACTGTTCTCAGCGGCCACTCGACACCCTTTTTACCTGACTTAAACAGAATTGCCTAAAGTCAACATTTTTGTGCCCATCTGTACTGTGTACACTTGGGCAAATAATTTGACTTTCTCATAGAGTTTTGACCTAAAGGAACCAAAATAAATGGGGAAGCTGGATCTTTGCACATCTGAAAATGATTAACTGACAGCTTGATTGAGCATTAGCTTCCAAGTCTGGTTAGCCACTAGGGATGGTTACTGATAAGTTAATAAGTTGATGCAGAATTATGCAATTTAATGTAAATGTATGCTGTTCTGAAAAGGAGCAATTGCAGCCAAGGTGGGATTTGTTTGGTCCATTTTTCAAGCTGCATAAATTTGCATATGAAATTTGCATCAACTTGAAATATTTACATATTGTTGACGTATTAAGCCTCGTCCGGATGTACCCAGCATGTCACCAAGCAGGGACTTGGGCAACAGTTCCGTGGCAGAGGCTGTATAGACATGATGTCACTAGCCTGCAGGTTAGCAATATGTTCTGTGTTTGTGGAGACTGGCATGTAGGCAATGTGCGACCCACTATGAAGCGGGAGGAGCGCAGATGAGCATAATGATTTTAGGCAGCGTTCAGAGAAGATCGCCATCATATTGTCACTGTACACACACACTAGATTCTTTAGTGGCCGACTCGACCAAGAGTAACCTAGGGGTGTATACAGATGGTAAGCCTTCTGTAATTCCAGTAATTGTACAGCACAGAAAACCTGCACAACTGAATTTTATACCATAGCACTATAGCTGTGTTTATGTTAGGTTCTCTGAGCTTAGAGTCCAGAAAAAAAATCAGCCATGAGGTGGGAGTGAGAGTGAATTAATGGCACATAGAAGTTTTGATTTTTAGATTTGTTTTTTTTTGTCTTTGTTCTTTTTGAAAATATCAGGTCAGAGGGATGTACTGCTAGTTTGAGCTCTGAGTGTTTTCGTGTGTAAACTAGTTTAGAGTTTGACAAGTTCTTTAAGCTCACAGAGAACAGTAAACAAATTAAAGGACAACTGTAACAAGAGTGATATGTAGGCTTCCATATTTAATTCCTGTTAAGCAATACCATTTGCCAGGCTATCCTGCTGATCTTCTGCCTCTAATACTTTTAGCCATAGACCTTAAGGCCCCGTTCATATCACGGAACACAGGCGCGTTCCGTTCAGAACACAACGCACAGGAACGCACGTCATGTGCGTCTCTGTGCGTTGCGTGGCTGATCCCATCACGGAACGCATGCAGTGTGAACATCAGACATTGCACTCTATGCAATGTCTGATGTCGTGCGTGTCGGCCACCTGCACGCGTTTCCAAAACGCGGCTGGAAACGCGTGCAGTGTGAACGGGGCCTAAACAAGCATATGCAGATCAGGTGTGTAGCCATAGACCTTGAACAAGCATATGCAGATCAGGTGTGTTTGACATTGTCAGATCTGACAAGATTAGTTGCATGCTTGTTTTTAGTGTTATTCAGACATAACTGCAGCCAAATACATCAGCAGGGCTGCCAGGCAATTGCTATTGTTTAAAAAAAAAAAAACAGCCTCTATATTCTTCTCACTTCAGTTGTCCTTTTAATGGAGGTGAAATCACAACTAATGCGCAGATGCAGTACGCGCCAGATGACGTGGACACGCAGGCACTAGTGCCTGTGCTGGTACAGAAGAGCCAACCCCACCGGCGGGTCGCGATCATTGTATACTGCGCCAGGCATGTAAGGATAATTCGAGGTTCTGGCAATAGAGTTATGATGACTCGGAGGGGGAATAGTATTTTACGCCACCAGGGATTTTAGCGTCTGTCATTCGTCTCACTATGCGCCCAGCTCGTTGGCGGTGTACATATACGTACGCAGCAGAGGAAGAGCAATATGAGCAACTCTCCACATAATTTTTAAGTTGTCCTTTCCAAACATGATGTAAGGGTCTGTTCACATTGAATGTGATGAGCACAATAAGTGTCCACTTCACATCAATATCCGATAAGGCCCAGACAACAGTCTGTTTCTGCTAGTGCGATCATATTTTGTTCTGCACCAATTTGGTGCAATAAATGAGGTTTGCGTTACTGTGGTCAGCACCTGCAGTTAGAACTTTATAAATATCATCAGGCTTACAGGTACAGGTTCTTGCAGTGCATGCTTCACTGCAGTTGCACTTTCCTTGACCGAGAAGCCCTGAACATCTGCCCCAGCCAAGTTCTCTCTAGTGTGTATTTGAGGCTTACAAGAGCCCTACATGTTTCCTTGAATGACTTGGCAATTTGTTGGTAACCAGCTTGTATATCCTTCTAATGGGCATGACAGATTTCTGGAACCAGGTGACTAATGTGCCAAAAATGTCCTGCTGTCACTGAAAGCATAACTCCACGTGAGCTTGTCTCTCCTAAAGCTAATTTGATCATGTTTCCATTAAGTGAACTTATTCCTCTTCAGTGCCTCTTTTTTCCCTTTTATCTCTTCTGTTGACCTGGTGAGCACTGGGGGCTGCTACTTTGTCTGTGTTTAGGAGGGTGATGCTCTGTCACAGGCTGCTGATGTAGCACTCTAGGTGTATTTCCAGGCCCAGAAATAGGATCATATTGCTTTCCATGTAATCCAGTAACCTGTTATGAAAAATTGTTTTCATTATATCCTGATATTGCTGAATGGGCCCTTTTATCTGTTCCAGTTTGGCTTTAGTGGCCTAGGATTTTGAGGCAGTGACCTATGCTTCATACTAAACCTAGTACCTATATTTTATGATAAAATTAAATGGACCTGGCTGAGTAATTCACTATAACACAAATGTCAATAACCAGCGCTATTGCTCTATCCACAGAGTTCCTGATGCCACAGCAATTCTAAAATCACAGCTGATCAGGCCCACCTGTATAGAAGGAGAGATGCTGCTGAAAAGCTCAACTCTTCATTACCAACCAGGTGGCAGCGCTAAAAAAAACCATAAAAAAAATGTAAGACACAAAAAAATTATGTGCCACCATGGAAGAGTATCCAATTTATTTTTTTAAAAAAATGCAACGTGTACAATTAAGATGTACCCTGAGTAAGGTGGAGTGGAGCATGTACTAGTTGTAACCTTGTATCAATGAATCCCATTGGCCGAGGGACGTCACCTGATAAAGAGGGCATCCCCCGTTGTGTCCTCTCTGCGGGCCGGTAGGACAGTGTGGTAGTTTGGAGACAACTGTGCTCGGAGGGACCTCGAGTTACGCAGTGCTGCTGGCCATGGCGCGTTCTAGGCGACTGGTCTCAGCTACATCCTCCACTCCAGCTTACACAGGGTATTGTACTTGCATGTGTTGTGTTTTTTTTAACAAATTGGATACTCTGCCATGGTGTTGAGTAGTTTTCTATATCAGAATTGGTCATACATTGTATAGTCATACAGGTGCATGGTTGGGACCTGGGGACTTAGTTATATAGCACAAGGTATACTATAACGATATTCTACTGTATTTAATGTTAATATCAATCATAAACAAGGTTATCAGGTCACAGTAATGACATAACTGACTACAATATTTGCTATTCCCGTTCCAGTAACCACAAATTTAGCCCATACACCTGTTCGCTACATATTCTGATCTCCCATAGTAACCAATAAAGGAGAAGTTTATTAGGTTTTGGGAGGTGAAATGTAAATGTTCTACTGATAGACACTTCCTAAATAAGGCCTAGAATGTTTATATTTGTACACAGAATTTAGCTTAAAGGGAACCTGAGATGTTGAAATATAGTGTATGTATATTTCCTGGGGCTTCCTCCATGAGGGCAGTGGCCTCCATCGCAGTCCTCTTTGGCCCCTCCGTTCTTGCGCTATGCCTCCCAGTAATCCAGCTGGCCACACTCTTCTGCGAGCACCCCTCCTCGCTCTCCCGCAGCCAGGAGCGTTCTGCATCTGCACTGTAGTATTGCGCATGCGCTACCGCACACCTGGAGACAGGAATGTGGCGGGGAAGCAGTGTGTGAAGCCTGGGACCTAAAGGAGCTGTTTTAGCTGTGCTTTAGAATCACTGGGTGGTCATGAAAATTAGCCAGGTGAAGCATCGGACAAAGAAGGGGCTAGAGAGAACATTGAATTGGACATATAGTCCTTTTCTTGCCAGCTGCTTGGCAGGACATGTTTGTTCTTTGATATGTACATTTTGCTATATGTACTTCTATTTGCAAGTGAGACTTCCGATTTTAACACTTCATATGCTTTGTAGATATTTACTTTTTATTAGAAGCTTATGCAAGCCATGCAAAATTGTCCTTGTTACTCATATGCTGGAAAGCTGCAGTGATGATTTAGCATTTGTTCCCTTTTCTTAGGAAAGACTTTCTGTTTACACGAACCAGGAAATTATTATTGTCATTTGAAGTAAGTCGCAGCTGGTCCTAAAAGAGTTCAAGTGGCATTCAATGGATGCTTAGCAACTAGTCTTTATAATCGGAGAGTTAGCTTTGTGTAGCATCTCTAATGCAGGTCAAAGACATGGTGATTAGACATGTGTATATATGGTTGCACCACCACTTAGTGATTTTCCACCCTTTGGATGGTCTTAGTAACTTAGGATTTTTCAAATAAACTAAAATAGGGCTGTTTTTCACTGTGAATCGTGATTGTGCTTTCAAACATACACCCTTCCACGTGTCGGCCTTGATTTCCGTGCGATCCGGCGGATGTAGAGCTCAATTGCGATTTTGCTATACTTAGTACAAGAATACAAATGCACAAAAAATACAGCAAGAACGATATTTGCAATTGGGCAAAATCCTGTTTCAAGCGCATCACACTTATTTAAATGTTCATGTGCGGTTTCCATTGGTCTTAAAGGACTCTGTGCTTTGCTAAGAGCCTGCAATAGGGCTTTAAATTACATTTTATATAAAGAAGTGCCTTATTTAGCAGGTAGCTATTCATAGTTTGTGACGTTTAGTTTGTCTTTAATGTAGCTGTGAAGTATTTTTAAAAATAAAAAAATAGATGCTTACCTCTGTAATTGTAAACCTCTGGATAGTTCAAAAGCTTTCTGCATCTTCTTACACCCCCCTGTTCCAGTAAAGGGCCCTCCTAAACTTATATGACCAGAGCAAGTGGAATAAGCTGCTTCTAACTACACTCCCGGCCGTGCATGATTTGGCATGCATAATTAAGGTCTGTGCATGGAGGAATAAGTCATGCACAAGCATCTTCGTTCTACTGGGTATGTACAGACCTAACTTGCGCATGCCCGGTTGGGATGCGCTCGTGCATGGCCGGAAGAAGTTTGCTCCAGGCAGATAAGTTTAGATCAGGCATGGTCAAACTTGGCCCTCCAGCTGTTGAGGAACTACAAGTCCCACAATTTATTGCAGGAGTCTGACAGCCACAGTCATAACTCATAAAGGCAAATGCATTGGGGGATTTGTAGTTCCTTAACAGCTGGAAGGCCAAGTTTGCCCATGCCTGGTTTAGATGGACCCTTCACTGGAACTGTAGGCTGCTGGTGGGGCCGGGGAGCCTCTGGACTATCCAGAAGTTTCCTTCTACTGAGGCAAGTATCTCATTTTTAATTTTTTACAAACGCCTCAGGTATCCTTCACACTATGGTCACGCAAGATTTATGTGGCTTAAAATGAACATTTTCCACAAATTTGAATGATAGTTTAGCATACTTGTGTCTAAAGCTACGTACACACATGCGACAACGATCGTTTGTTGTCAACGACGAACGGACTTTTAATTGATGAAAGAACGACCTAAGTAAAGTTAGTTTCCACTATAGCGTATCCGCATGCGGGCACTGCATGCGGATTCGCATACTCAATGTTAGTGGATGGGGCTGTTTCCACGTGTGCGGCGGCGGCTGCGTTTTTCGGTGCGGGAAAAATCTGCACGACAGGGTCGTCAGATTTCGCGTGCGGCAGGAATGCGTGCGAATCGCCGCTAATGCATTCAATAGGGAAATCGCATGCGGCTTTGTCATGCGGATTTCCCCGCGATTTCGCATGAAAGGCAATGGAACTTTACACAGGCAGTGACATGGTTAAATTCGCCTGGCTCCTTGCCATGCGAAATCGCATGTGAAATCGCGGGTAAATCCGCATGGGGAAACGCAGCTGCATGCAATTTCTTCAGCGGTGGAATCCAGGCGATTCCGCACCGCTACAGTGGAAACGAGCCCTAAAAGGTGTGTAACGATCTTATCGTTAGAAGGAACGTTACATCACGTAAAAGTAACTATTGCGCCTGCGCATAAAAATGAAAAGTTTCATGGAGAAATAGTGAAATGCGCATGTCAAGCCTAGTACGAACGATCGTTTCCAACGATGTACTACTTTTGCAAACGATCGTCGTTGGGAAAAATCCGCCAAGCTAGATCATTCGTTTTGAACGATCTAGCTCGTCCGTCGTTTGAAAAATAGCAGCCAACGACCATTAAGTCTAACGATCGTCGTTTGAAAGGATCGGGGAACGATCGGTTCAAACGGCTATAGTCGCATGTGTGTACGCACCTTTAGACATGGCAGCTTCTGTATGTTAATTGTACTTGTAAGCCACAGTGGGGTACCTCATGCTTACCTGCCACTCTCCTGAGAATAGAATGGGCTGTTTTGCAAAGAGCTGGTCAGGTTATTGATGCGGTACTGACAGGTAAAAGGTGAAAATTAAGGGTTGTATAGTTATAGTGTTTAATGATCAATACACTTCCCCAAAGACAATAGAGCTTTCCTGTAGTCACTTTATTCCTTAATTCAATTCAAGGGCTGGAATTTTAAGTCAGAAAGTTTAAACAGCAGCCAGGTCAATGTGATGTAAAATCTGTACATTCAGCTCCCAAGAGGAGAAATGATGACCTTTTGAACTTTTTAGCACTATAATGGCTTCTGATTGTCAGGAGAGCTACTGCTGCAATTCAACTTTCCCCAACTGCGCAGATAAAGTACTAGTTTGTTAAAGCGGTACACTGCGCTGGAAGTGCCTAATCTAACGCAAGTGCAGAACTATGTTACCGTGTGGGACCCGCAGGAAGTCATGTAGTCTATGGCGACGCAGGGTTTAAGTAAAGTTGGCAGCGCCCATGCGCATTTTTACAATACGCTTCCGCATACCTGAAGCAGGAAGTGACCGCAAGCGTGTGTCAATTCCTGCTTGGCTGGTGACCAGGCAGGGAACACTGTGTACTACCGCAGTGTTCCCTGAAGGCCTGTTTTTGGCAGCCTTAAACAAGAAGTGTTTCTTTGTTACAGCTGATACCAATCCTAAAGTAAATCTACACTATTCCTACTTCCAGATTCATGGAAGCAGACATATTTTTAACATTCTGTGCTTAGACAAAGCGCAACAGAGGATGTACCATCTACGGCAGCTGAAAAAGTTTGGCCTACCTCAAAATTTAATGGTGCAGTTCTACACTGCAATTATTGAATCCACCATAACATCATCTATGACTGTATGGTTTAGCTCCTGCTCAGCATTAGATAAGGGGAGGCTGCAGCGCATCATCCGATCAGCGGAAAGGATAATTGGCTGTAGCTTACCTTCCCTGCAGGATCTCTACGCTAGCAGGTGCAGAAAAAGAGCAACCAAAATTGCCTCTGACCCCTCTCACCCAGCTCACTCCATCTTCCAGCGCATGCCTTCAGGAGTAAGATTCCAGTCAATCGCTACCAAAACCTCCAGACACAGGAACAGCTTTTTTCCTCAAGCGGTAGCCATACTTAATGCTGAACCACGTTAGAGCTGCTAGGACTTGATAGTAATCAGCACAGAACTGTAAATGAACAATTCTCACATTGCTTACTGCCACTATACTTATAATGTCCTTGACTTGTAATATGCCCACTGTCTGCCCTTGAATTGTTTTTGTTTGTGTTTGTGTTTGTTAAGCAACTGCCAAGACAAATTCCTTGTAGGTGCAAACTTACTTGGCGAAATAAATTTAATTCTGATTATAAATGAGCTTATCTGCCATGGCAGTCGTGTGACACAGGGGAGAGATAAAATTACAACTTGTGATTAGACACAAAGGGGGGGGGGGGGGGGAATTAAACAGACTATTAAATTCTCTAAATGCACACAGGGTGCATTTCTCTGTTTTCCTTCTGTCCTGTGCAAGAATTCAGGACCACCTAAACCCTTGCAATTTGCATTAAGTTACTAAGAAGGTCTGCGTAGTGATGACAAAGTTTATATTTTTGTTGTTGTTGTTTTTCTTCAAACATTTGTGTCTTTGACGGTTCCCTCTAGAAAATATAAATATTCAGATTAGTGATTCACCCCCCCCCCATCTAGATCAGGGGTATAAAACTCAATTACATCAGGAGTCAAAATCTGAAAAACCTTAATTCTAAGTGTGGACCAAAATATTAAGATTTAAAGGCACTGAAGCGGAAAAAAAATTGGGATATGATTTGTATGTGTAGTACATCTAAGAAATAAAACAGCAGCAGACACATAAGTCTAATATTGTTTCCAGTACAGGAAGAGTTAAGAAACTCCAGTTATGTATGCAAAAGAGCCATTGAGCTCCATGACTTTCAAAGTCGCAGAGAGCTCTTTCTTCTGAAGCTTGATATCTCAACTGTCAGTCACTTTTTCTTTTTCTCTCCAAAGGACAGTTCAAAAGTTCGCTGGCCTGCTCTCTAAAATCATTTAGAATGCTGAGTAGTGTGTAAACTGCAAATATTAGAGAATGAGGCAATGTTTTAAAAAACACTAACTGAAAATAAAAAATATAAGAATATTTTCTTTGCTTTTAATGTTCTAGTAATTATCCATACTACACAACCAATTCATTATATCATATTTATTTTTTTTTCGCTTCAGTGTCTATTTAACAGCAGGGAGTCTCTGCTGAACACAACAGGTCCAATACCTGAATGTGGCTACTGCACTGGTGTGTCCTCTGGATGGGAAGGCAGGCTGCTGTCATGGGGGAGATAATGGAGAGCACCACCTTGTGCTGTGGCTGGATAGTGAACTAGTTAAGGGCTCTGCCTCTGACACAGGAGACCAGGGCTCGAACATCGGCTCTTCCTGTTCAGTAAGCCAGCACCTATTCAGGAAGGAGTCCTCGGGGTGGACTCCCTAGCACTGCTACTGTGTACTGAGCGTGTCCTAGTTTGCTTCAGCTCTTGCGCGTTGACTCCGCCAGGAGAAAAGTGCAATATAAATGTCCTCTGTCTTGTCTATTCCACAAATCTGCCCACAGCAAATTAGAAGTTATATTTGGCTTGTAGAATGTTTAGACGATTGGGGTGGCAGCTGCAAACAGCTAATGACTGTTCTGCATAAAAGGAATTTGCATGCAGCTTTTGTCGATGTGGACCCGAAGGTCAAAGACACCGTGCTTTTAATTGCGCACCGCGCGTGCCTGCCAGATGTAGATCTTTCCGTTACCTATATATGACCAATTACAATGGGTGCTGGGGAAGGTGTGCACATAGCAAAAAATGGTCACATGCGTATATCGGCTATGGCCTGTTGTCTCCATGGAAATGCTGGACTCTGCCAGGGTGAACTACTATGCTGTAACTTCCTGTTTGCTGAGAGCACATTTATGGCAGGGTTGGTGCTCTCCATTTCTTTTATTTCTGGTTTCAATTCTGCACATTTGAAGCCCTTATGGGCCACATGAAATGGAGTGAGCTAGATTTGGCCTGTGGCTCTTGAATTGGACACCTGTGATGTAGATGTTTTCTTTTTAAAGGGAACCTAAACTGAGAAGGATGTGTGTTTTTTTTCCTTTTAAAATAATACCAGTCGCCTGACTCTCCTGCTTATCCTGTGTCTCTAATACTTTTAGCCACAGCCCCTGAACAAGCATGCAGATCAGGTGCTCTGACTGACTGGAGTCAGACTGGATTAGCTGCATGCTTGTTTCAAGTGTGTGATTCAGCCACTACTGTAGCGAAAGATCAGCAGGACAGCCAGGCAACTGGTATTGTTTAAAAGGAAACATCCATACTCCTCTCAGTTTAGGTTTCCTTTAATCAGTATTGCATGTCTCCAGTCCTTCATCTAAATGGAGAAAAGTAGTCACTCTGTTCTTTGGTATCATTATGTATTCCATGCTAAACATAAACCACAGAATGCAAAGGTGAGAGATGTCTCAGGAGCTTGGAGAGACTACTATAGACAAGCATGTTAAAGGGGCACTACAGCGAAAAACTGTAAACTTTAAAATATGTGCAAACATATACAAATAAGTACATTTTTTTTCTATAGTAAAATGAGCCATAAACTACTTTTCTCCTATGTTGCTGTCACTTACAGTAGGTAGTAGAAATCTGACAGAAGTGACAGGTTTTGGACTAGTCCAACTCTTTATAGGGGATTCTCAGGGATATATTTTTTCAAAAGCACTTAGTGAATGGCAGTTCTGTCCAACTGCCAAAAAGCTGTGTAGTGAGCAGGGAAGCTGGCCAGCATCATTGTTTAAATCCTTTTCAGGAATATATTTATAAAGAATAAAAGACTTGCCGAGAATCCCCTATGAAGAGATGAACTAGTCCAAAACCTGTCACTTCTGTCAGATTTCTACTACCTACTGTAAGTGACAGCAACATAGGAGAAAAGTAATTTATGGCTCATTTTACTATAGAAAAAATGTACTTATTTGTATATGTTTGCACATATTTTAAAGTTTACAGTTTTTCGCTGTAGTGCCCCTTTAAAGGCAGGCTAATGCTATGCTCACACTAGACACAAAATGGACCGTTTTCCAGAACCGAGACAAACGAATAAATAGAAATATAGACTGATTCTATGTTATCAATCGTTAGTTAAGAAATGTCAATTTCCAATATATCCATTGCAGTAACCGAGTGCCAAGTCCTGTCTTACACGACTTTTCCAGACACTGTATATGCTGCTTATGCTGAGGAACACTGTGTAAAGTCTATAGAAACCTCCTACGTATGGTCACACTACACTAGCGGTTTCAAAGTAAAATAGACTTGACGACATCTACCCCCAGACCCCCCCCCCCCCCCCCCCAGAATCCGGTTCACAAGTCAATTACATTTTCCAAAAAGACACTAGATGCGTACCAAGATAAAGGTCCATCGGTGTCTTGCTTTCTGAGTCACAATGAACATAAAGGAACAAGATTCAGGAGGCCTTCTGTGTTGGGAGAAAAACACAAAAAAAGACCGGCTGAAATTTGCTAATATGGAAGTTGACAAGCCATATGCATCTGTAAGAATGTGCAGATGAGACAAAACTGGAGCTTTTGGTAAATCAGATCATATCTATGTCCACAGACATGAAAAGAAATGCGCACCATACGTGTTGTAAAACATGAAGGTTGCTCGCTTATGCTTTGAGGCTGTTTTGCTGTGTCTGGCATGGGGCGTGCATGAGATTATGCAGGGAACACCAATATCTTTCCAGAGCAAATCATACTGCCCAGCGTCAGAGATCTTTGCCTCATTTACAGGTGATGGCCCTTCCAACAGGATGATGACCTAAAACACAAAGCTAAAAGCATTCAAAAATGCTAAGTACGAAACATTGCCCAATTTGAATTCTATCAGATATCTATGAAAAGAACAAATATGCAGTCTGCAGAAAGCACCCGTAAGGCTCCTTACTCACTCCTGCTGCAGCTTGTTGCGGCCATGAAATTCTGTCAGACAGACCACAGTACCCGCGGTGTGACAGGCGCAGTACTGTTCTCCGACGGAGAGAGCGTACTGCGTTTGTGTAGACTGGCCGTGACTGGTCATAGTTACGGTACCCGATACCGGAGCTGGAGAAGACTGAGGACGGCGGCGTGGGAGCGATCCGTGTGGATGGGGCTGGAGGAAGCCCCAGGTATGTATAAATCTTTTAATTTACTTCATCTCTGGTACACTTAAAAGGACATAAGATGACTAGCGCCAATTACCTTTATCAGTCTCAAGCAGGGCAGTGGAGTCCAAATAGTACAAAAATCATCCGACTCAGTTTATGTGTGTGTGTATGCTGAGACGTGGCATATCAGATAGCATTCTTGCCTTGCAGTGGTAGGGTCCCTGGTTCACAAGCAGTGTTCTCCCCAGAATTTTTTCCCAGCCGGGTTGCGTGAAAAAGTAGCCGGGTGGGGCGAGATGAGAGAATACAGGGCCGGTGTTGTGTCTGATTACGCTGCCTGTGGATTTGCGCTGCCCCGCATGCACAGTAGGAGACTGTGCGGCCACATTTCCTATTTCATAATGCTGCTGATGGTAACATAATAGATCTCTCCACTTCCACACATCCTATACTCCTCAACTTTTCAGGGTAGGGAGGGGATCGTTCGAACTGCCTCTATACAAAATTGCAGCCCCTGAGCCCCACTGGTTACCGAGATAGGTTTCTCTAATCTATCTCCTGAACCAGCGGGGCTCGGGGGCTGCAATTTGGCATATAGGTAGTTCGGGGGATCCTCTCCCTTCCCTGAAAATTTGAGGAGTGTTAGATGTGTGGAAGCGGAGATATTTATTATGTTACCATAAGCAGCATAATTAACTTCACACTGCGCGCGCGTGCTGCTCAGTGTGGAGGGGAGCTTCCGGGCAGCGCGATCAGACATTACACCGGCACATCTCTGCACAATTCTGCTTACAGCAAAGGAAGGAAGTGGCCAATGACAGCCGGGTGCTCACAAAAACTAGCCGGGTGGAGCACCCAGCTAAAAGAGCCTGGGGAGAACAATGGGGCCAAGACACTATCTGCATAGAGTTTATATGTTCTCCCTGTGTTTGCATGGGATTCCACCAGGGAATCCGAATTTTTTTATTTTTTTTTTACCACATACTAAAACCTTACAGATGGGGAAGTTGGCCTTTGACTACAAGGAGCATAACACAAAGACTATGGTAGGGATTAGATTGTAAACTCCTCTAAGGGACAGTTGGTGAGCGCTATATAAATACACCATAACCTTTTATTTTTCTCTTGAAATAATGGGTCGTAAAATGTCAATGCCATAACCCACATCTGCGCTCATGTTAAGTGTTTAGAATTGGTAGTTTGTGTAAAACCATACATTTCATAGACCCTGCCACAATCTAAAGAATTTAAAGCATTAATGCATTTTCAGTATCATATGTTTAACAGTGTGATAAGTGTAAGCTGTAATGCATCACAAGACTTATATGGCAAGTTAATGATCTTTGTTCTATTGATTTTTCGTTGTTAGTGACGGAATAGCCCTTTCAGACATATTTTTTCTTCTTTTGCTTGACCTATGGGGTTTATAGAAAATTAGTATGCACATTTGTATAGAAATTTGGTTGCTGTACAGTGCAGTAACTTAAGGAATATCTGTAACTGATGTAATTCTTTTCTGCCTGATGTTTACTTCTGGTATAGCACTGTATGCACAGGTATTGTCTTTTTTTCTGAATATTTACATTTAATGATGGGTGGAAACTAAGTTTATTTGCCATCTCTGAAGCAAACTGCTACATTTTCCATAAACTATTTAATCACTCAAATAGTCTGTTGGAAAAATAATTCCTTTAGTTGATATTTTCTCTTGACATGTCTGTATAGCAATGTTTGTATTGTAGCTCCAAAGCAGTTCAGTATCTGGATCCTGTCATCTTTTCTCCTGAAGTTTCTCACAGAAGGTGGTTAGCTTTGACTATCTATAGTGTGTGTGTGTGTGTGTGTGTGTGTGTGTGTGTGTGTGTGTGTGTGTATATTACTTTTAGCTACCTATACTGTGTATACCATACTACTATATGGGGGTGGGGTAATCTCTGGCTACCTACCAATACTGGGGGGTACCTATCCTGGAGAGGGGGGGACAACACTTACATCAAAATTTTGCTATGCTTATCCCATGTTTTCTAACTACGCCCCTGGCTGTGGCACTGCCCTTTCATGCTGTACCCCTTTTTTATTGTTCTGTTTTCTATACATTTTAATTGTTTCAGTAAATATTGTTTGTTTTCACTTGGACTAAACTAACGCTTTTTACTTATGGTGTTCAAACGTATGGACAAGCATAGTGGCTAAGTGATAAGCAGTGCCTCCTTCCAGCAGCAGATTTCCAGGTTTGAATTTCATCCAGTGCACCAGCTGCATGAAGTATGTACCCTTCTGATTTGCATGGGATTCATTCCTCCAGTTCCCACCCACATCTCCCCCCCAAAAAAAACATGAGTAGGTTAGGTGTCATCTCTTAGATAAACTGTCCTTTGCAAAGACTTTTAGAAAAATACAATGCTATTCAAATTAAGAATACAGTGGTCATTTTCTGTTTTCTTGAACTGTCATATTGCGATGTACAGAATGCTTTTACGTGTGCATTTTACTGTAACTCGAAAGTTCAGCTGATTCCTAACTTGTTTCTATTTGTGTGCATACTAGTGCCACCATCAGAGGTCCTCCTAGTCCTATTAATAATCCCATTATAGCTGCAATGTGGCACAGATTTTTAATGTCACTGTTGGAATTAAGCTGGTGAATGGCACAATGAGGCAGCGAGAGCGTTTTAAACACATTTAGAAATCAGTGAGGAGTGCAAAGTAAGGTTACAAATGTATAAATGCAGAACTTCATCGTTTCTTTTTCAATTATTGTGGCGGATCTGTAGTATTAAGCAACATGGTGAATAAGTGGGCTACAATAGGGCAGGTTTACCCAGAAGACTATCTGCATGAGTTTTCTGTAAAACACACACACACACACACACACACACACACACACACACACACACACACACACACACACACACACACACACACACACACACACACACCCCCCTCACCCTGCTCCACCGCTATTCAGCCCATAAAGTCCTTAAACTTATTGGGAGTCGAGATATAAAAAAAAAACCAGATACTTAGAGGGTAGGCTCTGGGTCCTAATGAGCACTCATTCTCCTCTCCCCAGTGCCCGTAACAGCACAGGGTATCCCGTAGCCGCATTGGACCAATATGGTCAAATGCTTCTGTCTCCGACACCAAAGGGAGGCTTTAGACAGGCAGCTCCATACTGCGCACACGCAAGCGCAGTATGAAGCTGCCTGTCTTCGGGAGGACTCTGCCCCCAAAGACTTCAGAAATTACCCGCGACGGGGGATTCAAACGGGGAAGCCAGTGCTGCACGGAGGGCATCGGGAGAGGAGGACTCAGAGCCTTCCCTCTCCTTGTCTGGCTTTTTTTAATCTAGCTTCCCAATGACTTTAAGTCGGGACCAGTCGGAGCATGCGCAGTCTGGCTGTGTGCTCACCCCCCATTGTGGTCCCGCCACTGGGTGCGTTCTGCGCAGTAGTACTGTGCAGCCGCAGAACTCTCCCGGTGACAGGAGCGCGATGGGGCATGCACAGTATGCACCAGACTGAAGGACTTTAGGGCCAGAATAGCGGAGGATCCAGCTTGTGCAGGACGGTGGCGAGGGAGCGATCAGCCTGAAGGGGGCTGGAGGAAGCCCAGACAGGTAGAATTTTTTTTTTCTTTTTTTTTTATATCCCATTCTCAGGTTACCTTTTAAAGCGGAACTATAGAAAAAAAAGGGGGATGGGGGGGGGGGGGGGGGGGACAATACATTGCAAAGTGGGAAGTTAAAAATAAAGGAGAGATCAAGAAATGGTTGATATTCGCGATGTAATTTGTTCATAGTTTTTCATCTTTACTACTGGCAGACTTGGGGGAAAAAAAGATGTTACCAGCTGCCGTTATCTATAACCACATCCCCTAACAATGTGATAGGCTGAAAGGTGTTTTTTTTTTTTTTGTAGTAGATATATATACATACACAAAGGGCTGTGGAGTCGGAGTCGCAGCCATTTTGAGTACCCGGAGTTGGTGGTTTCATAAACTGAGGAGTCTGAGTTGGAGTCGGAATATTTTTGTACCGACTCCACAGCCCTGCATACACACATACATGCACAAAGGGAGATGCTGGCATGTGAATCTGTTCCTTTAAATATTTGATCGATCTTGACTAAATCAGTTGAAAGTATCGATGAGACAAGATGGAAAATCTAGGCCAATTGGGGGGGTGCATGAGTATATGTTCCTATAGATAATTTGTAATACTTGCTATACTCACCAAGACATCCATTTGCAGCTGACCATAAAAGAATCATTGGTGTTGCTCTCATGCTCGCAATTCTGCAGCTGCAATGATCTGATCTCCAAATAAATATTACAATACGACTACTGCTAATAATTACAGTGTATGCACATCGCTACTTGTTTTTGGAACTTGGCCTTTGAAGGTGAGCATATTCCAAACACACACCGTCAAGTGTAATAGAATTATTAGCTGCAGATGTCTCTTAAATTATTTATCCTTTCTCCTTAACATGCCATTATGCTTTGAGTCATTTATAAATATTTATACTATCCATTATTTTTTTCTTTCAAGGCACTGTAAAAGACCCCAGGAGAGGCAGGTGAACAGAAGGGCATAGCTTGTATCCAAGTGTAGCTCAGTTCACAAGCTAGTATGGAGGTTTGAAGGAAATGCCTATTTCACTGCAGGCAGTTCCTTTTATTTATCATGATCTGAGCATCAGTTGATTTGTTGTGGTAACAACACTTACCAATCCTTTCTGTGTATTTAGACTTGCTGCAAATCACAAAACATGTGTTTTCTTCTACTTCAAGGGGCTGTCTATCACAAAACACTATAGACCATAGGTTGTTTTGGTGCACATACCCTCTTTCACATTTCACTCAAGTACTTCACTGTGGTAGGATCAACATGCAAAGTATAACAAGTTAACACTATTGGGGGAGTAGGCCAAAAAATAAATTAACTAATCAAAGACCTTAATAGAGGAAAATTCGTAGTAAAAAAAATTGATATAACTTATGGCTAAACTGGTGTGCTGGATCTTTAAAGGATACATGAGGCAACTAAAAGAAAATTCATTTACTTACCTGGGGCTTTCTCCAGCCCCTAAAAGGCTATGCGCTCCTCTCCGCAGCTCCACTCTCAGCCAGTGTCTTGAGATCCCCTCCGTGGCGACCCGGCCTGGTCGGCGGCTCTGTGCATGCGGGTGTGTGCGGCCATGCTCCCGTGGCAGGGAGCGTTCTGCGAAGAAGCCGCCGACCTGGCTGCTGGGTTGGCGGTCACTACAGAGCAGACCCCAGGACACTGGCTGAGGGAAGAGCTGCAGCGAGGGACACATAGGCTTCTAGGGGCTGGAGGAATCCCCAGGTAAGAATCAGATTTTCTTTTAGTTGCCTCATGTATCCTTTGACAGCAAAGGCCATGGGCATTGTTTTCCTGTTTACCTCTCTTACTGGGAGCTTCTCTGTCGTCCCTCCTCTCCACCATATAGCAACAGTACACATCAGTCGGCTGTAGCCAAGGGACACATCTGTATGAGTTTGTGACCAGAAACACTTTGGTCACTTTGATCGAGTCCCGATCCCTACTGGTAATAGTCCCTATTGCCCATCGCTACTACCATACCACTAATTCAGAGCACTCAGTGGATAAGGCACTCTTATTCACTCTTTTGACCAGTCCAGGGGTCTGCAACCCGCGGCTCCGGAGCCGCATGCGGCTTTTTCACCTTCGCCGCGGCTCCTAGGTGGCTCCGGTGTCAGTGGCTGCGCCGCGCGTGTGACGTGTGCTATCGCTGGCCGGAGGCCGCCGGACCAGTGCAGTGCAGGGCTTCGGGCGGCCATTTTCCCGTAGCCCTGCAGTGTAATGCAGGCAGGACGTGACGTAGGAAGAGGATCGTGGGAGTTGCGCGCCACAAGGTCGGAACTGGAGGTCGGGACAGGAGGAGATCGTGACAGGAGGTCTTCTGACTAGGTGAGTAAATGGGTTTTTCTTTTCAGATCTGCTGAAGGATTGTGCATATTGGGGTCAGATCTGCTGAAGGATTGTGCATATTGGGGTCAGATCTGCTGAAGGATTGTTCATATGGGGGTCAGATCTGCTGAAGGATTGTGCATATGGGGGTCAGATCTGCTGAAGGATTGTGCATATGGGGGTCAGATCTGCTGAAGGATAGTGCATATGGGGGTCATATCTACTAACGATTTGTGCATATGGGGGTCATATCTGCTGAAGGATTGTGCATATGGGGGTCATATCTGCTAACGATTTGTGCATATGGGGGTCATATCTGCTGAAGGATTGTGCATATGGGGGTCATATCTGCTAGATTTGTGCATATGGGGGTCCTATCTGCTGAAGGATTGTGCATATGGGGGTCCTATCTGCTGAAGGATTGTGCATATGGGGGTCATATCTGCTAACGATTTGTGCATATGGGGGTCATATCTGCTGACGATTTGTGCATATGGGGGTCATATCTGCTAAAGGATTTGTGCATATGGGGGTCATAACTGCTGAAGGATTGTGCATATGGGGGTCATATCTGCTGAAGGATTGTGCATATGGGGGTCATAACTGCTGAAGGATTGTGCATATGGGGGTCATAACTGCTGAAGGATTGTGCATATGGGGGTCATATCTGCTGAAGGATTGTGCATATGGGGGTCATATCTGCTGAAGGATTGTGCATATGGGGGTCATATCTGCTAACGATTTGTGCATATGGGGGTCATATCTGTTAACGATTTGTGCATATGGGGGCCATATCTGCTAACGATTTGTGGATATGGGGGTCATATCTGCTGAAGGATTGTGCATATGGGGGTCATATCTGCTAACGATTTGTTTTATAATGGTTTTGCGTCTCCCAGTTTTTTTCTCTTTTCGGGAACGGGTCAAAGTGGCTCTTTATGTCTTAAAGGTTGCAGACCCCTGGACCAGTCTATTAAAGTGGACCTGTATGGAAAAAGTGCTCTAAGTAGGTACTAACCTCAGTATGGGGAAGCCTCTCCCCCATCCTTGCCTACACCGATACACCCCCCTCTGTCTGCTGCAGCTTCCCATCACATGACATGCATTCAGAGCCAGAGGTATGCAGCATAGTGTGGTGCTGTCAGGAAGAGGAGACCCAACACAGCACTGGAGCAGGTGAATACTAAACTACTCCACTGCACCACTCTGCAGAAGAGGGAGGAGCGGGATGCCTCCCTCCCTCCCCAGTTACCATGGTTAGGCCACTATATTCGAGACGATTTGGCCTGTGGCTTAGACTATGTTTTAGATTTTTGGCCCCTTACATTATTGAGTTTGACACCCCTGCTTTAGAGTATCCCTTAACACATAGCAGCTTTGCAGAAACTGTCCTATGAGAACTTCAGTTTCTGAGGCTTCAGGTGAGAACTTCTTGCTTCAAGGAGAGTTCTTCCACAAAAGCTTCAGTTGTAGTTTGCTAATAGAATACATTTATTCTTGGCCAAATAATGTAGTTCATATATACAAGTACTGTGATGTGAAAGGAGTTTATATATGCAGACTTGGAATGTAATGATAGGTCCACCTTGTGTGTTTGTATACAATATTGTCACAGTTGGTGCCACTAATGAATATGCTTTTGTTTTGTTCCAGATCTAACTAGACCTAGCTTACCAGTGAATACGTTTTTGTTGTATAAATAAGCTTTTCATACCCAAGGCATTTACCTCCTATTCACTAATATTTTAAAGTTAACTTCCAGGGGTGTAAGTAGAAATCATTGGGGCCCCCTGCAAAATTTTGGTTGGGGTCTGCGTGCTGTACACAAGACCCTGCTGCACACTGAATAGGGACTGCCTACAACTATTTGTTTGCAAAACTTTGTATGATTCCTTATCAGTGGCTGAGCGGATGCAGTCATTAGAACAATTGTGCAGAGAGCAGAAAGCTGTCTATCTGTGTCCTTAGTTGTCAGTCTCGCAGGACAGGGAAAATAAACTTCTCCCATAGAACCTCCTGCGGGTTCTGGGCCCCCCCTGCAGCTGCATCCTTTGCAGGGTCTATTGTTACTCCCCGGGAGACTTCATATGAGGAATAGGGAACATAGCGTTACTACTGATAAAATATATATATATATCTCTCTCTCTATCATTTGCCTGGATGTTATGCTGGTCTTCTGCCTCAATCTGGTGCCTCTTGAGTTCACTAATCAACAAATTTGCAGATAAGGCAACCTTAAAAAATTCTCTCTCCTCACCCCCTCTTGATAGAAAGTCTAGATGGCAGACACAATTTCCAGGACGTCTCAGGACAGCAACCCTGAGACTTGTCTCCCTCCATTTCCAACTGGACAGGATACTAGTTAAAAGAATTAACATAATTGATTAGGCAGGCAGGCACACTACATAAGGCAGCATTCCCTTACCCTCATCAGTTGTTTTCCTGTCCATCAGGATGCTGGTTGTGTGGGGAGAGCTGGCCAACCATGATAGATTTCAGGAGCCGCGGCATACAAGTGTCCCCTATGTCAGCGCTGGTCAGGCGAGCCAGCGCGGGTGCTTGATGTCTGCATCGGCTTCTCCCCCAGTCTGTGTTACACGCCGGAGCGGCTTCCGCTGAAGGACGCGCACAGGAGGACATGTGACTTCCACATTACGTGACCAAGGAGGAAGTAGAATGCTTTCCATGGCTCGGCGTGCATCCCAGCGGACATCTCGCCGCATTTAGCCGCTGATTGAGCTAGTCTGCTCGGTAAGGCGGTGGATTTCTAAGGTAAAGCAAACCTTTTCATTATGTTTGAGCGGAAACCTTCAGGTGACCTATTCAAGGGTTGTGCATCCTGGTCAGTCTTGTGTATGCTGGCCATGGAAGCGTCCGCAGGCTCTTGCTCCCATAGTTCTGAGGAGTCAAGCTCCACTCCCTCTCTGGTATGTGTCTTTGGTTATGTCTTTATACCGGCCATTATTTGAGGGTTATCAAGCACCCTCCCCTGGTTCCTCAATTTTAACTTGGGTTTCCATCCTGGAAACACCCAAGAGGAATAACTGCTGAGTTTATTTTGCCAGATGGATGTCCTCTTGGCAGCACTGCTCATGCATGAAATCCCTGGGCCACAAGCCATGGTCGGGAGACTGGTGCTGGTGGGGGAGTCCATTACAGGAGAACTAGACAGCATAAGAAATGGTACTGTTCCTGACGTTCTCCCCTATGCTGGAAAGATGGGATCACAGACAAGAGCTTCCAAGCTTGTTCCAGCAGCAGGGATATTCACTCATATAGTTCACATTAGAGTGTGATTTTCCCCTGTGTGTTTTACCCTCTCTCTTGTTTCCTCTATAATCTAGTAAGCTAATGGAAACTTTCAGGGTAATGATAGTTGCAAGGAGTCATTTGCTTCCCATTTGATTTGGTCAGGCCTGCAGTAAACCTATGCTAGCTGTAGAGACTGACAATCAATGCAGGGATGTGCACTCACATGGTTGATTTGAGAGTGATGTTTCCCTGGTATAAGTTTATACTTGTCCTCTGTGTCCATGCAATCTAGCAGTGGGTGCAAAGCAGCAGGCGAAGGTGAATTGTTGCCATTGCAGCAATAGGCTTCCCCAGGGTTATAATAAGATGATTTGTCAAGCCTGAACTGCAGCGATGGTGATTGACAATCTATGGAAATTTTCAGGAAGTGAATCTCGGGGTAGTTTCAAGGAGTTCCTTGTTTCAAACTTGTTCAGATCTGCATTGCATTTGGTTCAGATTTGCATTGCATTTGGTTCAGATCTGCATTGCATTTGGTTCAGATCTGTATTGCATTTGGTTCAGATCTGCATTGCATTTGGTTCAGATCTGCATTGCATTTGGTTCAGATCTGCATTGCATTTGGTTCAGATCTGCATTGCGTTTGGTTCAGATCTGCATTGCATTTGGTTCAGATCTGCATTGCAATTGGTTCAGATCTGCATTACTTTGTTTCAGATCTGCATTACTTTGGTTCAGATCTGTATTGCATTTCTTTCAGATCTGCATTGCATTGTTCTGATCTGCATTACTTTTGTTTCAGATCTGCGTTGCATTTGTTGTGATCTGTATTGCTTTTGTTTCAGATCTGCATTGCATTTGTTCTGATCTGTATTGCTTTTGGTTCAGATCTGTATTACATTTGTTTCAGATCTGCATTACTTTTGTTTCAGATCTGCGTTGCCTTTGTTCTGATCTGCATTGCATTTGTTTAGTTCTGTATTGCATTTGTTTCAGATCTGCATTACTTTGGTTCAGATCTGTATTGCATTTGTTCTGATCTGTATTGCATTTGTTTCAGATCTGCATAGCATTTGTTTCAGATCTGCATAGCATTTGTTTCAGATCTGCATAGCATTTGTTTCAGATCTGCATAGCATTTGTTTTAGATCTGCATTACTTTTGTTTCAGATCTGCATTGCATTTGTTCTGATCTGCATTGCATTTGTTCAGTTCTGTATTGCATTTGTTTCAGATCTGCATTACTTTGGTTCAGATCTGTATTGCATTTGTTCTGATCTGTATTGCATTTGTTTCAGATCTGCATAGCATTTGTTTCAGATCTGCATTGCACTTGTTTCAGATCTGCATTACTTTGTTTCAGATCTGCATTACTTTGTTTCAGATCTGCATTGCATTTGTTTCAGATCTGTATTGCATTTGTTTCAGATCTGCATTGCACTTGTTTCAGATCTGTATTGCATTTGGTTCAGTTCTGTATTGCATTTGGTTCAGTTCTGTATTGCATTTGTTTCAGATCTGCATTGCATTTGTTTCAGATCTGCATTGCATTTGTTTCAGATCTGCATTGCATTTGTTTCAGATCTGCATTGCACTTGTTTCAGATCTGCATTGCATTGTTCTTATCTGCATTGCATTGTTCTGATCTGTATTGCTTTTTGTTTCAGATCTGCATTGCATTTGTTCTGATCTGTATTGCTTTTGTTTCAGAGCTGCATTACTTTTGGTTCAGATCTGTATTACTTTTGTTTCAGATCTGCATAGCATTTGTTTCAGATCTGCATAGCATTTGTTTCAGATCTGCATAGCATTTGTTTCAGATCTGCATTACTTTTGTTTCAGATCTGCGTTGCATTTGTTCTGATCTGCATTGCATTTGTTCAGTTCTGTATTGCATTTGTTTCAGATCTGCATTACTTTGGTTCAGATCTGTATTGCATTTGTTCTGATCTGTATTGCATTTGTTTCAGATCTACATTGCATTGGTTTCAGATCTGCATTGGTTTCAGATCTGCATTGCATTTGTTTTGAATTTTGTTTGATTTGTCAAGCCTGCACTTAAACCTCTACTGGCTGTAGAGATTGACAATTTTTCAGGTTGATACACTCTTAGTATTTAGAGTGTAATTTCCCCTGTATGTTTTATCCCCTCTCTATATTCTGGCAAAGGTAAATGTAAAGCAGAGGGTTTCAAGATTCTGGAATCTTAAGCAATGTGGACAATATATTTTTCCAGTATTATAAGTAATTGTTGAATCTGCACAAAGGGCAGTGCTCAGTCGTGTGGCAGATTTATTCAGCATGGAAATTCACTGCCCATATAAATCTATGGGTCTGTGCACAGTGCTGGGTTGTACCTGATTGCATTATTCTAAAAAGCGGCATGCAGATTTGTAAAAAGGCCATGTCTGGTCTCCAGTGCAGTTCACACTCATAATGTTGCATTACTATGCTTGCATTATAAGCTTATCCACTGTGATCCTAGCCTAGAGCTATCATAGCGGTGGGTGTTGTCTTCCACTTAAAGAGGAACTCCCAGTGAAAATTCTTCATTTTGACAATAATTATGTATAAATTTAGTCAGTGTTTGCCCATTTTAAAAGCTGCCCTCTCTTTTATTTACATTCTGACATTTATCAGATGGTGACGTTTTTACGGTTGGCAGGTGATGTAGCTGGAAGTACATGCTGCTTGTTCTGGCAGTTGGAAACAGCTGTAAACCGCTATTTCCCACAATGCAATGAGGTTCACAGACAGGAAACTGCCAGGAAAATAGTCTTCACAGTCTCCTGTGGGAGGGGCTTCACCACAATATTAGACATACAGAGCCCCCTGATGAGGATCCATTTGTGAAAAGGAAAAGATTTCTCATGTAAAAGTGGGTATCAGCTACTGATTGGGATGAAGTTCAATTCTTGGTCATGGTTTCTCTTTAAAGGAGAAACTGTTAGGAAGCTGTTAAAACGGATTCCAAGAATGGCAAGTTGGATAAGACTAAGCTGTCAAACCTGATAAGCATGCAGCGTCTTCTGAAGCGGTGTCTAAATCTAGGAAATGTGCAGTGACCGTATGCCTGATTCTGCAGAACACCTGTGTCAATTTATGCACCGAAAAGGTAGTGAAAGATGAATCCCCTACATAGCTTAAAGATTTGATGGGATGGTTGAGATCAGAGATGTCCTTTGCTATTAAAGATATTGAAGAATCTGCTTTCATACTTTCTAATTCAGATGTTACACCGACATTTACCCCCTCTACTTCTGATGCACCTATTGCTGGTCCTTCTAAATCCTCCTAACAGACCTCCTCAAGAGGTAGAGAGTCGAGGTTGATTCAGATAAATTTGACGTCTAAAGGGAGAGTGGATATCTATTATTGGAAGAGTTACCACAGGGCGAAGTAGACGCATCTGAGGGTAAAGGCGTTAAGTCTCAGAAATTTGCTTTTCCACAGAATTTATGAATGAGTTATTTGAAGCTATGCATAGGGCTATGGGCATTACCAAGGAACAAGAAGACTTCTTCCTATTGATCAAATGTACAAACGTTTATCTAACCTAAGATTGTATCTAAATTCCATAGATCTCAAGAGATCTTTTTACCATCTTTTTGCAGTAATTCATCAAATCAAAAGGAAGAAAGGTTGCACTGTCTAGGTGTTAAGAAGGTGTCTAATTGAATGAATATCTTCAGAGATCCAAGAATTGGAGGAAGTCCAATGCTTTGTTGGTTCTCTTTGCCGGAAAGTCGCCTTCTAAAGAAACCGATTGCAAGATGGATCAGACAAGCTATTGCTTTATCTTACTTGCACCAGGGCAAGCAGTTATCAGGACTAGCGAAAGGTCATTCAACCAGAGCGGTTTCTACTTCCTGGGCAGAGAGAGCAGGGGCTACTATTAATAAATCTGTGAAGCGGCAACCTGGTCAAGCCACAATACCTTTGTTAAGCATTATAGACTTGATTTTAACCTCTAACTCTGACTTATTTTTTGGTAGAAGAGTTTTGCAGGCTGTAATCCCTCCCTAATTATGTCTTGTTTATCATCTCAGGGTTGCTGTCCTGAGACGTCCTGGAAAGACAAACTTACTTGCGGTAAGGTCTTTTCCAGGAGTCGGAAGGACAGCACCCTTACTACCCACCCTGATGTATTGTTAATAAAAATTATTTGAAGCATCATTCTGTGTGGTCTTTTTTATTACTGATGAGGGTAAGGGAATGCTGCCTTATGTAGTGTGCCTGCCTGCCTAATCAATTATGTTAATTCTTTTAACTAGTATCCTGTCCAGTTGGAAATGGAGGGAGACAAGTCTCAGGGTTGCTGTCCTTCCGACTCCTGGAAAAGACCTTACCGCAAGTAAGTTTGTCTTTCTCTGTGATGTACTTTAATGAATGTTTTGCATGCGTAAGTCATATCACATGGCATACGTGGGGCTCATTTATCTCTATAGACAGTGTTAGCTCATATTTACCACCTGGCAGGTTTCTTAATAGATGAAATTGGCAATGACGCTTCAAAGCCTTTTCCGTGTGCCACAAAAGCCTACTTCCAGATGTAAGGTCACAGCACTGACCTCCCATCTGCAATGCTCATTTCCTCCTGGCCAACCAGAATGAAGAGACACTCTTGGTATCAACATTTGTCACATGATTTGTCAGGACATGGTAAGAACAGAAGCTCGGCCATATCATGTCATTTATTTAGATCATGTGTTTTCTAGGCTGCTATGACTAAACCTTATCAGTATAACACCTGTGATTGCTTGTAACACTTGCTCCATCAGGACGCCCAGCGGCGGTCAGGACCCGATCCCTTGGGCAACAATGCAAGGCCGAGGCTGTTCAGATATGTTAGGCCACGTTCACATTACCAAAGCAGATGACCGTTCGTACGAACGCACACCATCTGCGTTTGCATGCATTGCATGGCTGATTCCCATTCACTGTAGTTAATGGGACAGCCATGCGCTTCTGGCAAAAAAAATGCGTGCAGCATGCGTTCGCTGACCGCACTGGTCCGCAACGCATGCAGTGTGAACATCAGTGCAGTCTATGCACTTCTGATGTGCGTTTCTGCCGAAATACAAACGGCAAGGCGTGTAATGTGAACGAGGCCTAACTCGTTTGCAAACAATCAACATGTTCTGCTCTGTGGGAGGGGCAGGGAGAGATGGTGTGGGAGTGATGTCACGCAGCAGGCTGGGGAAGTGGAGGGAACAATGTTCTCGGCCATACTGAACAGTCAGGAGTGATAGCTGAAAAGGGGGGGGGGGGGGGGGCTGCCATACACATGCTGTAAATTCTTGGTAAAGGCTCGTTATCGACTGTCTCAGCCAAGTTTCATCTAGCACAGTGCTGTCCAACTTCACGGGCATGAAGGGACATTTTTTTTTAATTTTTTTATTTTTGTTTTAGACCACATGGTGGAGGGCCGGCTTCAATAAATGGGGGTCCTGCTAGAGCACGCCTGCTAGTCCAACTGATCTATTTGGCTGCAGTAGTGTCTGGATTGCACACCTGAAACATATGGCTAGTCCAGTCAGACTTCAGTCAGAGCACCTGATCTGCATGCTTGTTTTTGAAAAGTATTACAGGCAGAGGATCAGCAGGACTGGCAGGCAATTATGGGAATGCAGGCAAAAGAGTTATTGCTCTGCCAGCTAAAAGTCCCACAGCCTATTATCCCTGTCAGTCTTAATGGGGAGACAATGCGGATTTACACTTTGGGTTGCGGGGCAGTAGGGTTAGCAGGCAGCTGGAGGTTTCAAAGGATCTGTGCATAATTAATTTAAAATATTGTACTTTTTAAATACATACACTGAAAAAGAAAACCTGTCTAAAGTTGGGTTTTAACTGTGTTCTGTGTTGCCGGTCAGTTTGTTACTTTGGTTGTAGATATTTGTACTGCCCGTGGTCATAGTCTACTGAAAATACCAACATGTCTAGAAAAAGGCAACAATTAAATTCTTGTTTAATTTTCAGACGTCATGAACTTTGATTTTATAAAGACCGAAATGATTCACTTTTTGCTTGTCTTCATGAGTAATTATTCAGATACAACTGTTTTGTGTCGCTGAACAGGGTATCGTCCCATAGTTGCCTGGCAGCCCTGCTGATGTAATTGGCTGCAGTAGTGTCTGAATAACACCAGAAACAAGCATGAAGCAAATCTCACCAGATCTGCTTCATGCTTGTTCAGGGTCTATGGCTAGATCTATTAGAGGCAAAGATTCAGCATGATAGCCAGGAAACTAGCATTGATTAAAAGGAAATAAATATGGCAGCCTCCATATCTGTCTTGTATCAGTTGTCCTTTAAGCTCTAAATACCAACATACTAGTAAATGCATGAGCTTACTTAGGCCTAAATGAAAATGTAAAAGAAGAATACATTAGTCAGTCGTCAGGTCAGGTAAAAATATCTATCTAGAGCTTGGGATAGACTAGAATATATTTGCATTGGCACAGTGTTTCTGCACAGCCAATTGGCTGCCCTCCGTCATTTCATGTCAGACTTGCCTCCTGTCTGTGTGAATGTGTCACCACCTGCAGCCTGCCTGCTCCAGCCTCACACCTGAGATCTGTGACGTGTGCCATGCCTCCTCCCTCTCACACGCAGCACCGAACCCTTTCTGGCTGCCAGATAATAAATGGCCAACGCTACCTGTCTGAGTTAAAGAAGACATTTCCACCTTGGCATGTTCAAGTTCCAATGCATAAGCACCTGAAATAAAATCCTGTTACAAACACTTCCTGTCCCTGCATGAATTGGTGAGACCTATATTTCCTGTGCAAGAAGTTGCATTGCGTGCAAATCCCTGCATATTGAGCTCTGCATTTTGATTTAGCTTAGGCTCTCTGTGCTCACTTGCTGAAGCATTAAAAAGTAAAAATCACTCCCAGTAGGACAATTTCTGATATGTAAACTTCTGATATAGTAAACTAGTTTTCTGCTCTGTGGCCTAGTGCACACCGGAGCGTTTCCGCTGCGGTTTGCGATCTGCTTGCGGGTGCGGATCTGCTAGGGTAATGCATTTCAATGGGGTGGTGCACACCAGAGCGGGAGGCGTTTTGCAGAAACGCATACTCCCGGGCTGCAGCAGATTTTGGATTGCGGATGCGTTTCTGCCTCAATGTTAAGTATAGGAAAAACGCAAACCGCTCTGAAAAACGGCACTTCAGAGCGGTTTGCCAGGCGTTTTTTGTTACAGTAGCTGTTCAGTAACAGCTTTACTGTAACAATACATGAAATCTACTACACCAAAAACGCTACACAAAACCGCAAAACGCTAGCTGAAACGCTGCAGAAAAATAAGAAAAAGCGTTTCAAAATCTGCTAGCATTTTGCGGATCTGCTAGCGGTTTTTGGTGTGCACCAGGCCTGTGTGTGTCACACACATCTCTTTACTCCTTTTGTTCTATCCATTTCCTGGTTTTCTTTCAGTAGTTCATCTAGAGGGTTGAACTTTTTATGTGCTGATTTCAGAGTCTATTTCATAAACTAGCAATGTAAAACGATAGCAGATGTTTTATGACGTAGGTACAAAACCCCATAATGTGACAGGCCCTCTCTGGTAGCTTGTGAATAAATCTCTGTTCGGCGTGAAGGTTACATCACCCTTGACAACTAGAGGTGTGTCCACAGCGTGGAGAATTCCCCTGAACACTTGTTAGAGCCGCTGCTCCTATCGTTTGCCAAGTCTGAACAGGTTAGAGCAGCGTGGAATGTGAAAGTATGACAGACCGTCGTGTGCTTTATTGACTTTACATATCAGAAGTCTTAGAAGTCCTAGATATCTGGACAACTTTCTAATAACTGAGCTTTTACAGCTGGGGTTTGCCATTAAATGTATCAGCTGATTTTATGTACACGTAAAATAATTTTAAACGTTTTCCCATTATTTAAGAAGGGCAAAAAATCAGATCCAGGAAATTATAGACCTGTAAGCTTAACATCAGCTGTATGCAAACTATTTGAGGGGTTACTAAGAGATACTATACATGACTCCATAGTAGATAATAATCTTATTTCTCAGCATCAACATGGGTTTACTAAAGACAGGTCCTGTTTGACTAACATGCTCAGCTTTTATGAGGTAGTGAATGCTAATATGGATATTGGGAATGCTGTAGATGTGATATACTTGGACTTTGCAAAGGCCTTCGACACTGTTCCCCACAGAAGTCTGGTGCAAAAGTTGAGGATGCAAGGACTGGGGAAGAGTTTGTGTGCATGGATAGGGAACTGGCTAATGGACAGAAAACAAAGAGTTGTGGTCAATGGATCGTACTCAAAATGGGAGACTGTTAGCAGTGGGGTCCCACAGGGGTCTGTACTGGGTCCAGTGCTCTTCAATTTATTTATTAATGACCTAGTAGATGCAGTAGTGAGCAATGTTGCTATTTTTGCAGATGATACAAAATTGTGCAGAATCATCAACTCTCAGGAAGATAGTGTCATATTGCAACAGGATCTGGATAGAATGG
The DNA here is from genome assembly GCF_040937935.1 of Hyperolius riggenbachi. NCBI lineage: Eukaryota > Metazoa > Chordata > Amphibia > Anura > Hyperoliidae > Hyperolius > Hyperolius riggenbachi. Next base: position 110,196,274 of record NC_090650.1, read on the forward strand.
CTATATGGGCACATACATGGCAGATGAAATTCAATGTTGACAAATGTAAAGTCATGCATTTTGGTCGTACCAATGGTCTAGCACCATACAAAATAAATGGGATACAGTTGGGGACATCAAACTTGGAGAAGGACTTAGGAGTACTCATCGACAACAAGTTAAATAATCGTACTCAATGCCAAGCCGCTGCAGCTGAAGCGAACAAAATTTTGGGATGCATTAAAAGGGAAATAAAAACTCGAGATGCTAGCATAATATTGCCCCTGTTTAACTCTCTAGTAAGGCCACATCTGGAATATGGAATTCAGTTCTGGGCACCACATTACAAAAAAGATATTGCAGTTTTAGAGCAGGTGCAGAGACAAGCAACAAAATTGATACGTGGGATGGAAGGTCTCGCTTACCAAGAAAGGTTAGATAAACTGGGTTTTAGTCTAGAGAAAAGACGCCTTAGAGGAGATCTAATTAACATGTATAAATACATCAGAGGGCAATATAATAGCTTGGCGGATGAGCTTTTTGTCCCTAGGCCTTCTCAAAGGACTCACTAGAGGACATGATCTGCGCATGGAGGAAAAACGTTTTAGCCATTTATTTAGGAAAGGGTTCTTTACAGTAAGAGTGATTAAGATGTGGAATGCATTGCCACAGGAAGTCGTTATGGCAAACTCTATACCTGCATTTAAAGGGGGCTTAGATGCTTTCCTTGCGTTGAAAGACATCCATGGCTACAATTACTAGGTTATGCCTAATGATGTTGATCCAGGGATTTTATCTGATTGCCATCTGGAGTCAGGAAGGAATTTTTCCCTTTTGGGGCTAATTAGACCATGCCTTGTGGGGTTTTTTTTCGCCTTCCTCTGGATCAACAGGGATATGTGAGGGAGCAGGCTGGAGTTGTACTTTGTACTGGTTGAACTCGATGGACGTATGTCTTTTTTTTTAACCAAAATAACTATGTAACTATGTAATTTGTTCATGCACATCTTACTATAAAGTGTAACGTAATGCATTGGATCATAATTACATGTCATTGGTTTTCCTTATGTCATCTAATTGTGTACTGCACATAATCCTATTTTAAGTCTCACCCAGAGATGGCCCTCTCATTTTAAGACTACTAGGATTGCCCACTCGAGGCTGGCAAGGAAAATCAAATCTTGCAATGTGTCCCTCTATGGCACTACAATGAGGACACTCGAAAAGTGTACCTAAATCAAAGTGGAAAAAAAGTTTACTTTTGGCTTCTACCAGTCCCCTGCAGACGTCCTGTGCCCACGCCATCTGTCAGCGATCCTCCGGTCCCCCGCCGCGGCTTAGTTTTGATTTCCAGTGACTGTCCAGTCGATAGGCACTGCACTTGCGGCTACTTGAGGCTACACTTTTGACCGATTTTGGGGCCAAAATTGGTTGAATGTATTGATTGGACATGCTAATAAATTTCGGCCGACATGGTGGATTGGTTGTCTGGCGGTAACTGCATGCAAAATCACAAAGGACTAATGCGACAGAACCCCTGTCCGCAATCCCCCCCAAATGTTCTAGGTGCCACCTGTGCCCATGCATTTAAAATACCTTGTCACAAGGCCCGCTAGCGTCCGATGAGTGTTCGCTATACTTCTGTATTCAGGTCCCATGTGACTACCAGCACATATGGCACGTGATTGACATCACACACCAGCCCCACGTGTTATAATGCCACGTGCTATAATGCAGCCACATGGGGCGTCAATGTGGAAGTACAACTGACACTCTGTGGACATGAGACAGGTAAAGTATTAAAATGCACAGACACCAGGGGACACATATAACATTTGGGGGGCTGGGGATGGCGAGGCGGCGTCACAAGGTCGATTCCTGAAAGATTTCATGCTGAAATCGCTTGGGAATCAGCCTGCAGTGGGCAGCGAACAGAACAGAGAGAAATCTCTCTTGATCGATCTGTCTATACATTGCTAGATGTATGGGCACCTTTTGCTGCAGTTCACACTGATACTGACTGACACTAGACACACTCCCTCTCAGAACAACACAGGAGTTTTTCACTGATCGGTCCTGTGTAAGTTTCTCGCATGCACACCCGTGGGGATGCGAGACTCACGACTGTGTACTTTGCAGGGCTGCACGCTGGATCGTGTTCGCGATACTTGCGGAGATGTGGGATTGGTGGTAGGGGACAAAAGTACCCTGAGCCAATCTGTGCTTGAGGGGCAAGAATGATCACTGTTTTTGTTCAAAAACGGTGATCATTCTCAGATGTATCAGCAATCGTGCTGCAGCGCTCCTTCCCGCTCGCGACTCTGATCGTTAGATTCATCTTCTCTCTAGGTTCCTATGAATGCCTGCATCTAACAAGATGCCTGCATCACTTCTGAAGTAACACAGCCACATATTACTTCCTGTTTGCGTACTTCTAGTACGCTAATAGGAAATAATGCGTGAAGACATCGTCTGGCCAAATTGTAAAATTACACCTACATACATTAGGGACTAAAAATGTTTAATATGTATGTCAAGGGTGTATATTAATAAATTATGTGCTTGCAATTAGTGATGGATGTAAAACTGAAAAAATGAACCTTTATTTTCAAATAAAATATTGTCACCATACATTATACTAGGGATATAATTTAAATGTTGCAATTACCAGGACAAATGGTTAAATAAAATGTATGGCTTCTATCCACAGTAGAACAAAATAGTTTTAAAACTATAATGGCTGAAAACTGAGAGAGAATGCATTTTTTTTAAATGTTTCTCTTATTATTCCCATTAAAATGCATTTAGAATAAAATAATTGTTAGCATAATGTACCACCCAAAGAAAGCCTAATTGGTAGCAGAAAAAACAAGGTATAGATCATTTTGGTGTGATAAGTAGTAATAAAGTTATTGGAGAATTAAAGGGAGAAGCGCTGAAATGTAAACATTTCACTCGTCCATAAGGTGAAAACAACCCGTGGGCTGAAGTGGTTAAATTATTGCGGGAACAAAACAAAAAGGAGTTAAACTGTTATGGTGGGGCAATTTTTTTTAGGTCGGGAGCTGAGCGTATGTGAGGGGGAGCTAATCTGCTGGTAATTTGGTAATTCGGATGTAATCATGAAGTCTCTTATGGTGACAAAATAAAGATCTGCAGCTGAGAGCCTACAGTACACAGGTCTGAGAAACATTTGTGCCTGCCCTGGAGTTTAAAAAGACCAACTTAAACCAGAATAATGTGAGAATAAATGTTGTCATTGAAATACACATTCCTATTACAGGCACGTTAGGAATGAGCTCCGAAATGACTTGTGTGGAGGAATCTTAAAGAAAATCAGTCCTGCAGCTTCATACCGGTCTGTTGAAAGCTGCTCCTGTGCGACTCACAGGCCTATTGCTAGTTTCCGAGTATCTGACAGCGATACTGTGCAGGTATTCAGCCTACCAGCCTGTTAAATGTCAAGTATTGTTCTGTGCTTGTATGTAAACTTCATTTACTTCTAATTATCACTGTTATGTCACTCTAGAATAGGGAAGGCTGAACTTCACTTCCTTCTGATATAATTTTACAGAATCATTGTGGGGGTATGTTCTGTTCATGTAAAATTATAGGCATTGTTTTAATAGGATTATTAATGTGAACACACAGCTCATTTATTGTCCCAGTTAATGTGTGAGTGGGGGCAGCATTGTCTCACTCTGGCCTATTGAATAGTATTACTGTTACAGCAAGTCAGATCCGCCTACACCAGTCAGTGTAACTCCTTGGCTGCTGGATAAGACTGTCACTTTCTGTGGCTCCAAGAAATATCAGTCTACCCATTACTGATATCAGTCTCATGTCAACCAAATAGAAATGTTTCAGAATATGCGTTTTACCTTAACAGTAGCCACCTCCTTAAAGCAGCAGGGACAGCCATACTATCCCAGGAAAAAAAAGTGTATAAAAGTAGATAATTACTTGCTCTACTTGCATAACATATGTATTGTACTGTCCACGGTTTGATTTCAGTGAATTGTATATAGTAAATAAAGAGAACTGTTCCAGGCATTATTCCATCTTTACTGCCTCTGACTGAAGTCAATCCTTATGTTATTTCCTCTTATTTTTTTTTCTCTCTTAGAAACTGCACTGTCATATCTAGCTTGCTTTGTAAACCCATGTAAACGCAGCATAAACCTTATTTCAGCAGCTTCTGCAGAGGAGTGAGGTGTATTTCCCTTCTAAGTCCAAGATGAATTGGGGAAAGATCATTAGTTGGCGGTGATCCCCAATCCATCTGGCCGTGGGTACTTAGCTTAAGATTGACTTCAAGAAATCTGCTGCAAATAAAAGCTTTGATCCATATTAATGTGAAACTCCACTGTTGCTGACAAAAAGTAGATCATTCCACTTCAGATATGTTAATTACAGGGATTAATGCCAAGCCATATTTCAGGTTGTTTACATGTAAGCATGTAAAACATGTGCAGGTAAAACAGTTATTTAATTTACCATAAGGGGAGTGCCCAGGTTTGCTGCTAGTCAGTGGATTAGTCCAGGTGTGGGAAATCAGTAACAAGCTCTTATCTGCACCAAGATGGGATGTCTTCCCGCTAAGTGGCAGTCGAGAGATTTAAAAACATAATCTATGTTTGTAATTTGGTATTACATCAACACTTTTCTAAGAATTTTTATCCTATTATACTTAAAATATTTTCTCTTTTTTGTTAACAGATTTCCAGAAGGACACCTTGTGAGCTCCCTAAACTTCTCTTTTCGGACTGTTCTATACAGACAGATTTAGTAGACTTGTCTGTCTGAAATTAAATATGGCTAATCGAGGAGGAGCCACCAGGCCCAATGGACCAAACGCTGGAAATAAAATCTGTCAGTTCAAGCTTGTCCTTCTAGGAGAATCTGCAGTTGGCAAATCCAGCCTAGTGTTGCGCTTCGTAAAAGGACAGTTTCACGAATTCCAGGAAAGCACAATTGGAGGTTAGAACTACTTTTGATTTTGTTATGTTTGGGGTAATTATATCATGTGTAAAGATGGAATGTTCTTTATCCTGACTTATATAAAGGAAAGTGTTTCCTGATGCAGTGTCTACCTTGTCTTTCCCCATCAATGCTTCATGTTTTTGTGGATATCCTAAAGTGCTTTTCCAATCACAGCAACGACACTGTGGAGCTTTGACTTTAGACAGGCTGAAATCAGATTATTAAACCTTTTATAAAGCCTGCTGTTAGATGTGTTTTTAAATTAGATTCCACAATTGTTATCTCCTGTTCTTTGTTCTTTACAGAACATTACAGCTTCGATAGTTGAGATTAGGAGTTCTACATTATCTGTTCCCATCCACTCTACATTGTAGCTTAAAGTATACTCGAGCTAAAGAAATCTGTTTATATGGAGTCTACTGCAATATGTTGGTGTGAGTGCCGAGGCTTACCACGCCTCCTGATCACCAGGGCTGTGGAGTCGGAGTTGAGGAGTCGGGGCCATTTTGGGGAGTCAGAGTTGGGGTCGGTGGTTTCATAAACTGAGAAGTCGGAAGATTTTTGTACCGACTCCACAGCCCTGCTGATCACTCCTGTGCCGTACCGGTCTGCTGCAAAAGGCCCCCATTAGCGGCCGTGACTTGCCCAAGTTGCTGACCTTAAACCCTGACGTTCTAGACTGTGCATGCGCAGTATTTCCAATCCGAGTCATTTGTGACCGTGCCTCCCTAGCTTCTGCATTCCCGGTGCATGCCCTTGTCTACACTGCGGTACAAGGGAAGTGGAGCGAACATACTTTACATGCGCAGCCAGCTATGTCCAAGTTAAAGGTCAGTGAATTGGCCAAGTCGCAGCTACTAAGAGGGCCTTTTGCAGCAGAAGGGAGTGGCATGGGAGTGATCAGGAGTGGTGGTAAGCCTCAGCACTCAAGCCCACATATTACAGTAGCCTCCACTTTAAGACTTCTTCAGCTCGGGTATCCTTTAAGTGAAGGGACCAGCTTGAGCTAGTATTACCACCTCTTACGCACCCTAAAAGGCCTCATAAATGGATGCAGTCCACAACAAGGAGGTAGATAATTAAAGACACACATAATCATCTGATCTGAAGGAGTTGAAGAAACAGACAAGTATTTTGGGGTCCACAAAAGGTACTTGGGCATCATTTAATTTCTGCAGAACTGTGTGTAACATGTACAGGTGGTGGATAAGGAAATGTGTACCTATGCTTTATAGTGCATCTCTGGTCTATGAATTAGGAAAATTGTGTTTTCTATGTTACCAGGCTGAAGTCCAGTAGTCTCTTGTTATCAGTAGAAATAGTTTTCAGTCTAGTGTGTTCTAAAATGACTTTCAAACTGCTGTACAAGTGTTTTGTCCTGCTTGACACCAATTTTTTCTCGTTCCTTTTGAAAAGATCAGGGAAGTATGCATTTTTAGCTTTTCCACCGAGCGTTATCTATAGTCTGAACAACTCTCTCTGCCTTCTACCTGCTTTCCGTTTGGCCTACTTCTTTTACTGTGATGTGTTTAGTTTTCATCCAGTACACCTCAAATCTGCTACTTCCTGCTCTCCGCCATTAACAGCACAGCGGTCATGAGCATCGTAATGGAGAAGATGATGCAAAAAATCAGAAGTGCAAGGGTAGAAGACGACTCGGAGCAGAAAATTAGGTGCTAGTCTAGTTTAGGGGACCCAGCAGGAAAATTCATAGGGAACAGTTCTCCAGTCACAGCACTCTACAGCACGAAGCGATGTGATTGGCTGAATAGTGTGGGCATAGTTTACTGAAACCTATCTGAAACTTAGCAGTTCGAGAGATTGCTGTTCATCCAATCAAATGAGCTTTCCTGCTGGGTACCCAAAAATAGACTATTTGACCTGAGCTCAACCACAATTACAGATTAATTCCTTTTATTATGCAGTTTACAGAATGTAGACAAGCATGACGTTTTGGGTGGGAGACCTTTCTCAAGTGAGGCACTTGAGAAAAGGCTCCTGCCCAAAACATAATGCTCATCTGCATAATGTACACTGCATAATTAAAGGAATTACTGTATATACTCACATATAAGCCTAATTTTTCAGCACAAAACATGAGATGAAAAGTTACCCCCTCGGCATATATGCGAGTCAGTGGAGCAGAACGGATAATGAAGCAGGTTTTGTTACTGGCAGAAGAGCGTAAGGATCGTGCACTAGTGATCCTGCTCTTGCCAGCTGGATTCTTGCCGTGTCTGTGCACCCATCCCCTGCAACATGGTGTGCAGAGTGCGCTGCTCAAGACTTCTTGTGGAGCGGAGCGTGTAAGCAATGTGTCAGAGGTGCAATGATTGGGGATTCTTCCTGTGTGGCAGTCTCATATCTATGACCCCATCTAGTGGCGTCTTGAGACACAGCTGTATCATCCTTGGGGCACATCTGGCAATGGGGAGGGGGCTGTCTTGTACTGGGGGCACATCTGGCTACTGTGGAGTGGGCTATACTGGGAAGGGGGCTTATATGCGAGTCAATCACTTTTTCCTGGTTTCTGAGGGTAAAGTGGGTACCTCGGCAGCTTCTACGCGGGTCGGCTTATATGCGAGTATATAATCCGTAATTGTGGTTGAGCTCAGGTCATATCTGCTCTCTAGGCACTAGATTGTCCCCGACTTACGAACGCCTGACTTACGAACAACCCGCTGATATGAACGGCATGGATTCTGTGCTTCCATGGGAACAAGTCAAATTTTTTTTTTCCAAATTGGACTTTTTTTTTCAAATTGATATAAAAAACAAATCAAACAAAAAATGGCTTTTAAACTTGTATAAACAGGTACAAATGGCAGAGGTGACACAGAGGGGGACACTGGAGACACAAGGGGGCATAGAGGAGGTACAGGGGACAGAGATGGCACAATGTTCCGACTTAAGAACAGATTCAGATTAAGAACAAACCTACAGTCCCTATCTCGTTCGTTAACCGGGGACTATCTGTACTCTGTAAAAAGTGCTGTGGAAGAAGTCACTGCTATAAAAATACTAAATAATAATCTTTTAAATGATTTTTCCTTGGTTTATAAAATGAAAGGCTGTTAGGCATTTGGTAAAACTGGGTGAGCAAGGGTAGGAGTGGCAGGGATTGATAGTAGCATAGGGTTTGACTTCATGTAGCAATACAATGCCAGCAGTTCACTCAATTCAAAATGCTGAAATCTGACTGGACAAGGTGGTAGAATGGATCACTAACTGAATGTTTGTTTTGTTTTATTGCTAGATCAGGTCCATATGTAGCTAACATAATGTGATCTATGGTGGTGATGGTTGAATTGTGCTTTATCCATCCATAAACATTCTAATGTGTGTGCACAACTAAAGTATTGTTTCTACCACCACTTTTAGGATATTGAAAATGTGGCAACTTTATTTTCCAGCTGTTTATGACTATAAAAGAGTAGCTAGTGAAAGAGCTGAAGATCAAATGAATGAAAAGCTGAGATGTTTAAAAGCTGTTAGAGAGCTTTAACAAAGCACTTTTCACACAAAGCAGGGCTAGGCAAACCTACTGCGATCGGCTTCTAAAATTGAGAATATCAAGCTGACCTTGTTTTTATTAGAAACCGCATTGCCTTAGAAACTAAAAAGTCAGATAAAACAAAGGGAAACTGAATAAAACTTTTTTTTTTTAAACGGTCACCGCTAGCATGAGCTGCTGCCTTGACTGAGTGGGAACATGCTGGAGATGCCTATAGAGCTAGCGGGATCCTATGTCGAACCGGTTTTCCAGTTCTGTTACTGCTCCTTAGTTGGCCATGATCATAGTCTGGCGCTCAAAAGTCTTTGATTACTTTAATTTTATTTGAAAAAATTACCATTTTAGTTTTGCAGCCAACCAAGACTGCAAAACTGACAGAAAACTCAAATTGCACTTTTTTTTTTTCAACCATGGTTGGAGTGCTATGTTTGGGGTATAGGCTGTCTATGTACTTGTAACTTGCTGCATAATTAATCAGCTGCAAGGTGCAGGAGCCTTAGTTAACAACTTTCAACACATTTACTATAGAACCCATTGATAGGCAGCAAACATTGACACTTCTGTGTGACAAATTGTGTTAAACTATGCAGTGGTTTAGTTTTATATGCACATAAAACAGGACTGGACAAATGTCAGTCAAGTAGCCAATTTTCTGTAACAGTGAAGCTGGTACCTAGTTAGTTTCTCTGATTGTCAGTATTCTCCCAAAGCCTTACTAGGCGAGCGCTTCGCCCAGCTAATTATGGTGAGCGCCCGGCTGTTATTTGCGCTCCTCCTCACTCTCCTCCTATTTGAACTAGCCGACAATGCTGCACACCTGAATCATGTCATTCAGGCAGCATTCTCTAAGGAGAGCAGCGCTGAAAAGTGGTACAGCCGACAATCTTTCTCACACTCTCTGCTGTGTGCGCTGTTACACCGGGATCCACCACCTCCGCTCCAAGTTGCGAGCGAGCAGGGGGGGTTGAAACTCCCCTTCAATCACTGATTCCTGTGTCGCGTCTCCATGGTTACAGGACGTCACATGAGGTGACTGTGTGACGTGCCAGCGTATTGCACGCTAGCTGGCACGTCCTGACGTCACACCATGTGACGTCCTGTTGCCATGGCGACACGGGAAGTGGTGATTGAAGGTGGGTTTCAAATCCCCCCACTGCCCACTTGCAACTCTGCAAGGGGGGGGGGGGGGGTTGAAATGTAAAGAATGCAGCCCGGGCGGCGTAAAGATTGCCCAGCCCTGGTGTAGAGTGTGTTTAGTGTCCCCTGTCAGAGGACTTGGGGGCCCTTGACAATTGCTCAGGTTGCGCTTATGGAAGCGATGTGCCTGTATTTCCCTGTCCCGCTACACTTCACACACGCACCGCTCTGTCGTCCCTCCAATTTCGGTATGAAATTTATTAAAAATCCATTGAATCACAGTGTTGCGCTGTTTAATGCAGTGCAACGCTATGAGCCGTCAATCTGCCGCCACTCCCAGCCCGATGCCAAATGACTGATTCTATAGATTTTTAACGGAATTCAATCGAACAGGCCACCGGCGGTATCAACTCTAGCACATTCCCTCAGAGTGATCAAATCTACCGCATATAGACAGGAATAATTGCTAAGTGTTTGGCCACCTTTAATGTGCACCACCTGACCTTTTACCTGTGTTTCAGGGTGGAAGCTGAGAGAGGGAATTAGCATAATGCAGAAGTCTGGGAGTGGATCTTCAGTCCATCTCATGTGTCTCATAATGTGGAAAGCTGTCCACAAATCATGTGACCACTGTTTCAGGAATATAAAATATGCTTTCACCTCAGCTTCCACAAATATAAACCATTTATCTTGGATGTAAGGAGCAGAGCAGATGTGCATATAGTTTGGAAACTGCACATACTGGTTGAATAATGAATTCTGACAGCTCTCAGAGGTGAACTCAGGCTTTTGATTTGTGTGTTTATAAATATACATACTCACCTTATGCCTGTACATTTCCATTAACATACTATCTCTGTCTCCACAGTAACTGTAAAACTGTTCTGCATGACCGATTAATTACGTAGTATTTAAAAATCTGGGCTCAGAATCCTGTGGATAATATGTATCTGAGAGTAGTAATTGCCACTGTTGCCTTTGGTCTGCTCTATTGCAGCTGATACTTTAATGAAACCTAGTTCATGGGAATCTGTCATAGAAAATTGCCTGTTTTATATCTCTTGACATAAGCCTCGTACATCTCAGTGTTGTAGAAAGTGAAAGAGAATAAAATAAGAGAAACCCGCTGAAAGCCTTTGTCTAAAATGAAATGCATACTTTGGTTTTTTTTGTGCCACTTGTCCTCCCCACACCCATGTATACACGCACAGCAATACAATTAAAAACAGAACAGAATTGCTTTCACTGTACTTAGTGTAAAGGTGCCCGTATGCCGACCGTCCGATTTGATAATTATGATATAATCGGATAAAAATCTGTGCTGCCAAGTGCCTGCCCGATAGACTATGTGACCAATATCGAGCTGAGCATGTCCATTGGTCATCCTGCAAGATGTCTGGCTGTCGTGGTCGATTGGATGCATGGTGGTAAGGGCGAGCGATATCGGGACAAGCAATGAAACCCCCTAGGGTCCAATGTGATCCCACCCCAAACCTCTCCTGCCCCCCTTGCCCAGTGCAGTATACATTACCTGTCCTTGTCCACTGCTGGCTCCGGGCTCTGTCCTCCGTTCGTACATGCAACCCACGTGGTTGCCGACGTATACGTGATGTCACACACGCCCATGTTACTCCGGCAACCACGTGGGGAGCGTGTATGGATGGAGCCAGCAGCGGACACGGACAGGTAATGTATACTGCACTGGGCACCGAGGGGGGGGGGCACAATGGACATAAGTAGAGATGTAGGCGAACAGCTCGCGAGCTGCTCACCGCGAACAGCGGGCCCTGTACTACTTCCGGGTTGCAATGTCCCTGTGTAGTACATCTGCACGTGTCCTTTAGTACGCATGCCCTGGCCCGGCGGTGCACGTCGTTGCAACCAGGGACGCGCACCGCCGGGCCAGGGCATGCGTACTAAAGGACGTGCGCAGACACGGGCAAGCGTACTACTCCGGGACATTGTGACCCTGAAGTAGTACACGGCCAAAATACCCATAGAGATTCGCTGACGAGCTGTTTGCTAGCAACTCTACACATGGGGGGGGACAGCGGCGAGGCGGCGGATGCCGTGTCACAAGGCCGATTCCAGATAGATTTCAGCATGAAATTGATCGGGAATCTGCTTGTGGTGTATAAGCAGCCAACAGATCTCTCTCTGATTAGAGAGATTTGTCTCTTGATTAAATCTGCCTTTAATCTCTAGATGTGTGGCTACCTTAAAATCTGTTAATGTTCAATCTCTATCATTCATTATCATTTTTCAGCCTGTGGAAAATAACTGAGCACTATACTCCCTTTCCCTATAATGTATCCATTGAAGATACTATACAACATACAACACCTTTTCTGCCTTTGATGTACAGAGTCCATCATCCTTCCTGTGTACATGTATTTTTGGGTGGCACTCTGTAGGAGGAGCTAACATCAGAAAAGCCCCTGCTAAGGGCCTGATCTATGCACATAGTTGTGCCTACATTTGAAGCTTAGAGCGTGATGTATTAAAGCAGAATGGAACTTTTGCACAATGCACAATGAAAAGTCTTTATTCCACATATAGTCGCTGAAGAAAATCACAGCTCAGTGTTCTGTTTGTTTACCCATATCAAAGTGTCTAATTAGTTCTCATCAGCAACTGTGGATCGACTTTGGGAACACACTGTGACACTCCCCTCATAAAGTAAACACTATGGCTTATCCCTTTCAGTGCTCCCTGCAAAGTGAAACCAAGTTGTAAACTTTAGATCTTTTAGGTTTTCCATAAATTGTAATGAAGACTTTTTTTGGGGGGGGGGGAGCTAGGGTGTCTATAAAGGTTATCGTGCTGTGGCGAATCTATATTTTTGGAGCAGTGAGTTAATTCAGAGTTTAGTTTAACTTTAAGTCATGCCATACTTCCTGTATAGGCAGAGCAACTAGAAGAGACAGGTGCCTGGCCTCAGGGCACGCCTGCATAGCTGGAGGGGGCAGGTATTGTATACCGTATTTTATGGATACATTATAGGAGCGCTGGTACCCACCCAATTATATTAATTTTGAAGCTGCAATAAAACTTTAAAGAGGGCTAAGTGGGGAAGTTTTAAAGGATACCCAAGGTGACATGATGAGATAGACATGTGTATGTACAGTAATTATGACATAAGCGCACTACAACTTTAAAAGAAAGGCTTTGCACATCAATCACACAGTCCTCTGCTCTAACATCAACACCAGTGATGTAGGCACTAAAAGTCCTCGAGTGTCTTTAAGCTATAGATGTGGGCAACCTTAGCTGCGAAAGCTTTAGTGTGTACACCTCCACCAATACCCTTAAGGCTGGGCACTCACCCTTATCCTTAAATCCCTGCCAGATGGGTCTAATTGCGCTTGTGGGATACTCTCAGGTGATCCACAGCCTCTAACAATCCACGGCTTGCTATGTCTTGCAAAGTCTTCACAAAGCATACACCTCAGAATAAAAGCACAAGGCTCCCATAGTGTAAAACCATCAATGATTTAATAAAATATTAAAAATGCACACTTACATGTCCATAACTTTACATACAGGCACAGAGTTTTTTTAATGGGCTCTCCCCCATAAGGTGGCCACCAGGCTGGGCTAGTTGTCAACTTCAATGTCTCATACCGGCAGCGCCTCGGCGTCCGTCCACCTCGCTCACACACTTCCTCATTGGTAGGCCCGCCAAGGACTTTTAGTGCCTACATCGCTGGTGTTGATGTTAGAGCAGAGGACTGTGTGATTGATGTGCAAAGCCTTTCTTTTAAAGTTATAGCGTGCTTATGGCATAATTGTGGTATAGAATCTTTTGTCTATTATAAACGCGCACCACCTTGAGAAACTACCAGCACAGTGTATATTGGAAATGTGTATGTACAGTACCTAGCACAAGAGTAACTATGATGTGTTCCTTTTTTTTTTCTTACTCTGCCTGAAAGAGTTAAACATCAGGTATGTAATTGATAGTCAAAAAACTAAACCTTAATGTACATGCAAGCATATGCAACCCAGGTGGGCACAAGCACTGGTCAAAAAACCAACCAAGAAAAACACACTACCAGTATATGCTGTTCAACCCACCTGTTATTTATTATTGAAGTAAATTGTATTTATTTAAAAAAGGTTGCAATAACCTATTATTAGGCAATAAATGTTACACATATTTATATGCACATGGGTTATCCCTAAAGGGGCAAATGACCTACTATTGTCTCAGCTGTAAATATTCGTATACGTCCTGAGAAAGTCCCTGGGCGGGGCGAAACGTGTCGACGTAGCCCTGCGTCAAATGCTGTGGTGCGCTCCTGCCGCCCCCTCTGCCCTCCCGCCGGATCGTAGCACGGTGCCCTGTGCAATGGTGCACACTACAGCCATAGGATTGCCGTTGTGGTGAAAGCAAGGAGGCCCCGAGTCCTGTTCAAACAGTTGAGCACTCCCGCAGCAAGCGTAAACAAGAAGTCTGTGGTCAGTTGGGCCGTACGGCAGTCCATGATGGCGGCATCTGTCGGAACGACGGAGGAGATGCAGTGTTCTCTCCCAAAAAATTTTCCAGCCGGGTGGCATGAAAAAGTAGCCGGGTGGGGCGAGATGAGAGAATGCAGGGCCTGTGCTTCTGTGAGCAACTCTGCTTACAGCATAGGAGGAGGTGAGCCGATGACAGCCGGGTGGTCATCAAAACTAGCCGGGTGGAGCACCCAGCTAAAAGAGCCTGGGGAGAACACTGGAGATGGTAACTATGATAATGGGCAATAGTTTCTGCTTAAAATACAATTTACTTCAATAATAACACATGTAATTGACCGTTCCTGACTGAGTCAGAATACAGTGTGACCCTCGCTGATAAGAAATTCTAACTATAAAACACTTTCCTAGCAGAAAATGGCTTCTGAGAGAAGAGATAAAAAGGTTAATAGTTCATAACTTTTAGCTCTGGCATACTTCAGTGACTGTGTCATTGAGCAAAAACAATAAAACAGTAAAAGCTTAAAAAGTAGTTTTAAAAATAAAATAAGACTGTAATATCTTAAAAAGTCAATTTTAGGAGAAAGAAGATAGATGCAATTGTATCTATTTCATTAGTTTTATTTTCACCATGGGTGTCCGTTAAATTAAAATATGTTCTCCACCCTAAATACTGATGCAGTTTTACATACGAGTCTGATTTTTGATGCATTTAAAGGACTTACGAGGTAAAAAATGGAAATAAAGATCAATACCTGTGTGTATTGTTGTTCTATGGAGGACGCTATCTGCGCCCTCCCTTCCATTCTGCGCAGTTCCTGTAACTGTATTCAGACCCAAGTCGCATCCTGACCCCAAACCACGGGGTCATGCTGGCTTTCCCCGCATAAAATGGCTGCCAGGATTGCCGCGGCTGTGCAGTCCGCATAGACGTGAGTGCAGATGTGCAGCTTTAGTGCCTCCTCCAGCCGCGTACTCGCTCCCACGTCTGTGAGATGTCACACGGCTGGAGGAGGCACTAAAGCTGCACTTCTGCACTCGCGTCTATGCGGACTGCACAGCCGCGGCAATCCTGGCAGCCATCTTATGCGGAGAAAACTAGCACAACCCCTGGTTTGGGGTTGGGATGAGACCTGGGGCTGAATACAGTTACAGAAACTGCGTGGAAGGGAGGGCGCGAGTGGCGTCCTGCATAAAACAATACACACAGGTATTGATCTTAATTTCTGTTTTTCACCTCGAAAGTTCTTTAAAGTCCTGCAAGCTGCGTTTTTTTCTGTTTTTCTTTTTGTATTGTTAGCATCCAGTGAAAATCAGAATCGTATTGCAATTTGTAGTGTAAAAGAAGCCTGAATGCTAAGATCTCATCTTCTAGCCTTACAAGGTGGGCAAGAGCAGAAAGCGGCAGCACGTTGCCATAGAGACGCTAGCTGCTACTGGTTTTATCTGTGTGCATATGGGCAATCGTGGCATGATCAGGGCTCAGGTCGGGGTGCCATGGGGTATTTTTCCACATTTCCTACTCTAGAGATGGCTGTGCCAATATCGTCTTGAACAGTGAAAAAACTATTAAATTACTGACATTATTTTTAGAAACCTCTGCAGTGGCCAGATGGAGATTATTATTATTATTATTATTATTATTTATTGTATTTATAAAGCGCCAACATATTACGCAGCGCTGGACAATAAATATATACAATGATACAAGGATGACATACATAGGGTTATACACATAGAACAAAGTTATACATACAATTTGTACAAAATACATGATCATGCAATATGGGCTGGTTAGGTAGGCCCAGTAATACAAGTACAGGCTGTCATAGGACAGGAGCACATGATCCTGTAGATTACACTAGGGAGTGGAGGACCCTGCCAGAGGCTTACAATCTAAAGGGAGGGGTGGAAACACTAGGGGGGGCTGTTAAATATTCCTTAGAGAGTTACTGTGTGGTAGGAGGTGGGTAGGCCATCATAAAGAGGTGGGTACAAACTGCTTACATGGTTACTTTAATTTGTCATCTTACCTTCTGTCTTTACTGGATTCCTGTTTGCACAGCTTCTAAATGGATCACGGTAGAGCAGTGCACTGCTAGATTCACCTTTGATTGTTTTCTTTTGCTTTATCTGCTGTACCTATTATTAACATCTGAACATGTTTATGGTTCTGGTTGAATAATGTTTGTGTTTTGTATATATGTTTTTTTTTTATTTTGTACCTTTTACAATATAGGTTTGGTAATAGCAATAACCTCCTTTTTTTTTTTTTAATTTTTTAAAAAAATAATTTTATTTTGCTTTTTCTATTGGATAGCGGCATTTCTTACTCAGACCGTTTGCCTTGATGACACAACAGTAAAGTTTGAGATCTGGGACACAGCTGGTCAAGAACGGTATCACAGCCTAGCTCCAATGTACTACAGAGGTGCACAAGCTGCAATAGTTGTATATGACATCACAAATGAGGTACTTTTTATTCTTTTTTTTTTTTTTTTTTTTTTTTCTTCCTTCAAACTGTTTTTTGTTTGTAAATACCTGGCCCAAATGATTAGAGCTTTAGTACAACTTGCTTCTTAGCAGAAAGGAAGGATGAGCAAAACTGGCAAATTGTGCCGAGGTAGATAGTTGAGTAGGTTTCCTACTATGGTTATGTGCTTTATGGTGTTCAGCTGGTATTGGTGATTTGGTAGGAGCTAAATCTATGTTGATGTGGGTCATTGTCTATAGCAGTGAAATGTAGGGTGATCTGCCTGGGGACTGAAGGCCCTTTCCATGATTATGATGTGAGCATCTTCCAGGTTCGGCTGTATCTAAGCCAGAGTTAGTGAGAAAAATTAGCAATCTAGGCCAGTGGCTAGAGTTGGTGAAGTTTGGTTTAGGATGGGATTGATGGTGGGGACGTAGGTGATCTTCCAGTATTGGGTTATTAAGATCCAAGCAGCATTGACTATATGTTTAGTAAAGCTGCCCATACACTAGACTATTTTACCGGTTGATACACTGCAGATTCGATCAATGTGACTGAATCTGCTAGAAATTGCTAACGCAAATATTGCTCGATTGATATCGGTCTGAAATCGAATTTTGATTAATCGCGCATAGCAAATGGCGTTCGATTTGGCGCCGCAAATTGTTGGCAGTACTCACCTATCTTGGTGGCACTCATACTCCTGTGTCTGGTGGTTTACTTCATGTGGCGGGTCTCCTCCTCCCTTTGTTCTCTTCTCTTCCTGCTTCCCGGTCATGTGACACAAGCTTCAAACTCCAAATTTCTGGCAGCGTACATGCCGGACCTCTAGTGTTTGATCTTTAGCTTGTGTCACATGACCAGGAAGAGAAGAGGACACCCGGAGGAGGAAACCCGTGGCATAAAGTAAACCAGCGGACATGTGACAGGTGAGAGCTCTGTTTCTAGGGGGAGCACAGATGGTGGAGGCCTAGGCAACCAGGCAGGTGACGGATAACCAGATTTTTAATGGATTTCTTGCTGCAATCAATTGAAAATATGTGTACAGTATGCGGGCAACCAATGTTGTGGCCATTTATAGATGTATACCCACCTTGAGGGATTTCTTGTATTTTTTTCCAAGTCTTTTGGGAGTATTCTGAAATGGGTAATATGTTAGGTCTTTAGAGACTTCTATGATGCTGAATTGTGAGGTAAATTCCTTCACAGATGTTCAAAAGGCAATCTTGACTGGGCAACTTCTGAAAATGTGGAGGAAAGTGCCTTGTTCATTGCATTTCCGGTGTCTGAGATCAGAGACTGAGAACCTTTTATTGAGCTCTGGAGTATACAATAGCACTTGTAAAGTGCTTTTCTCCCATAGGACTCAAAGCGCATAGAATTGTCTCAGATCAATATATACGGTAGTTGCTGAGTAGACTGTGTTACAAAGGAAATAGTCAAATGTTTGTAAAAGTCAGACTAAACAGGTGGCTTTTCAGTTTAAGGGATTGAGATATTCTGGTTGGAATTGGCAAGGAGTTCAAAGTGTTCAAGGAGTTCAAAGGGCAGCCAGGGCCCAAATGGTGTTAATATTTGAATGTTAATAGGCCAATATTGAAAAATATTCATTCTGTGGATAGCCAGTAGAGTAAGCTAAGGATCAGTGTTAGGTGGTTGGCTTAAAAGCCTTGTGGTGGCATTCTGTACTATTTGCAGACTGTGCAGACTTTTATTTGAAACCACTGTTGTGAAAGGAATTTATAGCCCGACTCCTGAAGCCTAGAGGACTTAGAGCAGACATGGGCAGGGGCACATCTGGCTATTTAGACCAGGGAGGGGCTACCTATTACTGGATGCACTCCACCCATTTGCTTTTGGTCTGGCTCCTCTGTCAAATTCAAGAACCTCTTGTGACTCGTGGGTCAAAAAGTTTGCCCACCCTGGACATAGAGGCTGTATAACCCTGTTTACATTTTTTGCCGTTTGGTGTCCATGAAGAAATAACCCAAATCTGATTCCCAATCTGTGTGAATGGGGAGTAAAGTGTTGGGTTCCAAATTTTTTTTTTTTTAAAAGCAGGAGTTTTCTGGTTCCCTGTACAGTTACATCTGTGCCCATGCTTTGTCCTCTGAACACAGTTTTGTTAAGCTTTCTGCGGTCAAAAATACTCAAGTCCTGCACCTGACACGCATATGCAGCTAGTAACCATCACAAAGGTGTTATAGTAGGTGGCAGAGTCCTGCATTGAAGCACTAAGAGGACCCAGGTTTATATCTCAGCAAGGACACTACCTACAGGGAGTTTGTATAGCTTCCTCATGTTTGTATGAGTTTCCTTTGGACGCTGGGTTCACCCCCCATCCCTAAAATACTAAAAGGGAGCCTGAAGTTAGAGACATATGGAAGATGACCTATTTCCCTTTAAACAATGCACGTTTCCTGGCTGTCCTCCTAAACCTCTGTCTCTAATGCTGGGAATGCACGTTGTTTTTTGCGAAGAATTGTTCCGATAGATGCCTTCAATGATAAAATTCCGACATGTCCGATGTTCCGCTCTATTTCTCATAGAAGTGAATGTAAAAAAGATAGGAAAAACGAGTGAACGATAAGAGAATCTGGCAGAAAATCGAATGGCTAATAGACCGCAGAATTAAATGCAAAAAACGTAACGTGTATTCCCAGCATAATACTTTAAGCCACAGACCCTGCATAAGCAGGTTGTTCAGATCTTTCTGACAAAAATTTGACTGCATTAGCAGCATGATCTTTTCTAGTGTGTGATTAAAACACCACTAAGATCAGATCAGTAGGGTTGCCAGGCGACTGCTGCTGTTTAAAATGAAATGAATATGGTAGCCTCCAAATGTCTCTCACCTTGGGTTCCTTTTAAGTGGCTGCTACTAAAATTGTTTATAGTCTGTGGTAAAGATAATAGATTAGGACTGTGGTAGGGATTAGATTTTAGCTCTTTAGAGGGAAATTTGGTGACTGCTTTGCGCTCTATAAAGTGCTTTGAAAGATGTCCAAGGTTTTGTCATCATCAGGGAGATGAGCAACATTCTATCCCAGTGGTCAGATTTGTTTAAGCAGTGCAGCAGCCCAGTCAGCTATTGTTCACTAAGGGGTTGTAGAGCAGGTTGAGGGATGTCGCTTGTGTCTGACTCACATGTTCCCACATAGACGTAATTGTTAAATGCCACCTAATGACAGAGAACTTTCCATAAGCGTCATTGTCCTATAGCAGTATTAGTTTTACCTTGTTCCTGTTCATTGCCAATTTATACAAGCATTAGCCATGGCTGTGTACACAGCAGCTGTCAGTCACACTTGGCTTATTTTTTAGCTGATTTTCCAGAACAGTAATTTATTGCAGGTTTAGGGGAGTAAAAGCTCAACATTCTTTGCTTGGATATTGATACCGTCTTAAAGTACTCATGAAGTTAGAGGGATGTGGAGGCTGCCATAATTGCAGTGTTTTCAGAATATAAAACGCACGTATAACGGAATTTAAGTCTGGAGTGGACTAGAAGATGCACCTAGGTTTAGTGGACAAAAAAACGGGAAAAATATACTAAACCTGGTGCATCTATATTATTGTGTACCTCCTTTTGTACCCCTTTTATTTCATGTCTGCCTGTGTCCCTCCATGGGGACTGCCTGAGTCCCCCATTTTTTCCCCCATGTGTCCGCCTCTGTCCACATGACCCCGTTTTTGACCTTCATGTGTTTGCTTGTCCCCATGTGTCTGCCTGTCCCCGTGTCCCAATGTTTATCGCCCATTTGTCTGCCTACCCCGTGTCCCCATGTTTGTCCCCCATGTGTCTGCCTGTCCCTGTTTCCCCATGTTTGTCCCCATGTGTCTTCTTGTCCCCATGTTTGTCCCCCATTGTCTTCCTGTCCCCATGTTTGTCCCCCATATTGTCTTCCTGTCCCCATGTTTGTCCCCCATATTGTCTTCCTGTCACCATGTTTGTCCCCCATATTGTCTTCCTGTCCCCATGTTTGTCGCCCATGTGTCTGCCTGTCCCCATGTTTGTCACCCATGTGTCTGCCTGTCCCCATGTTTGTCGCCCATGTGTCTGCCTGTCCCCATGTTTGTCGCCCATGTGTCTGCCTGTCCCCATGTTTGTCGCCCATGTGTCTGCCTGTCCCCATGTTTGTCGCCCATGTGTCTGCCTGTCCCCATGTTTGTCGCCCATGTGTCTGCCTGTCCCCGTGTCCCTGTGTTTGTCCCCCATGTGTCTGCGTGTCCCCGTGTTTGTCCCCCATGTGTCTGCCTGTCCCCATGTTTGTCCCTCATGTGTCTGCCTGTCCCCATGTTTGTCCCTCATGTGTCTGCCTGTCCCCATGTGTCCGCCTGTCCCAGTATCCGTCGTTTGCCCACCTCTGTTTTTCATTCCTCCCTCCCGCAATTGAATTACAAGCAGCACATCCTTGGTGGCATTCAGCTGCATCTCCTGTTCTTCTCCTCCCCTAGTGCTGGTTGCATGTAATGACGATATAAGCACAAGCCAGCACTAGGGGTAGAGGGAGAAGGGGATGCAGCTGATCACCACAGGCTCCCTCTGATCAGGTGATCATATGCGCTTTGAGTCCTATGGGAGAAAAGCGCTTTACAAATGTTATTGTATATTGTATTGTATAGGTGAGAGACGTGCTGCTTGTAATTACATTGCAAGGGGGGAGCGGAGGCCCGGGCCTTTGTGGCCTTCACTGTAATCCAACCCTGACTAGCTGATCATTCAGTTAGAAGCTGAGTAAAGGGGCCCATACACTCAGCCGATTTTCTGGCCGACCGATCGATCGATTGATCGTTTGCAAATCGGTTGGCCAATCGACCGATCGATGGCCGATTTCGATCGATTTCGATGGATTTCCATCGAACTGGCTGGGTGGAAAATTTAGGTCGATCTGATGAGATTGCTTATCAGTTTGCATTGGCCTTAATGGAAATCTGAAGGCAAAAAAATGCCATCAGATCGAATTTCAATAGATTTCAAACTGAAATCCTATTGGAATTCTATCCTGGTAAAAATGTTCTAAAAACGCATCAGATAGATCATCAGATGCATTTCTTATCTATCTGCTGCCAATCTGACGAGTGTATGGGCACCTTAAATTGCAAGACCTGCCAGATATTTGATTGGCAGCTGTTGGCTTTTTATTCAGTAATCCAGCTTTTCCTTCTGGTTCAGTTCCTTTCCCTGTGTGTGAATTCATATGGCATTATTTTAGCCTTACTGCATAGCAATCGCACACCATAACCTGGATTCCTGAATTCAACATGTTTCAGGAATCATTTGCAAGAGCGAAGAATTGGGTGAAAGAGCTTCAGAGACAAGCAAGTCCCAATATTGTGATAGCTTTGTCTGGTAACAAAGCGGATCTGGCTTCAAAACGAGCTGTGGACTTCCAGGTAAGATTCCCTTTTCCTGTTTAATTCACACTCTGAATAGGCTTTCTATTTCATACTTGGCTAATAATTCCTCTGCCATCAGTGCGATAGAATGCGTTTTGTATCGTTGCATAATTGCAGTATTTGTGTCATGGGATGCATCTGTGTGGAATACAAAGCTATGATTATGGAGCATAATTGCTATTTCCGTCAGTCTTGTCTAGTCCTTACCTAGCATTTGTTTCATTTCAAAACCTTATAATTACTCTTTACAGCTTATATACTGTGGCAAAGCCGAGTCAATGGATTCTTGATTTTTATAGTGGCTGTTATATTATTATGTGATGTCATAATTAGAATGAATGAAATAATGTTTTAGTTCCGTAGACTGTATTACTACAATGGCTATGTTAACTGGCATTGATGATCACAGAATGGAAGTCGTTTAGCAGCCATTACATGACCTCAATGTCTGGCATGAAGTCAGCATGTTGTGCAGTCTGTACAGATCTCCAGACTGCATTTGAAGCTGTCTAATTTGAAGATCTGCTCTTCCCTCTGTGTTGAAAAAAAATAAATATGGGCAAATGTGTTGGAGAACTAACCATTACCAAATATACTCAAATACAAGTCAACTTCGCTGTGTAAGTCAGTCCTATTATTTGAACCCTGCAGTGGGTTGCTGCATTATTATTTGTTTGTAAGGCTGCTAATTATACTGCATTCCTACCTTAGCAGCTCAGACTTAAAGGGACTCAAAGCTGAATGTAATAAAAAGATTTATACATACCTGGGGCTTCCTCCAGCCCCTTCCGCTCGGATCGCTCTCACACCGCTGTCCACAGCTACGGGAACCGGGTCCCTGCACTTCCGTCAGTCGGCTCTAGTCTGACGTAAGAAAAGTGCCCCCTTAGCGTATCTTTCCAGCAGATGCTGGAAAGATACGTAGAGGGCGCACTTCTTCTTCTGTGTAGACTGAAGCCGACTGACGGAAGTGCGGGGACCCAGTTCCCGTGGGAGCAATCTGAGCGGATGGGGCTGGAGGAAGCCCCAGGTATGTATAAATCTTTTTATTACATTCAGCTCTGGTACACTTTAAACTCTGTACACGCCGGATGAAACTTGACCTAAGCGGCCGATAACGACCACCTGTGCTGAGAATCTAGCGAGTGCGCAGCTCCTGACCTGACCCCTCTTGGCTGGGCTCTAGTAATCCACTGGGCAGATGCCTTCAGCCAAGTGATGGTCAAGAGCATTGTTCTCCCCACTCAGCCCACATTGCTTTCTGCATCAGTTAAGTCCCCAAGTCGGCTAAGTCACGCACTACTGGGGATGCGCTGACCACCTAGTGGTGTGCATTGATCGCACGCTGTTCACCTGCAGTCCATTAAGTATTATAACCGTGCATGCGCAGAATGCTCCCGGCCACTGGAGTGCGATCAAGGAAGTGTGCAGGGTCATCAGTAGTGCGTGACTTAGCTGAATTGCGGACTTTGACAACCCGCCTCGCTGATCAATGAAGAGGTCGGGGAGGACAGCGAGGGACCTACATGACTACAGGTACAGAAAGAAGCTCCAGGTAAGTAAAACCAGGGCTATGGAGTCGGTACAAAAATCCACCAAGTCCTCAGGTTAGGATTCCACCTCAACTTTCGACTCCTCTAATATTACTTGTTAATTGAAAGCAGGGCTGTGGAGTCGGAGTCGTGGAGTCGGAGTCGTGGAGTCGGGCAATTTTGGGTGCCTGGAGTCGGAGTCGGGAAAAAATGCTCCGACTCCCGACTCCTAATGAATTTGTAACTGTAATTAAAATAGAAAATATGATAAAATGTTATATTTCTCAGATAATAGTCATTAAAAATAATGTATATATACAGTAATAGCTGTGCTTAGTCCACAAAAATGAAATAAACCAATCAAAATTAGTTACTTGTGCTGCTTCAATAAAGCAGTCCCCGTATTTTTAAGGTCAGATATACATATCTGATTGTGACTGTATATATGATGTGTACACAGGAATCTCTTATATATACTAAATAACATCTATGCTGTAAGAATAAAGCCTGATGTGTAGCTGTGTCACTAATAGAGATGGTCAACGAGATGGAAATAATTCTGCATTGATGCTGATTTATGCAAATGTATGCACTCCCTTTGCTGATGAAATCAAATAATTTGATATGTTATTAAAATTTGGTTTGGTGACTACAAATTAAAGGGTAACTGAGACGGATGAAAAGTAAAGTTTTATACATACCTGGGGCTTCCTCTAGCCCCCTTCAGGCTAATCAGTCCCTCACTGTCCTCCACCACCCGGATCTTCTGCTATGAGTCCTGGTAATTCAGCCAGTCAGCGCTGTCCGGCCGCATGCCGCTCCCACAGCCAGGAACATTCTGCACCTGCGCAATAGTGCTGCACAGGTGTAGTATGCTCCTGGCGGCGGAGTGTGTGCATGCGCACTACGCCTGACTGGCTCAAGTACCTGGACTCATAGCAGAAGATCCAGGTGGTGGAGGAGGACAACGAGGGACTGATTATTCTGAAGGCGGCTGGAGGAAGCCCCAGGTATGTATAAAACTTTAATTTTATCTGTTTCAGGTTTACTTTGTTACACAGTAGTACTATACTCTACATATGCACTCCCCACAGAGCTGCAGGGAATCCACTGAGAATGCTGTGCACAGCGAACACAGAGGTGTTGTCTGTTTACAATCTCCTCATTCCCCTGCAGAGTACCTGCACATCATTCTTACATGTACCCACACTTACATTGCCT
Organism: Hyperolius riggenbachi; assembly: GCF_040937935.1. Lineage (NCBI taxonomy): Eukaryota > Metazoa > Chordata > Amphibia > Anura > Hyperoliidae > Hyperolius > Hyperolius riggenbachi. Next base: position 110,220,971 of record NC_090650.1, read on the forward strand.
AGGGCCTGATAGATGTTCTTTGTTCCGGTTTGTACCTTTTACAAGTACTCTTACCAAGGACTAGTTTTAGTCTAAAGGGAATAAATATAGTAGTCTACATATCCTTCTCACTTCAGTTGTCTTGTAAAATTCCTATGCGTTTGCAGTTAAGAGACGAATTTCATGTTACATACTTTTAACCAACAAAATTGTAATATGCAAATTAGAGGAGTTGGAGTCGGTGGAATCCTAAACTGAGGAGTCGGAGTCGGTGGATTTTTGGACCGACTCCACAGCCCTGATTGAAAGTATGTAAAATGAAATGCATCTCTTAACTGCCAACGCTTAGGAATGTTAAAAGACAACTGAAGTGAGAGGGATATGGAGGCTGCCATATTTATTCTCTTTTAAACAATACCAGTTACCTGGATATCCAGGAGATCTTCTGCCTCTAATACTCTGTCATAGACTAAACTAGTCCTTGGTTACAATACTTGTAGAAGCAGGGTCGGACTGGGACACTAAGGGCCCACCAAGGAAGTTTCAGCCTGGGCCCCCCCCCCCCCCCCCGATCCCCTCCTCCTCGCCACCCCCCATCCCCCCCCCCATTTTGGGCTCACATACACATGTACTCTAGAAATTTTGCATGAGTTTATGGTAGGGAAAAGATTGTGAGCACTTCTGAGGACAGTCTCCAATAGGGATATGTCCACATGCGGCGCGCGCAGCGCGCCGCAGCGAAAGTAAATGGGTGTCACCACGCACTGGAACATCGGCGTGGTCACGATGAGTCATGGGCAGACTTAAAAAAAAAAAAAAAAAACACAACATAAGTAGCGGTGTTATTCACAGAGATTAGGTCCGACCAGATACATTTTAGATAAAATATTCAAGTAGTTACATGCCTCATGATAATTCATCAAGTAGTCAAATCGCAGCAGATTTTCCGACAAAATGCAATCAGATTGGCGGCAGATACCCCCCAAAATGCAATCAGGTTGGTGCCAGATACCCCCCCCAAAAGTGGGCAGCAGTGACCAGAAAATCGTAATGTGGGCAGCAGACACCTGAAAATCGCAATGTGGGCAGCAGTGACCAGAAAATCGTACTGTGGGCAGCAGACACCAGAAAATCGTAATGTGGGCAGCAGACACCAGAAAATCGCAATGTGGGCAGCAGACACCTGAAAATCGCAATGTGGGCAGCAGTGACCAGAAAATCGTACTGTGGGCAGCAGACACCAGAAAATCGTAATGTGGGCAGCAGACACCTGAAAATCGCAATGTGGGCAGCAGACACCTGAAAAGCGTAATGTGGGCAGCAGACACCTGAAAATCGTAATGTGGGCAGCAGACACCTGAAAATCGTAATGTGGGCAGCAGACACCTGAAAATCGCAATGTGGGCAGCAGACACCAGAAAATCATAATGTGGGCAGCAGTGACCAGAAACCCCCCTCCCTCACCTAGGGGCCCCCGCTCCAGAATTGCAGCCAGCGGCAAATAATCACTTACCAGCATGACGGAGATTAGATCCGTAGCTCTGCGTGCCGCTGGCTGGTCTGCTCTCTGCTTCCTGAACTGACTGTCCAATCACGCTCTCGCAGTACTTCCTGCGAGAGCGTGATTGGACAGTCAGTTCAGGAACCAGAGCAGACCAGCCAGCGGCACGCAGAGCTACGGATCTCATCTCCGTAACTCATGCCGTTAAGTGATTCTTCCCCGCTGGCTGCAATTCTGGAGAGGGGGGGGAGCGCGGAAGGGGGGCCCCTAGGTGAGGGAGGGGGGGGGGGAGGCTTCCGCCCCTCCCCGCCGATCTGTGCACAATGTCCCCCCTTCCTGCGCTTAGCCCCCCTCCTTTTTAGCACTGGGGCCCCCAGGAGGCGGGACGGCCGGGGCCCACCGATGGGACCATCGGTGGTTCGGTGGGCCTGTCCGAGGCTGTGTAGAAGGTACAGACAGGAACAAAGAACATCTATCAGGCCCTAGGCAATGTAACTGTGGGTACATGTAAGAGTGATGTGCAGGTACTCTGCAGGGGAATGAGGTGATTCTTCCTATTACACATTCTTCATGCACAATCTGAACATGGATCAGGCCCTAGGCAATGTGACTGTGGGTACATGTAAGAGTGATGTGCAGGTACTCTGCAGGAGAATGAGGCTTTTCTTCCTCTATTACACATTCTTCATGCACAATCTAAACCAGGTTTATGGGCGATAGATAGGGATGATCACAGATATGCAAATTTTTCTGAGTTGATGCAAATGTATGCACATTTTTATGCAAATATATGCAGCTTGACAATAGACCAATCAATTTAAACCTGGGTTTAAATTGATTGGTCTGTTTTCAAACTGCAAACATTTGCATAAAAATTTACATAATTTCAAAAAAATTGCATCTAATTTATCATCTCTAGTAATAGACAACACCTCTGTGTTCAATGTGCACAACATTCTCAGTGGATTCCCTGCAGCTCTGTGGGGAGTGCATATGTAGAGTATAGTACTACTGTGTAACAAAGTAAACCTGAGATGGATGAAATTAACGTTTTATACATACCTGGGGCTTCCGCCAGCCCCCTTCAGGCTAATCAGTCCCTTGCTGTCGTCCTCTGCCATCTTGATCTTCTGCTATGGGTCCAGGTACTTCAGCCAGTCGGGCGTAGTGCGCATGAACACACTCCTCCGCTGGGAGCGTACTACACCTGCACAGCACTATTGCACAGGTGCAGAATGCTCCTGGCTATGGGAGCGGCACATGGCCGGAACGGGGCTGACTGGCTGAATTACCTGGACTCAGCAGAAGATTCAGGTCGCAGATGAGGACAGCGAGGGACTGATTAGCTTGAAGGGGGCAGTGTTGCCATCTCCTCCCTTTAAATACGGACACTTATGAATTATACATGTCTTGTGGCTAGTTAGAGGCAGTTTAGGCACTGATTGTGTGAGAAGCCCCAGAACCTGTATAACTTGGATGTGTCAGTATTTAAAGGAATGAGTTGGCAACCCTGGAAGGGGGCTGGAGGAAGCCCCAGGTATGTATAAAAGTTTTCTTTCATCCGTCTAAGGTACCCTTTAATTCGTAGTCATCAGACCAAATTTTAACATATTAAATTTGATTTCATGAGCAAAGAGAGCGCATACAATTGCATAAACCAGCATCGGTGCAGAATTATTTCCATCTCATTGACCATCTCTATTAGTGACACACGAGGCTTTATTCTTACAGCATACAGTAGATGTTATTTAGTATATATGAGATTCCTTTGTACACATACAAATCTGATTGTGACTGTATATATATCTGACTTTAAAAATACGGGGACTGCTTTATTGAAGCAGCACAAGTAACTATTTTTTGATTGGTTTATTTCATTTTTGTTGACTAAGCAGATCTATTACTGTGTATATATAAATTATTTATAACTATTATCTGAGAAATAGAACACTTTATCATATTTTCTATTTTAATTACAGTTTAAATTCATTAGGAGTCGGTGCATTTTTCTCCCGACTCCAACTCCAGGTACCCCAAAATTTCCCCAACTCTGACTCCACAGCCCTGAGTAAAACCACTCTTTAGTTACAACTCGGGTACCCTTTAAATGTCCCAAGCAGTGGCCATGAATGAGACTTTAAAGTTACTATGAAAAAGTGTGTGTTTTTAGAGTGGTCAGTGGCAATCTCCTCAATACAAATAATGCTCATTTTACAAGCTTTGAATCATTTTGCAGGAGGCTCAAGCATATGCAGATGATAACAGCTTGTTGTTTATGGAGACCTCTGCCAAGACATCAGCAAATGTGAATGAAATATTTATGGCAATAGGTAAGTGAGAGGCAGAATGAAATGCAGACATCTCTACGTGTACTCAACGCTATAATGTTATGAACTTTAATGGAAAAATTATATATTTATTTGCTTATACTGTACTTTTTGCCAAGTATTAAAGTAATTCTAAACCAATGGAAGGCCTTCAGTTCTTCTGACATAATGTATGTTTTTTTTTTTTTTTGCCTCCTCCACTATTTTGTACCAGCAGTCTCTGGCCCGTTAACCTCCCTGGCGGTAAGCCCGAGCTGAGCTCGGGCTATGCCGCGCAGGGAGATATCTCAGCCCCTGGTGAGGCGATTTTCACCATCTAAAGTGCTGTGCGCGCAGCTAGCACTTTGCTAGCTGCGCGCACAGCTTGATCGCCGCCGCTCTGCGGCGATCGCCCGCACGCAGCGGCAGAATAGGGCCCCGCCAGAGCCCTGCGCTGCCCAGACCAATGAGTTCCGGGCAGCGCTATGGGCTGGATCGAGTGCGCCTGACGTCAGGACGTCGGCTGACGTCCATGACGTCATGCCGATCGTCGCGACAGGAGAAGCCAAACAGGGGAACGCGTTAAATACGCGCTCCCCTGTTTGCTATTGTTGCCGGCGGCGATCGGACTAGAGGGCCACATGCGCCCTCTAGTGGTGTTTCATGTAGCTACCACTCTGGTAGCTTTCCATGAAACAAAAAAAAAAATTAAAAAAAAAAGTTTTTTTGACCATTTGAAAAAAAAAATTAACCGCCAGGGAGGTTAAAGACCAAAGACTGCTGGTACCGCAAAACGCTGCTTACCGAGGAATCGCTGAAGAAACCCTTCCCTTCCGCCGGTCACACCACTCTCCTATCGCCACAGGTCCCTCTCTCTGCCGTCCCTATGAGGGCAGAGCTGTGTGAGCGGGTCAGGAGCTGCTTTCATTGGCTCCTGAACCCTGTCCATCTATGTAAGCCAATGGGATTAACTTAGTGATGACAGGGTCAGGAGCCAATGAAATCGGCTCCTGACCTGCTCAATTGGCTCCTGACCTGCTCACACAGCTCTGCTGTCATATATACAGCAGTGCGAGTGAGTTACGGCGGGACCACGTGGCGGTGGCGTTTGAAATCTATGTCCTGTTGCAGCTGCGCAGCCACAAGCAGGATGCAGATTTCAACCGCGCAGGTCCAGAAGCGGTTAACAGCCCAACGTATCTATGGAATGTAACACATTTGTTAAAACCATTTGTTCCATAGCAAAGGTTAGTTTGTTGTCGGGCGTCTCATACCACTTACCTACTTGCAGTAGTAGCCAGTCACACAACTGTAAGACTCACTGTTCACAGTTCTGCGTCATGGTGCGTCTTTATGGAGGCATCTTAATGCGGTGCATTACCCCATAATGCACGCATTTAATAGTTTGGCAGTAAAGCATATTTTTCATTAACTGTATGCGAGCCATTAGGTACATAAAAGAACATTTGAAAACATACCCAAGCATTCCCTGTGTGTAAGAGTTTACTTTCACTGAAGAGAGCGGTACAGGCTTGCTCATCTCTAGCTAATCGGCAAATGAATTGTGATCGCGGAGCCGAGCGTGAACCGGCCCTCATCATTGCTGGCCAGGAGACGCTCTTTGCCTTTCTTCATTCTGCTCTCCTCCCTCTGCTGAATAAACACATCGCCCTGGTAACAGCCAACTCACTTGAGCAAAAAAGAGGCAGAGGATATGTGCACAGAGATTCTTGCCAGCAAGATTACATTAGCAGATTAGCTAGAGATGAGCAAGCCTGCACTACACTCTGCAGTGAAAATATGTTTCCACACACAGGGAAAGTTTGGGAATGCTTTCAAATGTTCATTTATGTACCTTAGGGCTGCTTCACACTTGGTGCTTTTTCAGCGCTTTGCTGATCGCCGGCAATCAGCAAAGCACTGCTACTAATGTATCCCTATGGATACATTCACACTGTAGCGTTTGAGATTGCGATCGATCGCAAATGTGCTGCATGCAGCATCTTTGGGGCTTTTGTGCTGTGATTTGCTACTGAAATGTTAATTTTCAAGGTATTATCCCACTTTAAAGAAAGTCTTTAAAGGGATACTGTAATAGTCTCAAGGGGGGGGGGGGGGTAATTGCCTCGAGAGGGGAAAGCCTCTGGATCCTAATTAAGCTTCCTACGTCCTCCTAAGCCTCGGGGATCCAGCGCTGGCGGCCCCTAAAAATCAGCCAACAAGCGTGTCAGCTGTGGGGCACTAGCAGCTGCAGTGTTTGCCTCCTGCGCAGAAGGGGCTTTCTGATGGGCTCCGGCGGAAATAGCCAAGCCCAATTCGGCTTCACTATTTCCGCCAGAGCCCATGGGAAAGCGGCTACTGTGCCAGCGGCTATATTGACATGTCTTCTGTTCATGGGCTGCCAGTGCTGGATCGCCTAGGCTTAGGAGGATGGGGAAGCCTCATGGGGAAGTTTGCTTTATTACAGATGTAGTTTAAGCTTATTTTAATTTGTTGTCTTTATCACTTTTTTTTTTCTTCTCACAGCCAAAAAGCTCCCCAAAACGGAACCACAGTCAGGTGGAGGCAATACAGTCAGAGGACGGGGAGTAGACCTTACTGAAACTGCACAACCTAACAAAAGTCAATGCTGTAGTAACTAAGCCTTCATGTACTTTTAAACTGTATTGATATTCTCTTGCTTCCTAATTGTTAAAATAACAATTGAGTGTTTAACCCTTTGTCAGCCTCAGTGCTGAGCCTTCAGTGCCGTGTGCTGCAAGTCCCGTTGGCATTAATTCCATTAACATGGCCCAGTGATAATTTAAATGTACAGAGACTTGCAGTGTTGGTCTCACTCCTAATTCTCAATTCTTTAAGTGCTGAATCTGGTTTTTAACATGCATGCATTAATTTCTAAGAGCAGATAAAACTGTCTTTGTGTAGTAAATACACTCTTAATACTGAAACAGAAATTCAAGACAAAATAATAATAATAATACAAAAAAACTGTCACCAAATGTCCGACCTCGGAAATAACGAAAATAATGTTTATCTGTGGCGAACTACAGATCTGTCTGATTAGTAAAGTGATGACAACCCACAGTGAAACTTTTTTTTAAATAATTTCTTTTGTTCTAAATACCGGTAACTGATTTTTTTTTTATTTTTTTTTAGGACCACTATCGCAAAAAAATTTAAAATACATGTAAACACATACGAATAAGAAGTACATTTTACCAGAGTAAAATGAGCCATAAACTACCTTTCTCCTATGTTGCTGTCACTTACAGCAGGTAATAGAAATCTGACAGAACTGACAGGTTTTGGGCTAGTCCATCTCTTCATGGGGGATACACAACATGGCCTTTATTCTTTATTAAGGCACTCTTTGAAAAAGATTTATACAAATATGCTGGCCAGCCTCCCTACTCACTGTACACTTTTTTCTTGGCAGTTGGGCGGAACAACTGCCATTCACTAAGTGCTTTTGAAGATAACAAAAACCCTGAGAACCCCCATGAGGAGATGGGCTAGTCCAAAACCTGTCGGTTCTGTCATATTTCGATTACCTGCTGTAAGTGACAGCAACATGGGAGAAAAGTAATTTATGGCTCATTTTACGCTGGAAGAAATGTACTTTGTATTTTTATGTGTTTACTTGTATTTAAAATTTTATGATTTTCATGATAGTGTTTCTTTAAATAGATGTAAAAGTATAAAATGGTTTCAACTTCTTCACAGTATTTGTTGAAAATCACTTCCTCTCTCAATTAAAAAAGTACATTCCTCTAAATGTATAACAATCAGCCACTAGTAGTTCTGCTTCGTACATCGGATACTATGAAATACGGTTTGCCTATTGCATCGCTCTTCATTACTACTTTGGGGTCAGGCCAGTTTTTATTCGAAAAGCAACTCCCTAAAATCATGTTTGAATCCTGTGAGCTTTATTATACAAGGTGATTTGTTTAAGATGTAATTTTTTTTCTTCACACAACACTCTACTATTCATTAATTCTGCTTTTACAGGGGTTTTTCTTTTTTTTTTTTTTACTTTTTTTTTTTTTTTTCATCTTTGCCCAATACAAATACAATGTTCTAACAATTATGTGTACTCCATTTAGTTCTCTTAAAATTGGATGGTAAAATTGTATTGTAAATAGGGTACTGGATTGTAGTCTTCATTTATGTTTAATATGTTCTGTTTCTTGTAAGATTTGGTTAAAATTGTACAGTTACTAAAATGATGAAATAAAAAAAAGCTAATGTTTTTCTTCTACCTGGATCTAGTCTTCTGTGGCTTATTTTGTTCAATTTTTTAGCTCTCAGGGCTCTTTTCCACTATGAAATGCGATCGCGGTTCAATTTCCACCATACGATTGAGCTACTATACTCAGTATAGAAACGCTCAATCGCATCCAAAACGCGGCAGGACGACTATTGTGTTTTGACCTAAATCGCATCGCAATCCGGATCGCACTAATGGAAATTGCTGCTGCAGTTTCCATTAGTTTTATTTTCTTTGCGATCAGAAGCAAATCTCAGGGTAGTGGAAAATGGTCCTTAATGGGTGTGTATACCGTTTATTACAGTAAACCCCCGTTATCCAAAACAGTCACCCAGAAAAAAAATCCTGGCCTTGCAGGATGCATAAATCTTCTTTTACACTTTTTTATACAGTAATAAACCTCTGCTATATTGTCTGTCCTTTGACTTAATTTGTTTTTAATTACTGCATTTGAACATTAATAGTTTACAGTAAGTATATAGAGTGGGGTATAGTTGTGTGTTTTGTTTTTTTGCAAGCCTGTTGTTAACAGTGACTCTGGAACAACCAGAAACTACACTAATCTGGCATCAGCCAATGCCCATTGGTGCCAGATTATGGGGGTTTTACTGTCTTTTGGTACTGTAATATTTAGGACATATACATATGGAATATGAGATGTTCTACTTGCTGATTGATTTATCCTTATGAATGATTTTCAGCTGTAAAATAAGAATCTATTCCAGTTCGGAAACTCGCCAATTAACCCAACCTAGTTCTCAGATAACATTTGTCATGTTGAAGAAAAATATAAAATCGAATATAGTAGTAAACTACTTATAACAAGACGCTACATGCTCCACCATTTTAATATATTTATTTCATGTATTTTCAGTTGAGTTCCATTTTTTTTAGCATATAAAATTTTACATTGAGGGCCCTTTTCCACTAGCAGTCGCTAGCGTTCGCGCTGAACGCTAGCGATTGCTGAATCGCAATTCCGCCGTTTTCCCGACGTTTGCGGCCGCGATTTTGCTATGCTATGCACTGCATAGCAAAATCGCGGCAAAAGTCGCTCCGCGGCGCGATCAAGTAAAAAACGAATCGCGGTAGTGGAAATGACCTACCGCGATTCCTATGTTAAAAAGCAAACCGTAGCGATTGTAAAATCGCTAGCGGTTTGCGGTTTTGCGATTCAGCTAGCGCAAACGCGCTAGTGGAAAAGGGCCCTGAGTATGTTTCTGTAAGCACCCACCTGTTATGGTGGCCATACATCTAGTGTTATTGGCAGCCAATCGTCCAAGAGATAGATCTCTCGCTGACTAACTTTGGCCGATTCCCTAATGTGTTATGTCACACACACACACACACACACACACACACACACACACACACACACACACACACACACACACACACACACACACACACACACACACACAACCCCCCCCCCCCCCAAGAAACCGATAGTCTGCTGCCAAGTCTACAGATGCATGGCCACCATTAGTTTGGCAAGATTTGTAAGCAGAAAAGTTTCCTTACTACTGCAGACAAGTCTCCAACCTTTTAGAAGCCAAATCTGCAGAATTGGGGTCTGATAATTAAAGCGGAATATAACCCAGAATTTCTTCTTTGCTCTAAAAGATTATTTACAGCATATAATCTACTAACACAATAGCCTCGATTCATAAAAGTGCTGTCGGTAAGGTAAACTCGAGCGGGGAAACACCGCTGTCGGTATTTCAGCCTTCAGGGTGGTAATTCATAAAAATTCATAAAAATGTTTCTAGTTGTGATAGGCGTGCGGAGATATTCCGCTGTAGGCTAGCGTTAGGCTGTCGGGAGACATGCGGAAACAGGAGAAGCAGGCGGAGTCCCTCCATGCGGTGTTCTCTCTGCAGCTGCTTGGGAGGTCTGTCCCATTCACTGCAATGTATTCCGCATGCTTCTCGCCACATCAGAGGTAGCGGTAATCCCCGTCTGCATACCGCTTCCTCTAACCTTTATGAATTGACACTTGTTACTTTTGTTAAGATAATCACCACGCAAGGCGGTGATTTATCACTCTGCTCGCGAATGTCGGCTTTTCATGCGGAAAAAGCCTTTATGAATACAGATTTTGCTGTGTGGTCGGTAAAGTGAGCCGTTTTCAGCATTTCCGCATGCGGAAATGCTTTATGTATCGAGGCCAATGTTTTTTTTTTTTTTGTTTTTTTTTAGTAAAACAACATTCAAAGGGTTACATCACAGGGCTGACTCTTTCTTCTGCAGGGAGAACTGGCATCCAACTGCTGTTAAGCTTATCTTGTGTACACATTCTTTACTTGATACATTTATGTAAACATTCTCTGGCTGTGCAGGACTTCAGCTGATGAGTCCTGGGGTGACACACAGGTCAGAAATCACTGCTGGCAGCATTCACAACAGAATTACAACAGTTATGAATAAAATGCACCAGCAGCTTTAAAAATAAATTAACTGAACTTTGGGAAGTTATAATGTCTAAATGAATAATAATACTTGTGCACAAAAGCAAATATGATAATTGTATGGGATATAAAAAGTAGGAAAACACATTTTTGTTGAAAATTTTGTCAGTTTTAAACCTCTAAGTCACATTTTTCACTTGCCTTTACTGTAAAGCAGTAAAACAAACATCAGATACAAAGCCAGTCAACCTAGCAAGGGAAATGTGTTTTTTTTTTTTGTTTGTATTACACCTAATTAGACGAACCAGCCCCCCCTCCCCCCCCCAAAAAAAACCACACTATACAGTATATTTTTTTTTGTTATAGGCACTGCTTTAAAACTATATTTCTCATATTTGATTGAGTGCCAGAGCTGCTGCCTTAACCACTTCTGTGCCAGGGGGGTATTTTGCTGATGGGTGCTGCGTGGGCTCTCCAGCCCGCAGCACCGATCAGCTGGCAGCCAGGGCGATCAGACTCCCCCCCCCCCCCCCCCCCTTTTTTCCCCACTAGGGGGATGTCCTGCTGGGGGGGTCTGATCGCCGCCGGCTGCTTGCGCTTGCGGGGGGGGGGGCTCTCTTCAAAGCCCCCCTCCGCAGCGCTTCCTGGCCTCCTTCCCCTTCCCTCCCTCCCCCTGTGAGCGGCGCAGGACGGAATTCCGTCCTGCGCCGGATAGGATAGGCTTCAGCCTATCAGGTGCCGGCGGTCCCCGGCCAATCAGAGGCTTCCCAATCAGAAGAGCTTCCCCGTGTGTTTACATTTACCCTGCGAGCCACGATCGGCCGTTTCCATGCAATCCACTTGAGGATTCAGGGGCGTAGTTAAGCGTACGCCGAATCCTGAAGTGGTTAAAGAGAATCTGTATTGTTAAAATCACACAAAAGTAAACATACCAGTGCGTTAGGGGACATCTCCTATTACCCTCTGTCACAATTTCTCCGCTCCCCGCCGCATTAAAAGTGGTTAAAAACAGTTTTAAAAAGTTTGTTTGTAAACAAACAAAATGGCCACCAAAACAGGAAGTAGGTTGATGTACAGTATGTCCACACATAGAAAATACATCCATACACAAGCAGGCTGTATACAGCCTTCCTTTTGAATCTCAAGAGATCATTTGTGTGTTTCTTTCCCCCTGCTTCTCTCATGCACTGAAGTTTCAGGCTGCTCTTTTCTTCCTGCAAACAGCTTTGCCCTTGTCTGTAATTCCTCACTATGTGAAAGCCCAGCCAGCTCAGAGGACGATTTATCCAGCTTGTAAAAGATAAGAGAGAAGCTGCTCTAATCTAAATAAAACACAGGCAGTGTGCATAGAGGGGCCTGGAAGGGGGAGTTCATAGCAGAACCACAACACTGAAGAACTTGGCAGCCTTCCAGACACAGGCTGACAAGAGAGAGATAAGTTGATTTATTACAGAGACTGTGATAGTACAAAGTGCTGCAGTAAGCCAGAACACATTAGAATAGCTTTTGGAACTTGTAGGATGATAAAAAACAGGATGCAATTTTTGTTACGGAGTCTCTTTAAGTTCTATGCCAAAGGCATGGTTATTGGAACTGAAACACAGAGAATGGCTTCAAGAAGGAGTCATAAGCCAAAACACCCGTGTTGAGAACTTTCGTGTGATCTTTGACAGCCAGTTGTTGGCAAGCTTTTGAAAGCGTACACACCAGATGGATGCAAGAACTAACCCTGTTCAGCTTCTCCCTTATGAAGGCTAGGGAGTCATGCAGCTGCTGATGCTAACACATGTAGATTAGAAGTGAAATGCATGTAGAGGTTTATGTAGATTTATTACAAAGATTTAGCACTACTGAACATGACTGCAATAGCATGACTGTTTTCTCACTGTAATACACTTAGCGATGTATGGGCAAGATCGACCAAAATGAATATAACCTGTATCTGATCCACTCTCGTGAGTGGCTAACTGGCTAGCACTGTTGACTTACATTCAATTAGCATTACAGTCTCAGATTTTAATCCTAGCCAGGAGATTGTATACTCGTGTATATTATTTCTGAGTTTGTGTAGATTTCCTAACATATTGTAAAACCATACTGGTAGGCTCTTTCCTTACCCAAATCAACCTAAGGGCTGGAACCCACTAGAATGATTTTGTGAGCTATTCAAAACGCTAGTGATTTACCTAAACGCTCAGCTAATGTTAATGGATGGGCAAAATTTCACTGGCGCGGTTACGATTTCCAAAACTGCAAACACAGGAAATGCAGCATTTTTTTTAGCGTTTCTGCAATGTAAAGTATATAAACGCTGGCGTAATCGCTCATCAAAACTTACACAGCGACTTTGCTAGTGTTTTTAAATTACTGCACACTAAAAAAATTAAAAGTAATTGAAAGGACCAGTCAGAATTGAAAACGCTAATCGCTACACAATCGCTGGCAAAAACGTACACTTTTTAAAATCGCTACCAAAATCGCCAGAAAACGCTCATGAAATTGCTTCCAAACGCTCATTAAAAACACTAGCAATTAGCGATAGCGTTTTTGTAGTGGGTTCTAGCCCTCAGACTTGGAAGTGTGGATATTTAGGTGATGAACCCTTCTGAGGGACTGCTGATGATGTGAATTGTTATATGTCCTCTGTAGGTCATCTTTTTTTAACAGGATGTCTTTTTGCCTTCAGTTCAAATAGTTCAAATAAATGAAGGAGAAAGTCCAGGAGTTTTTTAATACAAGTAATTCACTTTCTCTGTTTTAGCCATTTTGACATACCAATGTTTTAGCAACCATTTAGATGGTTTAAAAACCATACATACCTTTAGCCAGGCAAATAAGCAATACCTGTATAATGAGCATCGGCTAGAACGTTGGCTGGACTTCTAAGCAATTGGGTATTATTTTACTTAAAGGACAACTGTAGCAAGAGGGATATGGAGGCTGCCATATTTATTTAATTTTAAGCAACACCAGTTGTCTGGCTATGCTGCTGATCCTCTGCCTCTATTACTCTCAGCCATAGACCCTGAACAAGCATGCAGCAGATCAGGTGTTTCTGACATTGTCAGATCTGACAAGATTAGCTGCGTGCTTGTTTCTGGTGTGATTTAGACACTACTGCAGCCAAATAGATCAGCAGCATAGCCAGGCAACTGTTCTTGTTTAAAAGGAAATAAATATGTCAGCACCCATATCCATCTCGCTACAGTTGTCCTTTCATAAAACAAAGTTGTAATGTAAGAGTGATGAAACATCTTCTCTAGGAGATGGGGGGGGGGGGGGAATGTACAGTTTAAGATAACTTATTAAAGTTAACAGTGCTATTTTAGCACCTAGGCCATCTCAATAGCACATTAAATATGCTTGTCCACAATGTTACTCATTAAAAAAAATCAATTTTAACTTTTTTTTTTTACACAATTAAGAGTTTAGCAGAGGCATTTATTACCCTACTTCCAAAATCTGCCAATCACAGAAGATTTAGGCATAAAAGGACTGATGCAATTATATTATTGTGCACATTAGCAAAAAGCAAACAAAGGCCCAGGGGGAGGGGGGTAGAAAAACACTGTACTTCAAACAGTTTACAGAAGTCACAGATGCTATCTTCACACCTCCTAGATAAACAATGGGCAGCTAGAGGGGGGAAGACATGGCAACTTCTATTAGCCCCCCCCCCCCTTTACCCAGGGCTTCCTCCGGCTCCTTGCAGCAGACATGTCCCTTACAGCATCGCAGATGACAGCCGCCGGCCCGAGGTCCCTGCCGGTGCAGAGGCTGACCTCCTCCAGTGTGCCTGCGCACCGCTGTCAATAAAGTCCACATTGTACTAGTAGTGCAGGTGCAGTAGAGATGACCTTGAGGTCACCTTCTGCAGTGGCAGGAACCTCGGGCCGGTGGCGGAGCTGCGACGTGGGACATGTCAGCAGCAAGCTCATGGTGAACCGGAACTCCTAGTAGTGTGTAAGGGGCTGAAAGAGACCAAAAAGGCTCCTTACTAAGTAAAACAGAAGTGTGCCTTCTTACAAATGCCTTCTGTAAGAAGGCAAACTTCTGTTTTGGAAATTTAAAATAATAATTGAAATATGTAACAGTCTTTCCACTTTCAGTTATATGATATTAAAATTATCGGATCTAATTTTTTTTATAATCTGCTGGAACTCAATAACTATTTTGTGAACAGAAGCTACGAGCTTCCATCGGACAGTTTTCTCATAAACTTCTTTCAGGAGATATTGTTGTTTCGTTTTTTCTTCCACTTTTGACTGTGTGTGCTGTACACAATTGCTGTTGGTAACCAGATCACTTTGGGAATGACTGATGTACAGGAATTGCTCAACCAGTTCTGTTCTATGAAGAGAGGAGGAGTTGATAGGTGCTGCTTCGCAGACTGTAATAAAAAAAAAAAAGTGTGGTGGTTGGTCACCCGATATGATGGCTCATTAACCACGTCCATCATTGGTATCAGAGGACACCTGTACTCCCACTTTCCACAAAAGACCTTGCCAACCACAATAACTTACAAAAATCTAATCTATGTAGCTTGAGAAAAAAAAATCTAGCGTACATGCATCCAATTTTACCACCTACTTGTAGTATGAGAGCTTACTTATACAATTTATTCAAAGCATTTAAAATTCTGTTGGTCTTCAAGCAACATTAACCACTTGAGGACCTAGGGCTTTACCCCCCTTAAGGACCGGCCACTTTTTTTCCATTCAGACCACTGCAGCTTTCACGGTTTATTGCTCGCTCATACAACCTACCACCTAAATGAATTTTGGCTCCTTTTCTTGTCACTAATAAAGCTTTCTTTTGGTGCTATTTGAGTGCTCCTGCGATTTTTACTTTTTATTATATTCAGCAAAAAAGACATGAATTTTGGCAAAAAAATGATTTTTTTAACTTTCTGTGCTGACAGTTTTCAAATAAAGTAAAATTTCTGTATACATGCAGCGCGAAAAATGTGGACAAACATGTTTTGGATAAAAAAAACCCATTCAGCGTATATTTATTGGTTTGGGTAAAAGTTATAGCGTTTACAAACTATGGTGCAAAAAGTGAATTTTCCCATTTTCAAGCATCTATGACTTTTCTGACCCCATGTCATGTTTCATGAGGGGCTAGAATTCCAGGATAGTATAAATACCCCCCAAATTACCCCATTTTGGAAAGAAGACATCCCAAAGTATTCACTGAGAGGCATAGTGAGTTCATAGAAGATATTATTTTTTGTCACAAGTAAGCGGAAAATGACACTTTGTGAGAAAAAAAAAAAAAAAAAGTTTCCATTTCTTCTAACTTGCGACAAAAAAAAATGAAATCTGCCACGGACTCACCATGCCCCTCTCTGAATACCTTGAAGGGTCTACTTTCCAAAATGGGGTCATTTGTGGGGTGTGTTTACTGTCCTGACATTTTGGGGGGTGCTAAATTGTAAGCACCCCTGTAAAGCCTAAAGGTGCTAATTGGACTTTGGGCCCCTTAGCGCAGTTAGGCTGCAAAAAAGTGCCACACATGTGGTATTGCCGTACTCAGGAGAAGTAGTATAATGTGTTTTGGGGTGTATTTTTACACATACCCATGCTGGGTGGGAGAAATATCTCTGTAAATGACAATTTTTTAATTTTTTTTACACACAATTGTCCATTTACAGAGTTATTTCTCCCACCCAGCATGGGTATGTGTAAAAATACACCCCAAAACACATTGTACTACTTCTCCCGAGTACGGCGATACCACATGTGTGTCACTTTTTTGCACCCTAACTGCGCTAAAGGGCCCAAAGTCCAATGAGCACCTTTAGGCTTTCACAGGTCATTTTGCGGAATTTGATTTCCAGACTACTCCTCACGGTTTAGGGCCCCTAAAATGCCAGGGCAGTATAGGAACCCCACAAATGACCCCATTTTAGAAAGAAGACACCCCAAGGTATTCCGTTAGTAGCATAGCGAGTTCATAGAAGATTTTATTTTTTGTCAAAAGTTAGCGGAAAATTGATTTTTATAGTTTTTTTCACAAAGTGTCATTTTCCACTAACTTTTGACAAAAAATAAAATCTTCTATGAACTCGCTATGCTACTAACGGAATACCTTGGGGTGTCTTCTTTCTAAAATGGGGTCATTTGAGGGGTTCCTATACTGCCCTGGCATTTTAGGAGCCCTAAACCGTGAGGAGTAGTCTGGAAATCAAATTCCGCAAAATGACCTGTGAAAGCCTAAAGGTGCTCATTGGACTTTGGGCCCTTTAGCGCAGTTAGGCTGCAAAAAAGTGCCACACATGTGGTATCGCCGTACTCGGGAGAAGTAGTACAATGTGTTTTGGGGTGTATTTTTACACATACCTATGCTGGGTGGGAGAAATACCTCTGTAAATGACAATCTTTTGATTTTTTTACACACAATTGTCCATTTACAGAGATATTTCTCCCACCCAGCATGGGTATGTGTAAAAATTCACCCCAAAACACATTGTACTACTTCTCCCGAGTATGGTGATACCACATGTGTGGCACTTTTTTGCACCCTAACTGCGCTAAAGGGCCCAAAGTCCAATGAGCACCTTTAGGCTTTCACAGGTCATTTTGCGGAATTTGATTTCCAGACTACTCCTCACGGTTTAGGGCCCCTAAAATGCCAGGGCAGTATAGGAACCCCACAAATGACCCCATTTTAGAAAGAAGACACCCCAAGGTATTCCGTTAGTAGCATAGCGAGTTCATAGAAGATTTTATTTTTTGTCAAAAGTTAGTGGAAAATGACACTTTGTGAAAAAAACTATAAAAATCAATTTTCCGCTAACTTTTGACAAAAAATAAAATCTTCTATGAACTCGCTATGCTACTAACGGAATACCTTGGGGTGTCTTCTTTCTAAAATGGGGTCATTTGTGGGGTTCCTATACTGCCCTGGCATTTTAGGGGCCCTAAGCCGTGAGGAGGAGTCTGGAAATCAAATTCCGCAAAATGACCTGTGAAAGCCTAAAGGTGCTCATTGGACTTTGGGCCCTTTAGCGCAGTTAGGGTGCAAAAAAGTGCCACACATGTGGTATCGCCGTACTCGGGAGAAGTAGTACAATGTGTTTTGGGGTGTATTTTTACACATACCCATGCTGGGTGGGAGAAATAACTCTGTAAATGGACAATTGTGTGTAAAAAAATCAAAAGATTGTCATTTACAGAGGTATTTCTCCCACCCAGCATGGGTATGTGTAAAAATACACCCCAAAACACATTGTACTACTTCTCCCGAGTACGGGGATACCACATGTGTGGC
This sequence comes from Hyperolius riggenbachi, assembly GCF_040937935.1. NCBI lineage: Eukaryota > Metazoa > Chordata > Amphibia > Anura > Hyperoliidae > Hyperolius > Hyperolius riggenbachi. Next base: position 110,238,710 of record NC_090650.1, read on the forward strand.
ACTTTTTTGCACCCTAACTGCTCTAAGGGGCCCAGAGTCCAATGAGTACCTTTAGGCTTTACAGGGGTGCTCACAATTTAGCACCCCGCCCACTTGCCAGGACAGTTAACAAACCCCACAAATGACACCATTTTGGAAAGAATACACAACAAGGTATTCCATGAGGGTAATGGTGAGGTCATTGAAAATTTTATTTTTTGTCACAAGTAAACGGAAAATGACACTTTGTTAAAAAAAAATAAAAAAAAAATTCTGCTAACTTGTGACAAAAACTAAAATATTTTATGAACTCACCGTGCACCTCACATAATACTTTAGGGTGTCCTCTTTCCAAAATGGGGTCATTTGTGGAGTCTGTCCTGGCATTTTAGGGTCTCTGCAATCATTACATGTATGGCCAGTATTAGGAGTTTCTGCTATACTCCTTATATTGGGTATACAAGTAATGCACTCTGGGCTGAAAGGAAAAATGAACGGCAAACATACCTTGCTCCACATCAATGGCAGTGATAACCTCAGGAGAGAGACACCCCGTGCCACCCTGCACTCAGGGTGAGCCACCAACTTATGTGACTGGGCCTCAGAACTTTAGTATACAGCATTATGCCTGTAGGATACAGCAATATGCCTGCCAATAGAGACGACTCTGTGTGGCATTAAAGCATCATCATAGGCCCAAATCACATATAAACCGGGGGTGTCCACACTCAAGGGAAATTCAAACATGCCGTCTTATATCGCCAACCCAGGACAGATCAGCAATATCAAGCATGGAAACCGATCCTTCTTCCCACTTTTATGCTTACCCGTTTTTTTGGTTTTCAAGCTCACCTCTCCTCCATCTGGGACATTGTGCGAAAGACCAGCGAGTGTGTGCCTACTCCTGTGTCTGGAGTTCCCTAGGTTCTAATGGTGTACCTGCTCGTGGTACCTCTCAAAACACTGCCCTACGCATAGGCCAGGCTGGTCAGGACAGCGGGGACAATAATAAACGGTGTCACTCCTTGTTCCAGCCCTGCTGCAGACACGGCAACGTTTTCTTCGGATGTGCTGACCTGGGGCACACGGAAGCTGATAGGCGTAATGCCTTCCATGCAGTCGGCTAGTTGCATCTGGGGGGGGGGGCCCTGGCACCACCTGGATACAGGATGTCCAGAATGATCTGTTCCTGAAATTGGAGGAAAGATCCAGTTCTCCCAGCCTTACTGTAGAGAACAAAGCTGTTGTAAACCGCCAATTGAATCAGATAAAAAGACACTTTCTTATACCAGCGTCTTGTTTTCCGGGTAACTAAATAGGGCGCTAACCTCTGGTCATTGAAGTCCACCCCTCCCATGTTGACATTATATTCGTGGACGACAAGGGGCTTTTCAATGACCGCAGTTGCCCGTTGAATTTGGACTGTCGTGTCTGTGTGAATGGTGGACAGAAAGTAAACGTCCCTCTTGTCCCTCCATTTCACCGCGAGCAGGTCTTCAGTACGCAAGGCGGCCCTCTGCCCCCGTTCAAGTCTGGTGGTAACGAGCCGTTGGGGGAAGCCCTGGCGACTAGGCCGCGCAGTGCCACAGCATCGGATTCCTTCTAACTTTAAGTGCTGAAAGAGGGCCACACTTGTGTAATAATTGTCCACAAAAAGATGGTACCCCTTCTGGAACAAGGGTGACACCAAGTCCCACACAACCTTTCCACTGCTCCCCAGGTAGTCAGGGCATCCGACCGGCTCCAATTTTGAGTCTTTTCCCTCATAGACCCTAAAACGACATGTATAGCCTGTGGCCCTTTCACAGAGCTTATACAGTTTCACCCCATACCGGGCGCGCTTGCTTGGGATGTACTGTTTGATGCCAAGGCGCCCGGTAAAGCGTAAGAGGGACTCGTCTACGCAGATGTTCTGTTCAGGGATATAAGCATCTGCAAATGTTGAGGACAGGTGGTCTATGAGGGGCCGAATTTTGTGGAGCCGGTCATAAGCAGGGTCTCCCCTTTGATGACAGGTTTTGTCGTCGTTGAAGTGCAGGAAGCGCAGGATGGACTCAAATCGTGTCCTGGACATGGCAGCAGGGTACAAGGGAACATGATGTACTGGGTTCGTAGACCAATACGCCCGCAATACATTTTGTTTCATTAGTCCCAAGTGAAGGATAAGGGCCAAAAAGATTTTAATGTCGGAAACTTGGACTGGTTTCCACCCGAAAGGCTGGGCATACATGCTCTCCGGGTGCTCGGTGATGAATTGTGTGGCTTTACGATTGGTCTCAACCACAATTAAGTCCAGGAGAACCTGGGTGATGAACAGCTGCAAAAAGTCTAGGGCCGTTCCTAGATGAGCTGTCGCCACCTGGACTCCAGACTGGGCGGTGAAAGGGGGCACTACGGGTGCGGCGGAATCAGGGGATTGCCAATCTGGGCGTGCCAGCACCTCTGGGAGTCTATGGGTACTACGGGCCCGTCTTCTTCTTGGTGGCTGCGACGGGGGTACTACTGCACTTGCCACCGTACCAGTTTCCACTTCCATGCTGACGCTCACCACTTCGCCAGGGTCTACGGAAGCACTGGCACTAAGTCCAGGAGATGCTGCGCTGCTGGTGCCTGCCTCACCAAGAAAACTATCAACAGCGCTAGCACCACCCTGCTGCCCTTGAGGCAGATCCTGCGCCACCTGCGGTCTAACGACTTGGGGTCTGGTACGCCTGGCTCTAGCCGGGACCATAGCCTCGTCATCACTATCGGTCAGGGAACCACTGCTTTCTACAGGTTCAAATTCGGACCCGGAAGATTCGACGGATGATTCTTCCCAAAAGAACTCATCCGACTGGTCCATGTACCTGTATACCTCGTCATCGGAAAGCCCCCTTCTTGCCATTTTGGATTGCTAAATTTATGGGGTTTTCCTCCGAGACTACCCAGAAAAAAAGAGCACCTACCTAGCAAAAAGGGAGTATTTGAGAGGTATTGGGGTTGGTGGGAAGTGGGGTCTCAGAGGCAATCAAACAATCACGGGACAATCAAATACAATTACAGCACAATCGACTCCAATCACAGCCCAATCAAATCTGATGCACTCGGAAGGTGATGGGGGGAGGGTGGGATTGGGTGTGGCGGGAAGTGGGGTCTCAGGCAATCAAACAATCACGGGGCAATCGAAGTCGATCACGGGACAATCAAATACAATTACAGCACAATCGACTCCAATCACAGCACAAGCAAATCTGATGCACTCGGAAGGTGATGGGGGGAGGGTGGGATTGGGTGTGGCGGGAAGTGGGGTCTCAGGCAATCAAACAATCACGGGGCAATCGAAGTCGATCACGGGACAATCAAATACAATTACAGCACAATCGACTCCAATCACAGCACAAGCAAATCTGATGCACTCGGAAGGTGGTGGTTGGAGGTGGTGGGGGGGAGGGTGGGGTTGGGTGTGGTGGGGGGGAGGGTGGGGTTGGGTGTGGCGGGAAGTGGGGTCTCAGGCAATCAAACAATCACGGGGCAATCGAAGCCGATCACGGGACAATCAAATACAATTACAGCACAATTGAATACAAGCGCAGCACAATCGAATACAAGCGCAGCACAGTCAAATACAATGCACTTGGACGGTGATTAGGGGGGGGGGGGGGGGGGTCTGAGGGCGATTTGAGGGGGTGGGGGGTTGATCAGGAGCCTGCACGGGGCAGACTGAGTCCTGATCTGATGAGAGGCAGACACAGGGGGTTACTGATCAAAGATCAGTTAGTGATTGCTGGGGAGGACAGATGTAAACAAAGAGCAGGGGATGTAATCAGAAGGGGGGTATGAGGGCAATCGAGGGCCTGGGCAGGTGATCGGTTACCCCCGCGGGGCAGTTAGGGTCTGCTCTGATGGGTGGGGGTGCTGAGGGCTGATGGACAGGTGATAGACAGGTGATCAGAGGGGGATCAGAGGGTAATGTAGCTGTATACAGATGTATACAGTATACAGGGGGGTAGTCTGGGATGGGGTGTGGGGGTGATCTAAAGGTAGGGGGGAGGGATCAGGGGTGACTAGGAGGCAGTTAGGGACCTAACGCAGGGGATAGCGTCAAAGGTTAGTGGCAGGTGGGGGGGTGGGGGTTTTATATGGGTGCAAGGGTGCTGGGCAGGGGTCTGCTGGGGTGATCAGGGGGGGTATGAAGGCTGGGGTGGGAGATCAGGGGGGCTGTAGGTAAAAAAAACAAGTGTGTGTGTAATACTCACAAGTGCTTCCTCCTCGCTGGTGGTCTCTGCAACAATGAGACCACGAGGCGAGGAGGAAGCACGTATAAGGCACTTTGTTTACCTAACAAAGTGCCTTATACGCATTGATTGGCCCATTGTGCGGATTCCTCCGCTCGCCGGCTCTGCTAAGTGGCCGGCGAGCGGAGACAAATTGCCAGTGTAACGATCCCGGGCGGAGGATCGCGTCACGGATGACGCGATCGCTCCGCCCATGCCCTTTAATGGACTGCCGCCTCTGTGGGTGAGGCCGTCCTGAAGGGCTCCACTTCCCCGCCGCCCCTGTGTAGTGGGCGGTCGGGAAGTGGTTAAAGGACAACTGTAACGAGAGGGATATGGAGGCTGCCATATGTATTTCCTTTTAAGCAATGCCAGTTGCCTGGCTGTCCTGCTGATCTTCTGCCTTTAATACTTTTAAGGTCCGTACACACGCCTGACTGCAGGCAACGACGGGTCCGTCGTCACCTCCCGCTAGGCGGGTTTTCAGCAGACAGTCCGGCGTGTGTACAGTCTCTCGGCAGACTGATAAGGCTGTTTCTGAGCGATCCGCTGGGCGGATTGCTCAGAAACAGCCGTATCAGTCTGCAGTCAGACTGTACACATGCCAGACTGTCGCTGGAACGCCCGCCCAGCGGGAGGTGACGACGGACCTGTCGTTGCCTGCAGTCCGGCGTGTGTATGGACCTTTAGCCATAGACCCTGAACAAGCATGCAGATTAGATGTTTCTCACATTGTCAGATCTGACAAGATTAGCCGCATGCTTGTTTCTGGTTTTATTCAAACACTACTGCAGCCAAACTAAACCAGCAGGGCTGCCAGGCAACTGGCATTGTTTAAAAGGAAGTACATATGGCAGCTTCCATATTCTTCTCACTTCAGTTGTCCTTCAAACAGGTAAAATTGACAAATCAAGATTGTATATGTGTGCGCTGGGCTTTAACCTTGACACAATTTAAATTTTCAACAGAATATAGAAGTCAGTCTGTGCACAGCTTCCTGGAATCTGTTTTATTTTCTCATGGATTTTCGCCAACAGCGCAAGTAAACATATGTCACATTTCATGCAACCTACATGCAGTAGATCGTTCTGATCCGTGTGGAGGGCGGGTGCGGGAGTGTGACCAGGGGATGAGAGGACGGCACAACAGCCGTTTCGCGCCGGTGTGGCGCTTGCTCGCGTGCAATAGTCCCAGGGCAATGGCGGCGTGTTCGGGCTTCCCGAGATGTTGTCAGGAAACCCCGCCCATCACGCCGCCATTGCCCTGGGACTAACGCACGCGAGCAAGCGCCGCACCAGCGCGAAACGGCTGTTGTGCCGTCCTCTCATCCCCTGGTCACACTCCCGCACCCGCCCTCCACACGGATCAGAACGATCTACTGCATGTATGTTGTATGAAATGTGACATATGTTTACTTGCCCTGTTGGCGAAAATCCATGAGAAAATAAAAGCAATTCCAGGAAGCTGTGCACAGACTGACTTCTATGTTCTGTTGAAACTGTTGGTGTATGCATTAGTCTGGATGCACGCTTCCCCGCATACATCAAGTAGCAGCGAAGTGGATCAGGACAGAAGTTTTACTACAAGGTGCAGATGACCTTTATTGAACCCCTCCACTGCTGAGTGCCAGGCAAATCAGCTTCTTTTGTGTACAATTTAAATTTTGATTGGCCAATCACTGACCAATTTTTACCAACTCCATGTAGTATGAGAGTTTACCTGCACAATCTGTTCTTATTCAAAATGTATTGACCCTCACTGCATGGAGGTGGTACATTTGGCCGGTCTAAATTGAAGGTGTATATCAGGCTTTTCACTTGAGTATTCTATAAACTCCTTTTATAGGGAGCTGCCAAGGCAGAGATGACCCTTTACTGTCTGAAGTCACTTGGGAACCTCATCCCTGCAGAGAAGGGAATTTACTTCAATTTGGGAATGCAAGGTGGCAGCCCTCATAACACAGCAGTCTTTACAATAGCACAGGGCTTTATTTTGGTGCAGGTGAAATGAGTTAAATATAAGTTTCTGACAAATGCATTTACTAAAATGGTGTCTGAACTTGGAATTTCAAAATGTCTAAACTGCTGGCAATAAACGTGAATACACCCCTAAAGGGCTTGTTCACACTAAGGGAGCTTTCAGGATTTTGAAAATTGCCCTAAAAGCGCTTGTTCAATGATTCCCAATGAGTGTTCACATCTGAGCGGTTCGATTACGATCCCCTCACCAAAGCGCTGCCTGTACCATTTTGGGAGCAATTTGCCTATACCGGCAGGTATAGGGAAATCCCAAAGCGCTTGGTGTAGCGATTTCCTGAGCGCTGTCGTCAGGAAGTGAAAAAACAGAATCGCTTAGAAAACCACTTTATATAATAATCTCAGCGCGCTGATAAGCCCTGGGAGGCGCTATAAAAAAAAAGCGTGAAATGCTGGTGTCAGCTTTTTCGATTTTAGATGTGAACAAGGCCTAAGTGAAGAAATGTAAAATTTATAAAATGTAAAAATAGTATACGCACCGCTTTGCTAGCAGCACAGCGCACGACCCACCCTGACCTGAACCTTCTCATAAACCACGCTGTCGGGGTGTTTTTAAAAACCGCACGCAGGCGGGAAAAAAAGCGAAAGTGCCTGCAGTGTAAACACTGAAAGCAGAATTTTGACATTCTTCACTTAGGGATGTACTCCCTTTCGTTGCCAGCAATTTAGACATGAATGGTTTTGTGTTGTTATTTTGATAGGACAGCAAATTTACACTTATACCAGCTGTACACTGACTACTTTACATTGTAACAAAGTGCCAGTGTTGTCCCGTGAAAAGTTGTCATAAAATATTTAGAAAAATGTGAGAAGTGTACTCACTTTTGTGAGATACTGTAAATGCAGGAAAAACTTGTAAAGTACTCCAGTGGGTACATATACCTCTGTAGGCCTGTATACCACTTATATGTTCAAGTGTCATAATACTTATGTAATTATGTCATTACAAACAAGTTGTTTTTTTTTTTGGGGGGGGGGGGACCATATAATGGCACAAGCTGTCATTGGAAAGTACTATGTTTTAATCTGCAGAGATGTATGACTCTTTACAATGCATGTCTACAATGAAAGCCAAAATGATTTTGAGATGCATCTGCTTTTACTTTATTACAAAGATTCTCAGGCACATTCATGTAGCAGAATATTGACACAAACACTTGACTTAAACCCTTTCCATGGGGTCAACTAAATCCAGGTGATTGAAATCAGGATGTTCAGGAGACATGTTGTTGATAAATGGTCATGGTTGCTTGTGTGAAGGAGGAATAATGGTAAGGAATAGGATGATTCAATTGATCACACGTTTCTCCCTGAGTTCTGCTGCACTGGAGCAATTCCATCTACAAATAGGTCATATTGGAACAATTTATAAGCTATCACACTGGATCGTGGGATGAAGTTGTGGACAGTGGATTACAGTGAGTTTGAGGCCTGTACAAACAAGATGCCAAGGTTGAGTTGCTCATATGCACATGTATTTGCAGGTACGTAGAGAACACAAATGTAAACTGCAAAACGTCATGTATGGATTGCTTTTATGTAACAGTATAAACAATTTACCCAAGAAGTTGGATATTTGTATTGTAAAAAAAATAAAAAAATCCTGAGCTTCCTCTCTGCCTAGGCAATGGATCCTTACTCAAGAAGCCTCTGGATCCCATGGTGCGACTTCCCACGCTGTCCTCTGGACCACTGTTGCTATTTGCAGAACTTCAAAAGAAATCTGTCAACAACTTGTTAGATTTCAGATCTAGGCCATGCACCTCTTGATGCACGAGTGCACCTGGACTGCGCTTGAGCAAGTTCAGCTGTCCCTGAAGTAAGCAGGAGCTGCTCATACATGAAAAGGAGTGCGGCTGAGGTCTTCCAGAGGGTCGTGGTGAGGTGGTAAGGGAAGAGGAAGAATTCTGATATTTGATCCGAGGTTTGCATTGGGTTCACTTCAACCCATTAGCTTCAAAGGAACTATCTTGTTTGAGATAAGTGCACTGCTTTTGACCTCAGCCAACAAAATCCGTGCTGTAAATTCTTGAGTGCTTTGATGTCTCTGCTAGCAGATAGACAAACTAAGAGCAAATGTCCTCTGTTATTGTCTCACACTGCCCCCCAGTGACAAATAGCCATAAATACACATTACAGCAGTACTAATTAGTAGCAAGGAATTGCAACAAAGAAATAAGAAATTGCTAAAATAAATTGGCCTGGAGCACTTACAAGCCTATAAATAAAACTGGCTGCTAAAAGGTTAAAACAAGGGGTCCATTCTGCATCTGATGTCCACTCTCCTTTATGCACTTTTCATTGTTAATTTTCAACACAGCACCCATAAAGAGAACAGGCTTGAAGCGAACACTAGGAATCCAGCGCAGGAGATTTGGACGCAGCTGGTGCCACCATAGACCATAATAGGAATTTTGGCGCCGTCAGCAGACGAAGCTTAAAGAGTAACTGTTAGGTTTAAAAACAAAAATCTATTCCCTATTTCTATCGGTAATATAGATAAAATGGATACTAAAAAGGCAATGCCTAACTTAAAAACAAATCTTACTTTTTTTTTTATTGTAGATAAATCCTCATGTCCCCATCTCTAAAGCCGCAGCAAGAGGCCGCATAACCGAAGATGCAGTGCAGGCTGGGGCAGGAGGGAGTTCTCCTTTGCTTTTTCTGCCCAGACACAGCTACTTCAGCCTGATTGGCTGCAGCCTGTGTCACTCAAGCCTGTCCCTCTCTCATTGGCCGCCTCGCGTCTGCACTGTCCGCCCCCTCCCTGCACTCTGTCGGCATCTCCGTAACTTTATTCGGGGGGCAGCGGGCATCTCCGCTTCCATGGGGACCCCGGCACCGCCACCATTTACAAAGGGACTCCCCCTGCATTATTCCTCCACCCCGCAACATCCCCGCCCGCAGCACCACAGAGCCCAACGGGGAAGAACACGCGCAGAGCACACAGATTCTCCTCTGGTGCTGGAGCTGCATATATTCTTCCCTGCTAAGTGCTGTTATGCTGGGAGATGAGATGGACGCTGCAGGGCTGAGGGTAAATACAGGGGGAATCACTACTGATATAGAAGCAGGGCTGGGGGGTTCTCATGGATGCAGGGGTGTCAGTAATATAGCGCTGGCAATTGCTGTAGGTAGGAGGGAAGGGGGGTAAGGGAGGAAATGACCTCAGCATTGGCTTCGCTGGAGGGACTAAAGATGGCCCCTGCCAGGGAACAGAATTCTCTGCATTTCCGTATTTTTGTTTTATAAAATTCACTGAAATGAAATCGTGGACAGTGCAATACATCTGTCATGTAAGTAGAGCTAGTATTTATCTACTTATATGTGTGTGTGTTTATCCTGGCATAGTATGGCTGACAGCTCCTCTTTAAAGAGACTCTGAAGTCTTTTTTTCCCCCTGATCTTATGTCATCAGCTTGTTAAAGAGACTCTGTAACGTCAAAAAGATCCCCTGGGGGGTACTCACCTCGGGTGGGGGAAGCCTCCGGATCCTAATGAGGCTTCCCACGCCGTCCTCTGTCCCACGGGGGTCTCGCTGCAGCCCTCCGAACAGCCGGCGACAGACCCGACTGTCAGTTCAATATTTACCTTTGCAGGCTCCAGCGGGGGCGCTGTGGTTGCTCTCGGCTCCGAACTACACAGAAATACCCGATCTCAGTCGGGTCCGCTCTACTGCGCAGGCGGCGGAAACTTGCGCCTGTGCAGTAGAGCAGACCCGACGGCGATCGGGTATTTCCGTGTAGTTCGGAGCCGACAGCCGTCAAAGCGCCTGCGCAGGAGCCAGGAAGGTAAATATTGACGTCATCTTTCTCGGAGGGCTGCAGCAAGACCCCTGAGGGACGGAGGACGGCGTGGGAAGCCTCATTAGGATCCGGAGGCTTCCCCCACCCGAGGTGAGTACCCCCCAGGGGATCTTTTGACGTTACAGATCCTCTTTAAGAGTTAATGTCTAAGTAAAATCGCCACATCCCCACGACAGAGGAGTGATTTATTACACAGAAAGCGGCCTGCAAAGTTCTACGACTTTGCAGTTTGCAGATTATGCTGTCCTGGCTCGCAGGGCTTTTCTTCCTGGACAGGCAGAGCTTTCAGCTGTAGCTCTGCCTCTCTGCAATCAATCTCCGCAGATCTCCGCCCCTCTCAGTGAAAGAAGAGAGGGGCGGGGAGAGGCGGCGATCAGCAAAGATTGACTGCAGAGGAGGCAGAGCTGCAGTGTAAAGCTCTGCCTCATTGAGGAAGTGAAGCCTTGCGAGCCCGAGAGCTTTTCAGGGCTTAATCCTCTAATAAATCTGTCATCTGCCGTGGGGATGTGGCGATTTCACTTAGGCATTCTGGTATGAGGAAATCAGGAAAAAAAAGAGACGTCAGAGTCTCTTTAAGTTACTTTTAAAACACTGTAATGCGGCCGCTAGCAATAGCTGGAAGACGAATTACATCATTCCCCACCATCCACGTGGACCTGGAGGGGGAATAGTAATTAACGCCTCCGGGACTTGTGCAGCAGCAGGATAAGCCATGTATCGGCTGTATCCTGCGCCCAAGTCTACCAGCGGTGATTTCTCTTGTATGCGCTTGAAGGTTTCTGTTATTGTATTCCTTGTATTGTGATTTTGGCCAGTATAGTGTAGGACCACTATAACGCACCAATTATTCTCTCTTTCTCTAAGAAAGGCTAAGCAATCATACCATACCCACTCAAGATTTTCAAAAACTCAGGTATTTGAATGGAACTTTACGAGTTTAAGATATGCATGCACACAGCTTATTACATTTTGGATGGCTGAGGTTATCAGAGACTGACTATGGGTAATGTTTATTATAACAGCCGTTCATTCATTCTACCTTCATCTCTATAAAGGAAGACATGTGAGGGCATATAATGAACACATTCACTTTTCCTACTATATTAGGAAATAGCTTCATGTCCTGCTGAATCAGTTCTGGCCTTCTGAAAGCCTACTTTCTCATTTAAAGAAACCGTAAATCTAGCTTTATGGTTACGTAGTACTTGAAAACCAGAAAAATGCCGAGTGCTTAGTCCACATTTTTCTTTAAGTGCCTATTTCCTTTATTTCCAGGTCATGCTGTAGCCGGATTGTAATTCTCAGGGGAACAGAAGGTCCTCTTAAGCACTTAAAATGGTTTTGCCCTTTGTGGAGTACCTTCTTTAAATAACTCACATTGGCCATGGAGTAATTCCTATTTCCCGTTCGTGTATCTCATGCTCACAGCCTGTAACAGAGCGCCAGCTTCAACGCACTCTTTTGACACCTGTAATTAATTGCATTATTTGCCAGTCAGTGATAACATGTTACACTATAAGTAACATTATGATGTGCGATCACGGTGTAGCACCGGATAATGAGCTGAAAGTGGCAGATGAGAGTGGGCAATCTGAATTTCCAGAGCTTGTACAGGTTTACAGGCATCCACTACTGACAGTATAAGAGTGCGGAGCAATTACTGCCTCTTAAAAGGTGTCATTATAAACACAGATTTGCATAAAGGGCCTAATGCAATAAAAGAACTGAGTGTCACATAATAATTAAAGCGTGTATGGGTGATGAACATTTGACAGACACTGCAACCGAGTGGTGACAAGGTGTAATACCAACCACAAAATACATGAAAACATGTATATACAATGCATAAACACAACTGCTACAGGGGTGCCCTCTGCCTGTTTACCAAAGGTTAGTGCAGTATATCTTCAACTGAATACTCACCTAACGACACAGCAAGATGGATCCCAGCGAGCTTTTCTGATCCATCTTCCTGCCGGCGGGCACAAACAAGAATTCAAACGATGGCATTTTGCACAGGAGTCGTCGGGGGTCTTAAAAATCCGATTCGCCATGACGGCTGTTATCGCCGTGCATCACCAAATGTTAGTGTAATTGCATGCCTTTGAGTTGAAGTAAATAAATGCAAATTTTTATGCAGCTTGAAAATGAACCAATCAAATTTTACCTTAGCAGGATTTCATCGGTTCATTTTCCAGCTGCATAAAAATGTGCATAAATCTGCATTAACTCAGTTATTTGCATCTACTTGACCATCACTACATGTACCCACGTCACGAGATAGCGGAAACAATTGCCAAAGTTATATATGTCGTCGTAGAAATTGCGTAATGGGTACAGGCCTTTACTGCAGGACTTGGTAATCATTTAGAGGCAGCTGAACTGCTCTCGTTTGTTAAAGAGACACTGAAGCGAAAAAAAAATAATGAATTTATGATTTGTATGTGTAGTACAGCTAAGAAATAAAACATTAAGATTAGATACATCAGTCTAATTGTTTCCAGTACAGGAAGAGTTGAGAAACTCCAGTTGTTATCTGACTTTTATTATCTCAACTGTAAGTGAATTGTTTACTTTTTCTCTGCTAGAGGAGAGGTCATTACTTCACAGACTGCTCTGAAAGAATCATTTTGAATGCTGAGTGTTGTGTAATCTGCACATATTATAGAATAATGCAATGTTAGAAAAAACACTATATACCTGAGAATAAAAGTATGAGAATATTTTCTTTGCTGCTAATCTTCTAGAAATTATTCATAGTACACAACCAATTCATTATATCATAATTTTTTTTTCGCTTCAGTGTCTCTTTAAGCAGTTCAGCCATCTTGCTGCCAGCAGCAATTGCCATTTGGCTGCAATTCCATGCAGCCGAATGGTAGCGTTTGGTACCACTGCACGGGCCACATTTGACACGTGGTGGCATCACCCAGCAGCAAAAAACGTTGCATGCAACTCTATAGGTGGGCCGCCTGTCCACTGCCTGGGCTGAGCAATCTCAGTTTGATTCCTCAGTTTGATTACTAATCAAATTGGGAATCAAACTGAGATATCAATCCAACTGATATTCCATTAGCAGTACATTTCTCCTATCAAGAGCACTGCCCGAGAGATCTTTGATTTGCTATACTTATGGGTTATTTCACAAAGGCATAGAGTAATGCCGTACAGCAGTGAGCAGTACACAACTATAGCTTGAGAATTTGATAGTTATTTTGTGCTTCTTGAAAGAAACTATATGTTAGTTGCTATGGGCAACAACACAACACCTTTGTTCGGCACCAGCAACCCCTTAGAGCTACAACTCACAGAAATTGATTTTAATAGACATGCTTCTCTATCATCCTGAAATAATTACCATTTAGCACCGCAAATAGGCCAACTTTTTAAAACCCAATTTTGATGTAAAATGCAGTGCACTGCAGAAGATAAAGCTCCTTGCTCCAGCTTGCTTCCTCTGGTGATTCAGGCATCTTACCAAACTGGCCACTAGAGCTTAAGGCTCACTGCGATCACATGGCAGTGAGCCTGGAGTGCTATTGGCCAGTTCTGACACTAGAGGAAGCAAGCTATTTTTTTAGGCCAAAACTGTGTGTGGGGAAAGGGAGCTCCTGCGTATGTGTGGGAGGGCTTATTCGCGCATATTTACAGTCTCTACTTTCTACATTTTATTTAGTACAAAGATCTATTAGATTTTTTTTAAGCTCGACTATACATGGTGTCATTGCAGTAGAAAAAGTTGTCCCTTATTCAATTTATTTTTTTTCTCCTTGGAGATATTTTTACACCTTATCAATCAAGTGCCTTTTAAAGAGTAACTGTCAGGCTGCAGAAGCAAATTTAAACCTCTATTCTCCTGTGTTAAACAGTTTAGAAGGAAGCCCAAAAGCAATTAGTGAAGATAAAGATCTCAGTTACCTTTGATGTGTGCTTATCAGCAAGGCTGTTATTCTTAAGAAGACGCAAGCCGCATACCATACTGCAAAGCATTCTGGGGCTCTCCCTCGGCTGCTAATGAGACGTTACAGCAGCTTGTAATCGCGTAGCACTGATAAATCTCGGGCAGAGTACACTGCAGGAGTCAGCTATTGTTCCTAGCCACGTGGCTCATTAATATTCACTGCACACTGTGTTGTTCAAGTAGGAGCTTATCTGTGATCAGGAAGCAGGCAGGACATGACGACACATTTGACAGAAAAACATGGAGCCTGCCATGAGCTGTCAGGAGCATCTATCTCTGCATATACTATATACAAATTCTGTGAAATCCAAACGTGGACAGTGAAATGCATATGTAATGTAAGTACAGCCAATCTTTAGCTACTGATATATGTGTTTATTTTCTCTGAGCCCTGATACCTAACAGCTCCTCTTTAAGCCACCAGCAAGCAAGAAAATACCCAGAATCATTTGCATCTGAACCTTTTACCTACTTTTTCAATTGTAGAATGCTGAAAAGTTATTTTCAAAGAAATGAAAAAATATCTCCTAGGTGAAAAACTAAGGACCTTCAAGAGATAAACAGAAAACTGTTTGCTGGATAGATTTGATGTATCTATAATATAATGGAGACAGCCTTCTTGATGACCTAACCTCACGCTTTATCACATCCAGGAAGAAGTACAAGGCACACTGTGATATTTTGCTGAGATCCCACTGATATTGCGGCCTTTACTAACTCTTGGCTCACATGAGAAGCGGCTTCGCGATATATTCCTTTAGCGTGGAATGAGTTCTGGTTAGAAGAGACTGTTTGGTTTTTGCGTTTCAAACTGGGGGAAGAGAACATTGACGCTAGTAGATCCTGAACCATGTCAACAACTTCACATTCACTGAAGACTTCCCATAATCCACTTGATGCAAGAATAAGGAATTGGCTTGTTTCGTGTATTGGAATGGAGATTGTGCGAGGCACAGGGATGACTGAAGTTTTAAGTTTAGGATCTCCATGGAAACCAAGTCCTCTTGTAACTTTGCTGACTCCTTCGATTAAACCACAGTCTTCGTTAGCACTGACAGATCCGCCACTTTCTACAACTCTTCTCATTTCGTGAGAGCTAGCAGTGCTGTGATCTCTAGTGAGGCAATGACTTTTTCCATACTGACACAATACTGCCTTAAGGTCTCCTGCAATATGACAAGATGATCATATTAATTGAATTGGTGATATTCAGATGTTACTGGTATATTAACCACAAATTTTAATCAGCATCAAATATAGGACATGGAGATAGTTCCCAGCAATATGCTTCCACCACGGCAGTTATAATTATATGCCAATCAAGCCGTTATAATAATAATAATAATAATAATATCAAGGAGCTCTAACAACCACTGATTTTACTCCCTAAAATAGACCTGAAAACATTCTGGCTGTATATAATTTACCAACATGTTATCATTAGCAGAAATCTATACATATTCTTGAGTGTATAGCATCACTCATGTAGGTGTGCCTAAATAAAGAGGAACTGTAAGGAAATGTTTTTTTTTTTACAAAACAAAGGAAAAGAGTGTGTTATGAGAAAAGGAAGAAGAGATGAGCAAAAAAAGAAAGGAAAAAAAAATCCTCTTACTTTGTCAGTGTGGTATAGAAAAAGTGCATCATACAGCATGGAAGGAATCATGTTTACTACTGGCATGCAGAGGTTTTTTTTTTTTTTTTTGCAGGTAGTGCTGAGTGCTGGTAGGAGTGGACATGCTCAGGGTGCAGGATCTAAGTGACTACTGGTCTTTTTACCAGATTGTCCTGCAAGAGGCAATGAGCTGCCACCCCTGGGGAGCAAAGGACTACTTTGCTGCAAGTAGCCACCAGGTCACGAGCCCTTAAATTTACCCCACTACTGATAATGCTGCAATCAATCTGCAGATGTTTTTGCTACAAAGTAGGGGAAGGCTATATTAAAATATATTTTAAAATGCTTCTAGCTTGCCATTTTTACTGTCAGTGAGGAAAAATCAGTTTTGGGGGTTACAGGAACCATTTAAAAAAACTCATTAATGGCTGCTTCTGTCGTCACATAGTCACTTTGGGGCACATGCACTTTATGATTCATTTTGTTGACAAGTTTGCACACCTTGTGCAATAAGTGCGACCCATGTTACCTAGGTTACCGTGTTACTCTAAAGGTGCCCCTTAACTGTACAATTCTGCGGCTGCTCGATCTTTTCTAATCACCGCAGTTATCGAGCAGAAACTATCAGTCATACTCATTAATGGCTAAATCCCTGCTAGCCAATTTGATCCGATTAATGGAATTGATCCTTTTTTCAGATTGATCCCATTGATCTGATCAGATTAGCTAGTAGGAATTTGTCCAGTAATGGGCATGACCGATGGTTTCCGATTGATTACTGCGACGATCGAAAACTGAATTTTACCATTAACCTTCTCGGCAGTAACCCAGAGTCAGGCTCGGAGTACAAGAAAAAGTTGCTGCGCATGCGCAAAAGAGACGACTGGCGCGACTGGGCCAGATTTCTGGGACTAATTGTGGCCAAACGAAGGCACTCGGGAGGACGGTGAGGGATGTATCGGTGCTCATGGGGCTGGAGGAAGCCCTGGGTGAGTATAAAATAATTTCATTATGAGATCTGCCTGGATAGTGTACTGGTTAAGGCAGTGTTCCCCAACCCTGTCCTCACGGCCCACCAACAGTGCATGTCTTGTGGAAATCCCCAGAGGTAATTAATTAATCAGCTCTACTGAGACTTTGATCACCTCACCTGTGCATGTTTGTGGTTTTCTGCAAAACATGTACTTTTGGTGGGCCTTGAGGACAGGGTTGGGGAACTCTGGGTTAAGGGTTCTGTCTTTGACATGGGAGACGAGGGTTTTAATCCTGGCTAGTGGCAGCACTT